>NW_017306370.1:2130512-2144815 GCF_000935625.1 Nanorana parkeri | reverse complement strand
CCCCCCCCCCCCCCCGGTGCCTTGTGATTCCTTTTGCCAGCAACTACACATGGGCATGGGCATAAACAGGTCAGGGTACAAGTACCAGGATGAAGTATTTGCAATGTGCATGTGTGTGATTCCAGGGAACTTGGTTCTCTTGATTCCATCCCCTCCATATTACCGTATCATCATCATATATTTCTACTGTAGTTTCCCCCTAAATCACATGCTCCCTCTAGTGTCTACCGATATCTGACACTAGAATGTCATTATTTCTCACATCATAGGTCATGTGCCTTGATAAGTACCACCTAAACTTGGAACAAATTCACACCTGATTGACTTATTGTGTTTTGCCCGCAGCACTGTAGTGCACAACATGAAGATTTGGAACCTCGGGCAGCCGCACGTTTAAAATTTTTGTGCCAGTGTTCTGTCGAGAACGCTGACCCAGTATCTGCGCTTGTGCACAGACGGTATTACCGAGGAAACCGCCATTTATTTACAAAGTATTTGTTTGTAATGGTTAATTGTGACTGTTAATAATGTACCGTCTATGGCAGTGAATGATGGATGGAATATTATTAACGGTCACAATTAACAATTTAAAGGAAATACTTTGTCAATAAATCCCGGTTTCCTCCATAATATTGGTCTGTGCATAAGGGTAGATGCTGAGGTCGGCAAATTCGACTACGTCGGCGTTCTCGACAGAACACCGGTATCTACGTTTAGTATCGGGGGATTTTCACGAGTATAAGTACTCGTGAAAATGCCCAGTATTGGCACTGGTGTATCCCTACTTAAAAATATAATGCATTGCTGGGACTTGTAGTCCTGCATAGTTGTAGCTATTCTGCATTGCTGTATAATTATCATACAGCAATGTAGAATGCCACCAGCTATGCGGTACTACAAGTCCCAGCAATACATTATAATAGTCAGCACTACAGAATCCCACTCCCCCCCACACACACACACACACACTTTCCCGCCCCCCCTTCCCACTCCAGACTTACCTTCCTTCTCCAGCAGGGCCCTCTTCCTCATCTCCTCGGTCAGGGGGCGGGGCTAAGAGGGTCGGGTCCTCACACAGCAGAATGTGCTGCCCGGCGGTGCCTGCAGCATATTCTGCTGGTGGCAGTCTCTCCCATCCCTGCCGCACAGCTGCCCGTACATGCTACGGCGGCTGTGCGGCAGGGAAGGAGCGGCACTCTCTTGGGGGGGCCCTCTTCTTCCTCGCTGGGCCCCCCCCCCAAGTGGCGGAACGCCAGTGCTGCTGTCACTTGTCCCATGAAAAAGTGAGCTTTTTTCAGGCAGATGTGTGCATTTTTGGCCCCATGGACTGGAAATGTGTGACACAAGCATTTCAGAATGTTGTTCACACATTTAGCATCCAACAACTGGTCTTCCTACCACAGGCCTGTGAACAAAATGGGGGATTCAACAGTGTCCAAGCTGAAGACTTTTTTTCTGCCTTATGAGGGCCCACAAAAACCTCTACTACCAATTACAAAACCCGTTGCAAGACGCAGAGGGTCTGGGAAGAACTCAAGCATGACATTTTCCTGGACCACACAGAAAAACCAGGATGCAGAAATAAGGACGACGATGACATATGATGTCATAGATAATATTGCTTTCCATTGGCCAAAATAAAAATGCCTGGAGTTTTAAAGCACATGCTTCGATAATGCGCAAAAATGGTAAGGTTTACTGAGATCAGAAGCTCCAACACTGCAAGAGATCACAACACCACACAGAGAAACCAGAAAGCAGATACAGGGACGTCAATGATATATAATGTCAGGGGAGATACTTCTTTCCATTGGCCAAAACCAAAATGATGGAAGCTTGGAAACACATGAACAATACTTCAAAAATTTGCTTTGTGCGTGAATAAAAGTGTAGCACCCCCCAACCCCCAAAGGCATGTGAGGGACCCCAGAGGCAGGGTGGGCATTTCACCTCAGGGAGTCCTTAGCCGGTTGTGAGATGCAAGTGTAAAGTTGGGTGCCAGTCAATTTAAGAGTTTTCAAAGATTTGATTCCTCTGACAGCTAACATGGGAGAGAGGGTAAAGGGCTACAGACACCTAGGACAGTACAGACTCCAGAGTCACCGACCACTTCCCAGCTTCACAGTGCATGTTTGCGGTAACACTGTGTATTGTAGAATCTTAGCTGGCTAGCAGACATAGCACAGAATTCCCTGGGTGAGACATCAGACTCACTGCGAGGTCCAAGCCAAATTCCTCCTTCTTTGGCACCTCCAGCAAACAAAGTTCCTCCCTGGTTATCCTTTCCAGACACAGCTTTTCCCTTTAACTGGCAGGACAGCTGCAGACACCGACAGTGGATCTCCATCCCTGACCACCTACAGGCTTCAGGCCTAGTCAATACCACATCACATCGTGCATGCTCCCCCGGGCTGGGAGACTCACAAGGTCAGCCTAAAATATTTATGTCCTCCCCCAGCATGCACCACTGGCCATGAACCTCCTAGTGATTGGTTAGAGAGGCACACCTTTTTTATAACACACCATTAATGGTTGTTCTGCTCAGACCTAGCAGCGGTAGGGTTGCCACCTGTCCAGGATTGACCCGGACAGTCCGGGTTTTGAATGCTGTGTCCGGGTTTCATGGCAGCAGAAACCCGGACACATGATGTCAGGCAGACAGGGGCAACCAAATTTAAGATAGCGGCTACTGGCCCCCCACTGAAAATAGTCTAACGGGGACTCTCAAATGCAAGATTTGTTTTCAGCATGCTGCAACTTTTGCGCATTCTTACTCAGAGAAGTTTACAGATCTGCCTGCCAGTATTTGATTTCCTTCCACAAACTATATTTAGCGTGATTTCTTCACCCTCCTAATCCCAGCTAGATAAATTACAGTATACATTTACCAAGAAGTATTCGCTACAGCTGGGTGTCAGAGCGCTGCTCCTCGGCAGCTTTCACTTGGGATGCCAAGGGTGGCGAGATGTCACAAGATGTGTCGGGTGCAGCCAGGAAAATGACATATGATCATTATGGGGCTTATTTAATAACAGTGCACAGAATAGAAATATGCTGAAGCCTTAAGAGCCCCTAATCCGTTTTTAAAAAAATATTTTCCTGATACAAAATTTACCCTGTTGATCCTTCCAGCCACTGTGCTGCCCATTGGACTTCTCGTGGTGGGATGACAACACTTGCCCGCTGCCTTCTAATATAGCAGTGGTGTTGTCACGCTTCAGTGTGTGTTCCTGATTTAGGAATACAGAACACCATGACTCACTAATTCTGCCCAACACCTATAGGCTGTTCGGCAGCAGTGTCACTGAACGTGACAAGTCACTGTGGCCTCTAACCTGAAGCCCTGACCATGCACACAAAAAAAGGCTGAGGAGGTGGTCACAAACCCTAGCCTTCACATCCACTCTGGCAAGAAAACAGGACCATGGTGACTTTCTAACCTGGGTAAAAACTGGGAGGAAGAGGAATGGAAGGGTAAAACGAGGCTGTGAAAGTTATCGCAGTCTGCAATACCACTGGCCCCCCACTGGAGGGAGACTTACCCAATAAGGTTTATTGGTTTTTCACTTTTGGATATACGCTATATTGCCAAAAGTATTGGGACACCCCTCCAAATCATTGGATTCAGGTGTTCTGTGAAATTTCCATGCTACTAAATATTCCACGGTCAACTGTCAACTGTCCACGGTCCACAGTCACCTGTTAGTGGTATTATAACAAATTGGAAGCAACTGGGAACAACAGCAACTCAGCCACGAAGTGGTAGGCCACGTAAAATGACAGTGTGGGGTCAGCGCATGCTGAAGCGCACAGTGCGCAGAAGTCACCAACTGTCTGCAGAGTCAAGAGCTACAGACCTCCAAACTTCGTGTGGCCTTCAGATTAGCACAACAACAGTGCGTAGAAAGCTTCATGGAATGGGTTTCCATGGCCGAGGTGGCATCTTTTGGCTTTAGAACTTTTTTTGGTCACCAACCCAGCACAGTCATGCAGAAAATGGCTTCGTCTTCAGGCTTGTTCTCTGTCAGTGACTCAAAGTACAGAAGCAATAAACAGCCATCCAACTAGCCATTTCAGGAGGCCAACAATGGTGGTCAGATCGTACAGAGATGGTGCAATATGAATACACCATTCGTGGCCAGCTTTTGGGTAAGGGAAAATGCTTACCGAGGAAATAATTGGGGCCACAAAAGCTGATGTGTAGTGAAATCCTGGAGGAAAATCTCACCATGTTTGTTGTTCAAGCTCCATCCCTGAGAACATTTGCAGAGTGAAAGTCCAGCTGAAGATTAAAGGGACGGCTTAACATTTTATGGTACTTATAAGCGGTGCTTCAGAGAATGGTGCGTTTCATTGATCGGCTTCAGGCTACGGGGTCACAAGGAGTTCACCTCGCGAACTATCATAGAGGGTGCTGGATAGGGATACAACATTCCATGTTAGCAGCAAAGCCATATTATTAAAGTATATGTAAACCACAACTGGATGACATTTAAATGAATAGAACCCTGTGTATGATAGACAATTGACAATTCTTTAAAAAAAAACACAACTTACTTTCACCTTTTTTATTCTGTGTTGCATCTTAGTGCTGCTGATCTCCTGCAGCCACTTCATGTATACAGTACATGCACTACAGGATGGGTTTTCTTGGTGGTGACAACAGTAAACTTTGATTGCATAATGTGTGCTGAAACAGCCACTTGTAGCCTCCATCGGCAGCCTGTGTGACAAGATGACTAAGCAGGAGCACATTTGGGAGACAAGAATAGAGCATCGTCACCCCACCATGGGAAGTGCCTGTACAAGAACCTGAGTGGCAGGATTACCTGGTATTGTTTTATTAACATCTGCAGAAAATTACTTTTATGAATCAAATATCATGTCAAAGCCTATATGAGAAATTAGTAATTGGGTTACCATAAGCTCTATTGAAGTCACAAGACCAAGCAATTTAAAAAACTTGATGAAAAAAGTCATAATTGTAGGTTACCTTCAGTACAAACGGCAAGTCAAAACAAGAAGTAGAGCCAAAGATATATGCAGCTGAATTGCATGCAAATATTGACTTTGCTTGTAAGGGCTCATTCACACTGGAATCAGCCCGCACGTACAGCTCCGTGCTGCATGTGGGGCCGTATCGGGCAGCTCCTGGGAAGGACAGGTGCTGCGTGTGATTAGTACGCAGCCCCCGTTCTTCTCTATGGGACTACGCGGCCGTACGCCGCCCTACGCTCACCTCAAATGCAGGTCCGTAGGGGTGCCTGTTTTCTGGCTCGGACGCAGACGGATGTGCAGGGCGGGTGAGCGTAGGGGGGTGTACGGCCGCGTAGTGCCATAGAGAAGGACGGGGGCTGCGTACTAATCACACGCAGCACCTGTCCTTCCCGGGAGCTGCCCGATACGGCCGTGCACGCAGCACGGAGCTGTACGTGCCGGCCAATTCCAGTGTGAATGAGAGCTAAATGTTCAGCTCAGCAGCACCCCTCCTACCCATGATGCCTCCCTTCGGATCCTTTATTATGACGGGCATTGTGGGGGGATCCTCAAGTCGAAGGAGTAGGGTCCCGCTTTACTGTGATAGGAAAAGATTGATGTATTAATAAACTATGCAGCTGCTATGGGGTTTGGGGGTTGAAGGGGGCCTATCACGGACTGCAGAAGTTGCTGTTGATACTGACCCTGTACCTCCTGTGACATTTCCAATTAACAAAAGATTACATCAGATGTACAGGAGACAATGCAAACTGATCTCCTGCTACCTGACTTTGATATAATTGACGGTAGGAAGGTCGCCGATGGGCCCCATGATCTACAGTTACGTCCCTGAATTAACCTCTCATAATGTATTTATTTAATTACACAGACAGAATTAATTGTCCAATTTAGTGACACATTTACCTAAAAGTATACCTTTGGGTCACATCAGAGTTCCTGAAGAGTCGGCATATGGGCATATGGACTTTGGTTGAGAAATGTGTGGGCTGGTCCACCTACTGCAACACTGTATTGGACAATATGGCTGCCCAGGAGGGATATTTGGAAGTGGACAGGCCTGGGTAGGTCAGCATAAAGGTTCCTCGCATATTAGTGTGAGAGAGGCCTTTGCATAGTACCTAAGGTTGCACCCTATGGGCTTTTACAAATGCTATCCAACTCTTTAGCTGGCACAATCCAGAGTTTCTGCATAGCAAACCAGACACCCCTCTTCCACTGCAACCACTCTGCTGGGTGGAATTGCAGATTGCGGGCCCATTCTTTGCATTAGGAGACCTTACAGGCAACAAGCTTTCATTGAGATAATCATGATAAGCAGGAAACACTGCAACCAACTGTGCTGGCGTCAGTCTGAGTTCTCTGTAATCCCTTGTATCCAGCCCTCTGTACAGCTCCTCGCAGGGTTGGTAGGGAGGCAATAGAAGTATATTTAGTGAAATCTGTTCTGTGTAACTTCCCCATTTCTACTTCCTGCCTGACCAATCACATTCAAATATCCAATCCAAAGCAAGTTTGAATCTCATAGGTGGCTGTGAAAAACATCTCAGTACATTAGCAGGTGTGTTCCCAGAGCCAGGGGACCAACAAAAGAGAGCAGGCTGGATTGGTGTTCTTTAGGGTTGCCACCTGTCCAGGATTCACCCGGACAGTTCGGGTTTTGGATGCTGTGTCCGGGTTTCATGGCAGCAGAAACCAGGACACAAGATGTCAGGCAGACAGGGGCAACCAAAATTAAGATAGAGGCTACCGGCCCTTCACTGTACAGTCTCGACTGTGATATTTACCTATGAATGGGTGGCGCTATTTACATATGAATAAGCCACGACTCCAAAAAAATGTCTGCTCGTCGCTAGAGTGTTCGGGTTTTGATTGAAGAAAAGGTGGCAACCCTAGTGTTCTTACTCAATGCCAGGTCGTAAATCTACAGATAGACTAGACTCCCTCCAAACATCTTAAAGATAAAATGTTGAGTTTTGAGGGGAGATTCCCTTAGTAGCTTCTTGTCTCCTCCGGTTCTCTTTAACTCTTTAGATGGCATTTGCAATCTGGCTTTAACTACTTCCTGTGTTGGTGAACATGAATATTCCTGGTAAGAACTTGGAACACACACTTCTACACATTCCTAGTTTTCAGAGTCTCTGGAGGATGGTCTTCTTCTTTTTTAAACAAGTTTTATTGAGTTTCCAAGATAAACATACAAACAACATACTGTATATAACAATGAGATGGAGACGGTAGAATCATACCAAATGGATAAGTAGAACTTGTACATAAAACAGTGGTAAACAAAGATCAACAGAGGGGGAAGAAAGTTGGGGGGGAAGATGGCATTCCAAGTGGGTGGGGGACAGGTCTCATAACCCATAGCTATTGTGGCTTCTAAGGGAAGGGGCCAAAGAGAAAGACAGAAAAAAGAGAAAATGCAAAGGGAAAGGGGAAGGCAAAAAAAAAGATAGAGATAATTAAAGAAAGGACCAGGAAAGGGGAAAAAAGGGGGGGGGGGGCGTTGGGTAATGCGGGGAAGGGGTCATTTGAGGATGATCTTGATAGCTCCTGGTCCCTTCTAGCATAGGGTAAAAAAATAGCATCATAGGGTCACAATCATGTGACCCTATGAAAGCCTATCCTGGTCACTGACAAAATTATTATTATTAGGAATGCACCGATATATCGGCCGCCGAAACATATCGGCTGAAAATTGCACTTTTGGCATAATGAGAGAAACTGTGATAACCGGCCGAGCGCTGCGGGGTGTGACAGCGTGTCAGAGAGGAGAGCAAGCCACAAACACTCAGTGATCAGTGGTCGCTGAGTGTTTGTAGATAATTGAGGACATAGTATGTGTGCTATAACCTCAATTATGAAAGAATGATGCCCCTAAAAGTAAAGTAAAAAATAAAAATATTTAATAAAAAATGAATAAAAATAAATATTAAAAAATAAAAAGTGTGTAAAAAAAATATTTGAAAAATTTGAAAAAATTAAAATAAAAAACATTTTCGGTATCGACTTCGGCGTGACAATTTTTTAATTTCGGTTTTAAAATTTCCATTTCGGTGCACCTCTAATTATTATTATTCAGGATTTATATAGCGCCAACAGTTTGCACAGCGCTTTACAATATAAGGAAGTCATTACATTACAATATAATTCAAAACCAAAAAAACTCTTTATGGCTTGTTCACACCTTGCAAACGCAAAAAATAGAGCAAGCAGCATTTTTTGCGCTTGCAGTGGAACGGAACGCAGGCAAAGTTTTGCCACGTGCCCAATTGCACTGTGGGCGGGGGGCCTGGAAGCAGTGCTATTGACTTCAATGCACCACCACGCTCCCTCTCACCCCAGAACCCAGGGGGAAGTTTTGTGAGGGATTGCAGTGCATTCCAGCAGCTATCGCTCTGGAACGCACCACGTTTGGTGTGAACAAGCCTTAGGCCTGCAGATGACACTGCAGCCTTATTATGGCGGTGCTGTTTAATACTGTAATTTTCAGATACATTTGCAATATAAAAACTATTAATTACTTAACAGAATATTTTAAAAATACAATTTAAGAAATATATATATTTTTTTTCCAATTTGTTGGCCTATAATGAAAAAAAAATAAGCCTAGAATTTATTAAAACAATGCACAAAATAAAAGCTTCATATTTGCTTAACTATTCAGATAAGCTAAGTAGTCATAGGTTAATTGCCAAATTAACTAACAAATACTAATGCTGCTAAATTCGGCCTAGCTAGCTAGGGTTCAACAACGTCTGGACATGAATAGGGTTAATGTTACCAGAATGGCCTCATGTCTCGCACACCTCCAAAGAGAGAGAAAAACAAATACAAATAAGTGACTCAGAGCGCATTGCTTACTGATTTCTGGTGCACAACAAGAAACGCAGGCTTGTGCCAAATCCTGGCTCAGCATGATAAAACAAGGCTCGGCGCCAAAAGATGAAGCAATCCTGTAATTACTTGACCAACGCACTCTGTATTGGGGCTGCAGAACAAGCACAATACAACTTGCAGAACTTCATTAAAAGTGTTTGCTTAACAAAGCATGGACTAGTGTTCAGCAGCCGGATTAAGGTCTTATGTGTTTCTCTGGGGTTGTTCCCAGCCGGCGTCTGTTTGCAACATAAAGTGTATAGATTATGTTTCCTATTACTGTTTACTAACTCAATACGGTGTCATTAACATTCGTATTGAAAACACATTTAATGGCTGTTTTGTGCAGCGAGAAAAACATCGGGTGACGCATACAACGCGAGTCCTCTTTAAAGGAGCAGAAGCAAAGCCAGATTTTAGTATGTGCTCTCCAGGGCAACGTCTACTGTTCAACCCCCCCCCAAAATAGATTTTTAATGGAGCATCACTTCATAAATCTCATATACAGTATCTGTGTATTACACATGATCAAACTTTAACCACTTGCTGACCAGGTGTGTTAACATTTATTATTACCCAATTTTTTCGTAAAATATAAAAGATGGGGTCACGTCTGTCAAGCTTTAAAATTGCGCGCACCCGCGAAATCGCAAAAAACTACCATACTAAAAATTTAACATAGGCAACGCTTTCAAAGCTTTTGCCGCTCATTCATTTAGTGTTATCAGTGATGAATGGCCCTAAAATTATTGCGCTCAATGCGACGTTAACAGCTATATGTAACATGTGCGGCGTAATGGGCGCAATCGTTGTTGTTTTCACGTTTGCGCACCCAACCAATGTTTGCATGCGTGTATGTATGGGTGGGGACTTTTATAAAAAAGTTGTGTTTTTTTAAAATTCTTTTTCATGTGTGACTTTAAATTTTTTTTTCCAACTTTCATTTTTTTACCTATTTTTTTTTCCAGTTAACTTTATTGTTATCAGATAGGGGGCTAAGAAACCCCCCTATGTCATAGCAAAGAGGATGTGACAGGTCCTCTTTATGGAGACATCAGGGGTCTCCAAGACCACTAATGTCACCCAAGGACCCCCAAAGCAGCTGATGAAGCAGAGACCTGCTTCACCAGCTTCTGTAGCTGGAGAGTGACACGAAAATGCGGAAGTGATGTAATATACATCACTTCCGCATTCTGGCAGCAGAGAGGGGACCGGAGGGAGATCGTGTACCGATCTCCCTCTGATCCCCTTTCACAGAGCCATTATGCTGGTCTCGGGCTTGCACCAGGTGCAGCTGATCCCGGGACCAGCGGGACAGTGGGAGTGGGGAGCTGCAGAGGGGGAGCACATACCGGCACCTCAAACAAGCGATCCGCCGCCTCTGTAGCGCAGAACATGCCTGCGGCCAATATGGCCGCCACACATTCTGAAAACGAATTTATGTAATTTAATACATTAGTTATTTTGGAATCGGATGAACCGCCGAATCAACTGAATTTAGTTGATTTGCAGGTTCGTCCGAATCCGAATACACATCTAGTTATTTCTACCTGTGAATCTAATTGGGGAGATTTCCCCTCAGTTCCTGTCCCTGTGACACCTGTAGAATGGGAGTGTGGTTATCATTGGTAGAGACAGGAAATACATTGAGAGGTTCAACTCTTCCGCAATCTACTAGAAATGTGTTCCAGTTGGAGAAATTTCCTATCACTTCCGTTCCTGAGAGTAAGTGAGGGAAATCCTCCCAAAAAGAATAGCAATAAATACCCCACTCTTCCCCATTCTACCTATCTGTAGGAAGACCTATGAAGAATGAAATGTGCTATAATCAGAAGCGTTTGCCGCCCCTCTAAATTTTTGCTGACCAAGGCCACGCAGCGAGCTTGATGGTAATAACATATGTAATATTTTATATTTTACTGATGACAAATATGTAAAAGGATAATTATTTTTGTGCAATATAGTTGAGTATTTTTTATATAAAACAATGTTTTTATACAAATATTATGTTAAAAACACCATAGATTACCTTTAAGGACTAAAAGATGCAACACTTTATGAGATCTGGGGATGCAAACATTGTAAGTAAAGTTGTTTTTAGTTCAGGTACAGAGAATGTGTAATTCTGATACCATGTCCTTCCCCTAGTTCTGGCTTAATTAAAGGGTATGTAAAAGCAAAATTAAAATCTTCCCTATGTGAAGTAAAAAGCATTTCAACTTCAATAAGTAAAGAGCTTTCCATTTTTTTCTTCTTGTCCTACATACCTGTTGATCCAGCTTGTTTCACTGTTCGCGGGCCTCTTCCTGTTCTAGAGTAACAACACTTCAATGTTAAAGTTCGTAGAGAGTTGTCACCCTCTCCCCACTGCTGCTGCTGGACTACATTGCTGCGTGATGATGCAATCTCTACCCTAAGGCCTTGTTCACACCAAATGCAGACCAGATCCGGTCAGGTTTCTGCACACGCAGTGTAGTGGCTTGTGCTGCGTTTTAGACGCGTTTTGGATGCGTTTAGGGCCTGTTTTGGAAAAAAAAAATTGTTTTTAAGTTTAACATGGGCTTTCAGGCACTTGCATGCGTTTTTGATGCGTTTTTGCGTTTTTTATGCGTTCCAGACCAGATCCAGAGCAGGTAAAATAGGGCTTGCCGCATTTTTTTCATCCGGTCTGGATCCGCACGCTGCGATGTGAACTGGAGCTCAAAATACCATAGGAATACATTGGACGCAGTTTTGATCCGGTCTGCACCTGCTCTGGTCCGGATCTGCTCCGCGCTTGGTGTGAACAAGGCCTAAGGGGAACGTTTCAGCGCTTGTAAACATCTACATTTGTAGTAATGTGTTGTTTTGGGTTTACATCTCTTTTAAAAAGTATGGAAGTGGGGGCGTGGCCGGGATGTGAAGCAGTGCGGACGTGTCCACCGGAGCTCCGTCTCTGCACTAACCTTCTCCTGTAGACATCCTGCTCGTTCAGACCCGGGATCTACTCACCTCGGTTCCGTGGGTCGTCCGGTCCGGTGTGCCATGTCCTACAGGTCCGGTAAGCGCACGGACACGCCGAAACGAGGCGGGAAGAAAGGCAAAGGGGCGGCCTCGAGATCTTCCGGCGCCATCTTGGCTTCTTCCCCGGCTGCCTGCGAGTGCTCCTGCAAGCCTCGTGACATGGAGAGGGAAACCGCCGATCCTGAGACAGGCACTGAACCTATCCATGATGCCCCATCCACATCAGGTACTGGGATATGGAAGTAGAGTTATTCTTGAAAGATGAAGGGAAGTGTGTGCATATAGTACCTTCCCTTGTTCTCCCCTCCCCCCAATCAATGTGATATTAAAATGATAGATGCACCGATACCGAGTATTTGGACAAGAACTCGTACTCGCCCAAAGCTCCAATACTTACCCCCCAATTCCAGAACTTCAGGTCAGAGGAAGATTTCCTCTGACCAGCAGTGCTGCGAGGGAACATGGAGCCGACTTCCCGGCCAATCAGGAAGCCATGTGGCAGCCACCCAGCTTCCTAATTGGCCAGGAAGCCGGCTCCATGCTGTTTGGCCGACTCGAAGCTTTTAAAGGATAATTGTATTGAAAGTACTTCTATGCAATGCTGTTATTAATTGCTATTAAAAGCAGTGGCGTCACAAGGGGGGTGCGGGGGTGCAGCCCGCAGCCGGGTGCCTCTATTGGAGGGGTGACTGCCAGTCATTTTGGTGTCACCTCTATGAAACATCGAGCACGCGTTTACAGACCGAGTGCCCAACAATGTCAGGAGAGGACACGGTGGCATACCTCATCCCGCAGGGTGAACGTCCCCTCCTCTCTCTGCCGGCATTCATCAGCAAGAGGTCCACAAGCAGGCGTCAATAAGAGGACCGCGCATGGGCGATGACATTATCGCGGAATGTGACTGCAACGTCACGCACATGCGCCATGACGTCACGGTGTCCCCGCTCGGGACGCCCTTGATTAAATGTTCTGTTTTGTTTCCATTTTAGATACACATACTGCTTAGATCTTCTGAACTGCTATTCTTGATGTCAGAAGGACTTCCTATAGTCACCACCTTTATAAGTTGTGGTGTATCACATCAAATGCCACATGTTGGTTAGAGCGTATTAGGGACCATGCAGAGGTTTGTGTCAATGTGCCTGATATTACATGGTGTCCACCACATTGTGCAAGGGGTGTCATACGTGGAGGAATGTACATAGCACTTATGGAGTGTTGCATAACATTTCCTATCTGTCTTCAATTCAAAGAGACCTCTATGCAGTGAAAGCCCAGACGCAAGTGCAGCCATATTTCTTTTTACCTTTGCTGTAACGCAGTATGCCCCAATATAATGTGAAAATAGTTTCAGTACAACAGAGATCTGGACCTTCTAAATGGATGGAAAAGTACAATGTGGTTGTATTATGTGTACGGATGACTTAGGGGACAATGATTCATTTGTGATTAGTGTACAGGCTTGTTCAATCCATGTTTTCCTTTATTTGGGTGGAGCAGAGTGAAGTAATCACACTGTCATTGCATCGGATCTTGTTCTGATTTGGAAAGGCTCCATTGTCAACATTTTGCAATGTGGAATTATATAACAACAAAAAGAATATCAGCATATTATAAGAGAACTAGGGGCAGCTGAAAAACAATCTGCTTATCTCTTTCTCATAGGGGTGGTGTCATGGACCTAAAGGGAGCACAAAGTGGTAAGGTAGCCTACCCTTACTCTGCTGCCCAAGGGAGCCTGGTAGAGGTGGCAGGTGACACAAGGGCAACAGAGGGAACAAATGCTGGTAGCTTCAGTACAGGGGCGTCCAGCAGCCGGGATGACACCCCGCAGTGACGTCAACGCGCATGCATGGTCATCCAATTGACGCCTGCCGGCAGCCATCTTTGTGTTGGACGCTGGCAGAGAGAGGAGGGGACGTTATCCCGGCAGGATGAGGTATGCCACCGGGTTCCCTCCTCTCTCCTGACACTGTCGGGCTCTCGGTCCAAGACCGAGTGCCTGACTTTTTAGAGGGGGTGACACCAAAATAACTGTCAGTCATTTTGGTGTCACCCCTCCAATGGTGTCACCCAGATGCGGGCCGCACCGCCCTTGTGACACCACTGCTTCAGTAGGTTTAAGAACTGGAAAACTGGAACCAATGATGCAGATGGAAGAGGGCATGGAGGAGGTCGTAGACAGGTGTGCAAGAGGAGGAACCAGCAGGTGACTTCCAGGGACAAACCAGCAGCACAGTGGCTTAGTGCCTTGGACCCCCTTGCAGCACTTGGGATCCCCAGTTTAAATCAGGACACTCACTGCATGGAGGTTGCATGTTCTGCCTGTGCTTGCGTGGGTTCTGTCTGAGATTGTAAGCTACTTGAGGGCAGGGAGTGATGTGAATGTACAGTATGTAAAGCGCTGTGTAAATTGTCAGTGA
>NW_017306370.1:2130204-2130471 GCF_000935625.1 Nanorana parkeri | reverse complement strand
AGAGGCAGTGACAAACAGAAGGCATATCAGGAACATTGGCAGGTCTATAATGATGCATCCACAGGTGTTAGGTCAAGCAAAAGAGCTGAAGACCACTCAGCATTGCACCGGAGTACTGAGCCTTCATATATACACTGAGTGGCCAGATTATTACGACCACCTGACATTTGTAGGCAAATTAGCTATAATTTTGCGCTGAAGTTGCTAGAGGGCCAGACCATTATAAATAGGGAAGCAGGTTGTTTACCACGACATTAGAAGTGATTT
>NW_017306370.1:2128949-2129904 GCF_000935625.1 Nanorana parkeri | reverse complement strand
ATAAAACCTATGAATAGAATAGGGAAGCGTTAGACCCTCTGTCAAGTTTCTATTGCTGTCTGTGTTCCCATTGGCGAAATTCACATTTCTATTTGTACTCCGGACCATTGTCTCCAAGAAAGATACTGAGGGGAAAGTCCAAAATTTTAGAGCCAACCCCAGGACAAGAGGGGAGGGGAAATGTTCCAATGGGGACACTTGTTACAGGGAATTCCTTCACTTTACAGGGTGCTTCTCCTACCCCAAGTCAGAGCTTTGCTGACTACAAGAAGCTGATGAAGTCATAGTCAGGTACTAACATGCTTGGATTTTTTTTAAATGCATGGAAGGATGTATTAACATGTACTTTAGATCTGCCTGGAGTTTTCCTTTAATCTCAATTTTATGTAAACTCAGCCCATACAGCTCCAGAGGGATACATGGCCAGGAGCATGTTGGGTTGCACTTAATTAATCATGTGCTAACTGGTCTCATGTATCGCGCCCAAGGAAGGTTTGAATCTGATTGGCGGCTTTAAAACACCTCTTAGTACTTTTTTTTTTCTCCATTAGGCTTTCTGTAACGGAGAGGCAGCATGTAGCCTGGCAAAGTCATTAGAAGGTTTGTTGCCGGGTCATCAGTCAACAAAGGGTGGTGCAGCCACAGGCTGGAAAACCGTGCAGAAGGTAGCCTATGAAACCCCTGATTCGCCAACTGTTTGTCCTGGTGATCATCATTAAAAGTGAAAGAAAATCCCAAATTTGGGGTTGTCACCAGAACAGGAATAGATAGGGACATCATTTTTGTGACTCTGCTGACCACAAAGGACCTTTGTCATTATGGAGGAATTTCCCATCACTTCCTGTTGTGGTTATCAGAACAGGAAATAAAGGGGTAATCTCCACAACAGGACACAGATGGCAAGAAAAAGAAGCTGACCGGTTAGAACCCTCTTACTCCATCCCAAACTTAAGAA
>NW_017306370.1:2111655-2128874 GCF_000935625.1 Nanorana parkeri | reverse complement strand
CAAAATAAAAAAAAAAAAAAAAAAAAAAAAAAAAAAAGAGGTTTTGGCCTCAGTTCTACTTTTAATTGTATAACCTGAAAATATAAAACGAAAACTGAACTCTTGATAAAGACAACCTGCCTGCTTCCAACGCCTGCAATTTGTATATAAAAAGCTGTGAAGACACTGCTATGACTTATAGTATGTTCATGTTGCGTCAGCAGCACCTAGTGGTTATAGCAGAAATTGCAACTTTTACTTCTGTAAATGTTATATTGAACATTGGATAAGAATGCAGAAGATGCATAAGCAGTGATCATAAAGTGACACTAAACTCGAGTTAAATCCTACAAAACGCATTCATAGGACCTTAACTATTAACATAAATGTATCTTGTTTGTGTATCACTCGGCTGTAGAGCCTCAAATCATCTCTGAATTGCTGACACTGTCCTTCCTTCTGGAGGGGGGCTACTTATGTTCCCTATGGTCCCTGTGTGTATTGTAAAGTAGCCACCGCTCCAAGCTCGCTCCTATGGACTAAAATCTCAATACAAAGTAGCTAAATAAACATGAGATTGTAGTCCATCACAGGAGTGAGCTTGGAGCGGTGACTACTTTACAACACACACAGGGACCATGGGGACCAAAAGTAGCCACCCTCCAGAAGGAAGGACAGTGTCAGCACCAATTCAGAGATGATTCAAGAGATTTTAGAGACAGACTTCATCAGCATTAGAAAAAAAAGCCCATTTCCACCTTTGTGGAGGTATTTTTAGAAAAACATGTTAGCAATGTACACTGAGTGCACATGAAGCAGACATATGCAGTTGCTTTATAGGAACACAGAAACGTACTTTTTTCTGTTAACTGTCCTCTTCATGGCTGCTTTTGTAATCTCTCGAAGCAGTCTGTGTAAATTACGGGTCTCTCCCCCTATTCATTGATAATAGCACCACCACCAACACCCCCCCCCCGGACAGTGTATTGTGACCTGGAAAGGCAGGGCTGGTATGCAGTGTTCTTGTTACGATGACTCACAGGAAGGGGGTCAGCTGCTTTACAATCCAACCCCAGTGACAGACTGAGAAAATGTTCAATTTGTAGGACTCAGGCCTACTAAAAAGTCCATAAAATATTAAAAAGCCTGCAATGCGAGTCATGAAAATGTGCACACACATTATTACCACAATACATAATAATTAAATCACTTACAAAGGTGGGAATGGCCTTTAAAACATTTTGACCAACATGTAAAACCACAAATCGGCAGCAAACAAAATAAGGATAATCATTTTTTTTTAATCAAGTTTTATTTTATTGTGAAATATTGGATTTAGAAAAAAAATATACAAAATGCCAACAGTAAGATGTGCAAGTATAGTATCCCAATAGTCTATACAGGTGAAATAGCTGACTGCGTCATGTTGACGCTGCATATCTGGACAAATATACATCATGTAGGTTGGAACAAAGCGGATTCACAAGCTCTGAATGCACACACAGATCTCACTGGGTAATATCACTAAAACATCTGAGAAGATCCCGGGAGTAAGCACGATACAGTACGACTTATCAGAGCCACATGAAAAGAAAAATCCATTCGTTTCACAACAGACCCAAGACCAAGAACAGCATTCAAATAGGTTATTTTTTTATTATTTTCATCCTTTTTATACATTTTTTTTAAGCTAGAAAATGAGGTTAATATAGTCATATGTAATGTGGACTTAATACTGTGAAGCCCCTAAAACAAAAAGCAAACGTGATTTTTAAAGCCTTACTCCACCTTCCCAGGAAATGAGTGCAACAGCAGGACGGCAAAACAAACTTTGTGCATGGTACACGTCAGCCGTCGTGTTCAGTTACGTTTGTACTGGCTCTTGGATTATCTACTGTACCCAAAGGGTATGGAGAACTGAAGGCTTATGCCAGGGGTAGGCAACCTTGGCCCTCCAGCTGTTATGGGACTACAAGTCCCATGAGGCATTGCAAGACTGAGGGTTTGTTCACATCAAGTGTGGAGCAGAGCAGTTACAGAGCGCATCAAAGCTGCATCCAATGTATGCCAATGGTATTTTTGGGTCTAGTTCACACCAGAGCGTTCAGTTCCAGAGCATGTGGAAAAACTGCAGCATGCCCTATTTTTTTTTTCTGCTCTGGAACGCACCAAAACACATGCGAACGCCCTGGAGCGCACTGAAAGCCCATTTTAGGCTAAAAAAAAGTTTTTCTTTAGAAAAAAAAAAACCGACCCGGAACGCGTCAAAACACACTGCACATGCGGAAACTCATGCAGATCTGATCCGGATTTGGTATGAACAAGCCCTGAGGCTGTCAGTCTTGCAATGTCTCATGGGACTTGTAGTTCCACCATAGCTGGATGGCAGAGGTTTGCCCAACCGTCAACAGTTCTCACTTTGCAGAACGAGAAATTCCAAACACTGTACAGACAGAATGAAACAGCTCAGCTAATGCATACAACTTACAAGGTTGCTTTTGCGCTCCTTTCTACCAACATCAAAAAAGATGGAGTAATACATTAAATTGGAACAGAAGAATAATAAGATGCCCGGTGAAGATACAGATAAAAAAAAAACAACTTTTATAAACCCTCCTTTACCCTCTTGACCTACACACATAATCCAACCACCAAGCGATAAAAGTAAAATACAAGATAAAGAAACAAATGTAACTTAAGTTAGTCTTCAATAAAATATACACATGTATATAGAATATCCACATTTATAATGTACTGCGGCTCTGAATTCTCTTAAATAAGCTAAATATAATAATAATAGACAAATCCAGTTCATCACGAAGATTAATCATGGGATACAAAGGCAGACTTGCTTATGGGGAATTGAATTATACTTTCATTCGGGCTTTATATTGTAAAGCGCTGCGCAAACTGTTGGCACGATATAAATCCTGTATCATAATAAGCTAATAGAAACGGCTGCTGGCAGTTGCTTTGGGTGGGCGTGTTGAATGTTAACATCTGGATAATGAAATGGATTCAAGCCAACTGATTAAATATTGAAAGAAAGCCACTTGACAATATTAAAATTTGCCCTAAAATTGGGGTAATGGCAGCAAGCAGTGTGTAATACACCCCACAGACTGCTAGAACACAGCAGATCCCTGCTGAATTGTCTGATATTTGATCTGCGGGTGGCCCTGCGAAAACCACTGATCCCGACAAGTCAATTCTAAAAAATCAACTTTGCCTGCTTTGTGTCTGTGAAGGTTCTCATACGTCCAGGTCATGGTGTATCTGAAGAAAAAAAAAAAAATCAAGGCAACTGGACTATTGTTCTTGAAGACTTGTTCTAAAAGCCGGTCGGCTGACAAGCGAAACGTCTTCAAGAAAAATACAGCAAGTCCAGTTGCGTTGATTTTTTTTTACAGATCGCTTTACCTGGTGGAAAATGGTCAGCTAAACAATGACTGCACTCAATCAGATGCAGAGATCAGCAACCATGACTGTCTCAGCTTGCAGTGGAGATTCCTCCACCGCCGGCTGTTCACAAATGGTGAAATTGAATGATTTTCAATCATGGACTGACCAAGAGAAAATCAAAAAGTGCATGGCGCCTTGAAAAAACGTTTATTATCTGATTGTAATTATATACTTTTGAAAAATGTCAATAAAATCTTTGTGAATGAAAATAACCGTTTATAGCACCACCGAGTTCCTCTGGCAATTCCCTTCCTGCTCCTATCTGTGTGAATTAGACCCCACCTATGACACCAAGCCAACAGAAGGAGCAGTAAGTGGGAGATATCACCAGAGTAACTGTATAGCTTTGGATATACGTAGCAGGTAAATCATTTTCTACACGGCGTAATGTCGCCACCCTCTGCTCTACACAAATGTAATATGTTTGCTTAGTGGGCTCCTTTAGAAGGAAACGAGAACAAATGGGGGACAAACAGGATACCATTCAGTGGTAAACAATTTGACAGAAAGGGTAAAGCTGACCATACACAACGCCATTATCGACGCAATTGGCACAGTGGCTGTTGGCACCCTTTCGGCTGGCATCCTCTGGATAAGCTGATTTAAGGATCCGCTTGGAAAATCTTTGAACAAACAGAGCTGGCAGGCCTATTGGATATTCTGCCAACGGCCGCCATCAGCATACAATGCAAACAGCGAGAGATTCCTCTGTCAACGTTCGTAAGTGTTGACAAAGGAATCGGTTTGT
The DNA here is from genome assembly GCF_000935625.1 of Nanorana parkeri. Taxonomy (NCBI): domain Eukaryota; kingdom Metazoa; phylum Chordata; class Amphibia; order Anura; family Dicroglossidae; genus Nanorana; species Nanorana parkeri. The sequence goes on along the minus strand of NW_017306370.1, from coordinate 2,124,685 downwards.
GTATGGCCACCTTAAGGGTTAAGGGACAAGATGAGCACTATAAAAGAAATTGTAAAACGTCATTAAAAAAAGGTGGTGGTGGTTGGGGGGGGGATCTTTCCTTTATGCCCTCGATGCCCACTCAATGCATCCCTTCAGCAACATCAGGGATTGTAGGGAGCACATGTGGATGCTATCCGCCAGGCTGATGTTTTCTAGGAGGGAATGATTCCTTGTATACAGAGAGGATAGCCAGAACCACAAAATCATTTCAGCAAACGGAGAAAAGCTTTGTGTATCATTAAAACAAAAATTTATATTTTTTTGCCAAAGTAAAACTTTGCTCTAAATGAACTAACCTGCCACCAGAAATGGACAACAGGAACTCAGAGTTGCCTGCCATGGATGCTCACCATTCATAGAACTCCCCGGGTGCAAGTTTCAGCCGGCTCCTGTAGCGTGGACCTTTCCCCTCTCACATTGGCCTGCGTCTCTACTCAATGTAGCCCACTGCTCAAGGTTCGTATGTATGTATGTATAATATATATAGATATATCTATCTATCTATCTCTCTCATCTCTTTCATTTCTGGGTGCGCTCTAAAAAAGGTATGCAACTGTGCAGGCACCTCTACCTGTCTACATGTCTGGTGACAGATTAGAATGGTTAAAATGAACACAGGTTCTAGCATTTGAATGCAGTTTCTTATGAGCTGCATAAATTGTTATCCGCATATAGTAAGAAGTCTATACGGATACGATACATGGACATCATGCTGAATGAAAATAGGAAAAACATATCATCTTCTCCACATGTAGTGCTAATGCACAAGGGCCCATTAGGGCAATTGTTTTTTTCTCTGCTCAGGAAGGTCAGGTGCTGCATACAGCCACCAACAGACACAAATGGCTGCACACGGGTATACGCTGGTACTTTCATACAGCTATTCATGTCTATGGGCAGCTAGACGCACCGCACTAGACGCAGATTTTTTACATTGCATGCATCAATATGCACATGTGCATGAACCCCACTACACTACAACCTTAGAAGAAAATGCTTTTATTCAGTTATGATCTGCAAACCCAGCCAAATCTGCTTTAGGCTGTCTGTACTGCTAACCAATAAGCCAAGAGCAAGTGCCCTCAAGGTCCAGTGCAGTGTGTACTTGACCGCCTCTCTATACCACAGCAGACTGAAGGGCCCAGTCACACTATAGCATTGTGCCAAGCGCATGTTACTGTGCATTTGGCGCACACTATTGCACCTGGAGTGCAGTGCCATGCGCTAAGTGTGTTGCCATTGATTTGAATGGCACCCCAACACACCTCTCGGCAGCCGTGCACTGCAGCAATACCATGCAAAGTGCTGAGGGGACAGCAGGTACTGCATGCATTACTATTTACCACACCATGCAGTATTGCCATTTATTTGAATACCACTCCATGCACCTCCCAGCGACCATGTGGTACAGCACACCGCACATTCTTGCAACACTGCACGGTGTTGTGCAGTGTTGAAAGAATGCACCGCAGGCTAGATGCACTGCGCGATAGTGTGCGCTTAGCACAAAGCAACATTGTGAACAGGTCCTAAAAGAAGCCTGAATGTATTTACATTTTTAGTGATGTGTGTACTAAATCCTTGCTTCCGACACTGGTGGTTCCTCCTGCCGGCCCGAACTTCCTATAGTGACAGTTGGAGGAACCACAGTGGCTGGACCAAGGATTCCACTCCATCCCACTGTGGGATATTTGCAGCAGCTGGAGAGTGGAGAAGCAGTGACTTTTCAATACACACACCACTGAAAAGGTAAAAGTATATTCAGGTTTCCTTAGAGGAGAGGTACACTACACAATGGTAGTGACAGGGTCACTTTAAGCAGATAAGCCACCGTATTCAAATGTGACCATACTCAGCGAGCACGAAAGCGAGAGTGTGTAATGGTACCTCGGTCCACGAACTTAATTCGTTTCGCGATTCTGGCCGCGAAACGAATCTCAAATTTTCCCATAAGGTTCAGTGTAAATAAGGTTAATCAGTTCTGAACCATATGTCATTTTTTTTAACCACTGCATGTGCTATAAAGCACACAAAAAAATCTCCACAGCAAGTGTGCACAGGTCTGCGACCGCAATCTCGGCTAGAGGAAGCCACGACCACGTGTCAAGAGCGGGGAAGATGGCCACGGTCGTGTTTGTCACACGATTTGGAGTTTGCAAACGGAAGCAAAATTTTACAGAACTTTCTGTTCGTGAACCGAGGTATTTGTGTGTGTTTATTTATTTAAGACTATAGTATCCCTTCAGGAGTGAACAGCAGCTAAATATAAAACAGAAGACATGAAACGTACAATGAGGATGAATGACAAAAATGGCCAGACCAACTAGTGTGATCTCAGAGGTCAAGCAGATCCTAAATGAAGAAAAGAAGAATCAGCATCACATTCCCCTTCATGCACCATACTGGACATAGACATGATTATACCCAACTACCTTTCACATTGATATACACCACAAATCTTCATGCTGAAATCTATTACATAACAACATGTTGCCTCATTCTGAACAGCATGAATATACACAAATACTAAATGCAATGCAGGCTAATCATAGGAAATGCATTACTGTTTTATAACTGGAAAAAGCAGATCTGAGGGCCCGTTGAACCTCTGCAATTCAGCACAGCTGGGGCCAGGGGTAACCTGCAGGACCCCGGGGAAAATAACGGAGGTAGATCAAATTACTGTGCTGCAGTGCATGGTTTTAAACAGTGCATTCTGCTGTTTGACCATAGGAACAAATAAAACACAGACAGAATACATGCATCATGCTTGTCGGTGTTCTTAACTCAACCTAACCATGGAAAGGTAACTTTTTTTTTTACAAACCGAGTAAAAATTAAAAACAATTGAACATATTGAAGAACATTAGCACCTTTGTAGCCGAGATCTACGTCAACTACTTGTCTGTTTCCTTTAGCAGTTTGTGGCTGCTACAGACATCCTGGAGCGCTAGGGTCACCGGGGGCAACTCCTGGAGCGCCAGGGTCACCTCCTGGAGCGCCAGGGTCACCAGCAGCTGTACTGCATAGCCCTATTAAATACTGAAGCCGGTAATTCTGTAACTAGAGCCAAATGCTGCAAATTAAAAGAAAAGCCTCCTAGCTCCAGATATAAAAATTGCTTAGAATTTCTGAGACAGACCTTTCATTTTCCCTAAGATCAAAAAAGCCAGGAGGGATTTTGTAGGTCCTATAAAAATCACTTGTGATCATTCACATCTAAGCTATAGCATTTTCGTGTGCGTCTGACACACATTCATTAGATGACACTTTTCAGCTGGCAGATTGAGAGACATGATTGTAAAATGACAAAAGGTAAGCAAAACCGATTGTGTAGTTCATTGACTTTGAAGTCTATGGGCCAAACGCGCTGTATTCTGCCAAAAAGTAGCTCCTGTATGTTTTCCAGCTTGTGACAAAACGCTTAGGTGCGAACAAGGGCCATAGAAATGAATGGGGTTCCTGGCTTGAGGTGTGAATGAAGAAGACTAAAAGCCAATTCCAGCTATACAACTGAAAAATCACCAGTGAGTGGTAAACGGGGGTACATGAAAGAGTAAACAAAAAAAGCAAGACGATCCTATGGCATAAGTCACTCAGTAAGGTATTGCTGGGACTGAACAGCTCCTTTCTTAGAAATGGGCAGTAGGCTGGTTTGTGGTTCAGTGTCAGACATCTTCCAAAGCCTTGAGCACTCCTGTAGGTAGCAAAGCTTACAATGGGAATCCTCCCAACATCATGGGAGAAGAACTTTTCCCCCAATACCCCCCAGGCCAACTAAAAACCTACTCTGACATGATTTTGGCCACATAACATATTTTTTTTTTATTCTTCAATATATGACTTTTAGACATATAGGGAACCCGTAAAGAGGGCCAGTTATTACTGTATCTGAACTTCAACCATGCACAACTGTGGCACTGCAATGGCTAACTCAAGGTTACATGCCAACATGTACAATAAACTGCAGGCTATAACAAATCACAGTCAGTTGTGAAGGTTTGGCAACTGTTGGTGCCATGGTTAGCATAAGTGAAGTTCTGAAGTTCTCTAGGGTGAGAAGGGGGAATAAACATTATACCATTGAGGGAATCCAATTCAGGATTTAGTGAGGTCATCACTTACATTGTCTAGGCCTCACCACACTCAGAGAAGAACAATGATTAACAGAGCTATGGTTTGCCTGGCCCTTTGGCACAAAGAGGTTTCAAAGGAAGGACTTCATCTCTACTTTCTCATGGAAGGGAGGTGCTCCTTGATCTACAGCCCCTGGACTTAACGTCATCAGGCAAGCCAAGGGCTTTGTCAAGTATGAGGACTTGCGAGCAAGAAGCTTCAAGCATACCGATAGTTAGGAGAAGCATTGGCATAAATATTCATAAAACTGAATAGCCATCTCTATGGCAGCCCCACAACCCCTACTACAACCAGTCCACCTCAACCAAGCCTATTCCCAACATGCAGCCCGGCAAGTAACACTAAACTCGAGGAAAATCTCAAAAATACATAGAGAACTATGGGGGTAACCTTTTTCTCCCATAGTTTTCTTTAGTGTCATGGGAGGACATATACTAACCTCCTCCCGTGACCCAAAGCTCAGTATATAGCAAGCTATATACTGAGAGTGCAGCAGCAGGGACATGTTGAGACAATACTGTCGAGATCCACCCAACTGGCTGAATGACAGCAGGCTATGCCCATCTAGAGGCTGAGGCAGCTGTGCCTGCCCCCTCTCCCTCCCATTCCTCCAGTCAGCATTGCAGTATCGGAGCGGGGAGGGGGAGAATCCCTGCGGGGACTAACAGTCACGGCTCTCTGCAGGAGTTGATCGAGAAGTGAGCGAGTGACAGTATGCGTTCGCTTACTTCCCGATCTACAGAGCAGACATGCGACAGTTTCAATGTCCCACGTCGGCTCTAACTATGAGGAAGAGTGTAAATCACTTACCTCACAGTTCTCCTTTAAAAAAGTACCTTAACTAGTAAGAACATTGTATCTTATTTGTGTATCACTCGGCTGTAGCTCCTCAAATCATCTCTGAATTGGTGCCGACACTGTCCTTCCTTCTGGAGGGGGGCTACTTTTGTCCCCCATGGTCCCTGTGTGTGTTGTAGTCACCGCTCCAAGCTCGCTCTTGTGATTAGTTTACGCATTTGTATTGAGATTGTAGTCCATCACGAGAGTGAGCTTGTATCTTTGACGTCATTTACACAGTAGTTTCCTTTTCAAGAAGAACTCCACCCAATCGTTTAGGCCAAGAGAGTTGGGTAAGCAAGGTCCCTCCCACACCCAATGCTGGTCACATCAATCTAAAGGTTTGAATGGATATGGAGGGGGGACGGGGCATTTCTTATTGACCCCCATTTAATTTTAAACCACTTGAATTTGAAAGCAATATATATATATATATATATAAATAAAAAACCTTCCTTCACAATAATCCTATTTTACTTTTACTAGACGGGGAATAGGAAAAATGATTCTTCACTAGAAAATACAAAATTTTATTTTCTTCTTCATTTTAGTCAAATAAATATCAAACATTGCATATAAACATAATTTGGTACAAGCAGCTTGGTGACAAGACCCGAATAGCAGGACATCACATTACATCTACACAGCTTCATGAGTCAGAGGAAGGGCCCCCCGCCCGTCTGGATTTTCTATCTACAGGGGCAGAGAGGACATCACGTGTAGCAAACACTATATTGTACATATACACAGTGTTAACTTTTAGTTTATAAAATAATACAAATATGAATTTGCAATTTCTAAACTTGTAATTGTTAAAAGTTTAAATGAAAAGAGCCGTTTTTGCACATGTCACAAAGCACATTTTAGGCCTGAAGATTGCTTAAAACACGCCAGAATTGTATATTTCCTGAAGGCAGAGACCTGATAGAATAAAATGCTGGCAGTTGCAAGTTATTTTGCATGATATTAGCGCAACTGTTCAAACCCAAATTTTCAATAAAAAAAATAAAAAAATCACTTAAGCCCGTGACGTGAGCGAATCGCTTCCTGTGTAAAGCCAACAGCCGGCTTCACACATGTAAACAGACTCCCGGCTGCTATCTGTTTACCGGGGGCCGATGTCACCGACATACAGCGAAAGGGTTCAATCTCTAAAGAAACGAGCAGCAATATTAAAGCTGATCAAACAAAACTGACGGGTCCATTTTTTTTTAATGCAATCAAAATTTCAAATGGGATAATTTGCATGACTGGAGAGTAAACGGTGTGGCCTCTCTGCAGTGGACCTATACTCTTAACTTAGCTATATTACACTAGCTAAGCTGCAAAAATCAAGAGCAACTAGGAGGGATTTTGTCCCGGAGAAAGAGCTGTCTAAGGCTCCTTCCAGTGCTGGACACATGTCTGAAGGCATGGCACTGTGAAAAGAGTGCAATCTGGCCGATGCTTCCCTTAGTACATAACTGATGTCAAAGAGTAAACCTGATTGGTCAAAGCCCCCCCAACACCACCCTCAGAACCCTAATCTGATCTGAACTGGCTGCTAACCGATTAAACCCAGTAGGTCTTATAAATGATCCCTGTACTCAATGGCCATGTCTCCATAGCAACAGCAGGTAGCACTAAAAACATAATTGGTAATTGCCGTGTTCACCCATAATATAATCAGGTGAGAAGCAGGAGTGGTCTTAGGTCGGGTTCACATCACAAACAGTGCGTTCCAGAGCGGTCAGCTGCTGGAATGCACTGAAACCCATCATGGCTGGCTTCCTGCGTTCAGGGGTGAGGCGGTGCATTGAAGTCAATGGCACCACAGCCACGCCCATGGTGTGATAGCCTGAACGAGAACGCCTGGGACAATCAGTGCCTGCGTTCCGGTCCAGTGCGTTCTGAAAAAAGTGTTTGCTGCATTTTTTTCAGATCGCACTGGACTTGATCACAGGCACTGATGTTCCACGCGTTTTGGTGTGGGTGGGGGATGGGGCGTGGCTGCGGTGTCATTGACTTCAATGCACCTCCACGCCCCCCAGCAGCAGGAAGCCAGCCGGGATGCGATAGTGCGTTCCAGCAGCTGACCGCTATGGAATGCACGGTTTGTGGTGTGAACCTGGCCTAAAGGTGGCCCACACGTACTGATATGATCAGTCAACCAACCCGACTAAAATGACCAGAATCAATACGAACTGTAGACCACAGACCCTCTATTCTAGTAGCCGGGGCTTTTCTGATCAGACGAATGTGTGCATATGTTCGATCTTATTTTCAATAGCGTAGGTGTTACATGATTCCATATTTTAAAAATGGATCACGATTCCCTTGTTTGCAATCGCTCCCGCCTAGAAGAAAATATCGAAACATGTATGGCCACCTTTAAATATCTGCCTCACCAACCTTCTCTGTCCCAACTGGTTGGGTGGAGTGCCCCCTTTAACCCTTTCTATGATGAAGGGAAACCAGCAGCATGCCATCTTTCAGAGCATTTTACCTGTCGCTGACAAAAGAGGGTATAAGCACCATCATTATTCCTGCCACAATATTAATAACACAATGGTTTCAAAACACCTAATTACTAAAAAAAATAAAAATAAAAGTAAATTCGTCAGAGCAGATGTAAAAAGCTCATAAAAATGTGAGCACCGATAAAACGACTCCAGCTGCTGATCTAAGTTTTTTCCTTTTTATTTTTTTTTTTTTTTTTTTTTTTTTTTTTTTCTTTCTTTTTTTGAAAGCGACACTATCTTAGTGATGCTCTTCCTCCACAGCTGAAGTGGATCAGAAGGGGTCTTCAAGCCAGTTGAAGTTGGTTGTGTCTGAGCGGTTTAGAATTAAAAGAGTCCAGTACTGACTATAAAATATACTAAAAATGAAGATTCCCTTGTGACTAAAACCATTTTAAGGGCTTCACAGACTAACACTGCGTCCTCCTGTAAAAACAGGTCCTCAAGGCGAGGTCAGGATGCTGCCACTTTTATCAAATTTTTTACCCTTTGACAGAGCTGCGACTTGTTTCAGTAATTCCCGGTTTTTGCCCTAAAGAGAAAGAAAACAGAAAAAAAAAAAAAAAAAAAGGTCAGGACACGATTTATACAGCCATCAACTCTTCATTCAATATTCAAACTTTAAACCTGAGTATTATCTCCGCTGTTGATCAATGGTGGCCATACACGTGGAGGCAATAACCCCCTTGGAAAGCTATGCATGGCCTGCACCTCGTGTGATCAAATATATCAAACCAGGTCAGGACTTGGCCCTAAAGTGACACTAAACTAAGTTAAATTTTTTGTTTTGTTTATTTCTTTGTACAAACCATCAAAAAGGTAGATTAAAGATCTCATACACTAAACATATTTAAATGTTGTTCTTTGCTCAAAGGAAGGCTGTTCAGTGATTTTTTTCAACTCGACACTAAACTCAGGAGTTAAATCTTAAATATAGATTCAAGTGCCTGAACTATTAACAAAAATGTATCTTATTTGCGTATCACTCGGCTGTAGATCCTCAAATCATCTCTGAATTGGTGCTGACACTGTCCTTCCTTCTGGAGGGTGGCTACTTTTGTTCCCCATGGTCCCTGTGTGTGTTGTAAAGTAGTCACCGCTCCAAGCTCGATTCCTGTGATGGACTACCATCTCAATACAAATGAGTAAACTAAACATGAGATTGTAGTCCATTGCGGGAGTGAGCTTGGAGTGGTGACTACTTTACAACACACACGGGGACCCTGGGGAACAAAAGTAGCCACCCTCCAGAAGGAAGGACAGTGTCAGCACCAATTCAGAGATGATTGGAGGATCTACAGCCGAGTGATACACAAATAAGATACATTTTGACAATAAGTCAAATCTTAAAAATACATTCAAGTTTAGCGTCACTTTAAACACATTTAGTGCTTTGTGATGGTGAACTTTTTGGAGTTTTTGTCCATCACTGATCAAATGCACTTTATACGTGCTGAAGAAATGCATTTTGGGACTTGAATTTTATAGGGAAGTCCGTTTACACCTGTTTACCCCCAACTCCGGCTGGGTACGGATCAGTTTCGCCGGACCTATTCGTGCCGGGAAAGGGTTAATCTAACGTAAACAGACTCATGTCAGATTACATCCGATTCCCCATAGACCGGCATGAGTCTGGTAATTTGTTTTTCCCTCCATTGCAAGATGGAGGAAAAAAAAACTGGACGGACACAGACGTCACAGCGGCGACATCCGCTCCGTACTGCTCTATCAGGAAAGGATCCATGCATCCCTCCTGATCAGCCCGTGTGAAAGGGGCCTAACAGTTAATGGATGCACTTGTACACCAAAAACAATATAAGAAAGCGGCCAAAGGTTATATTCCTCTCATGGAAAGAGAATGGAATTCTTTAAGGCAACGAAGGGATGCTTACCTGCAACTGCTCAAACGATTCCTTGTGGGCCTTTTCCATGCCATTCATCTTTGTCCTCAGGTTATTCTCTTGGTACTGGAAGTCTGCTTTCAGTTCTGTCAGCTTTAAAGAAAATCAACAGAAGTATTTAAACACCATGAAGTAAATATCTATTGGGTTCTTACAGTGCCGTCAATTTCATTTGAATCCAGGGAACATTTAAAATGGTTTGTGTGGTTTTTTTTTTATAGTTACATTAAACTGATGGCGCACAGGTCAGACAATGCTGGTCCTCTTTCAGAAGGGGTTGTAAATATCAAATGTTTTTAATTCAATCGTTTGCAACACCAGAAGTTAACCTGACACCAAACCAGGGAAGGAATAGAACTGCCCTAATACATTCCCAATGCCTTTGCAAAAAAATTCAAAGTAACTCTCTACAGAAAACTACCAGGGAGGGTATATACATCACTTTGCTCAGATGGTAACAGCCTTCATCACCTCCCTCTAATTCTGATGAACAGACTAAGTAAGATGGCACAAAGATAATATAAAATATGGATAATGCAAACAAAATTAAACACAGATTAGCAAGTAGGTATGCGCGAAAAAATAAAAATTGCTACAGCGTGGATGAGGGAATCCTTCTCCCCCCTGGGTGTGCTGCAGTCATTGTTTGGACTAGCTCCATTGATAAAGTTGATTATCGACTTTAGTTGAAAAAGTGGTGCCAACAGGGCCACACACTGCTCGCATTTCCTGCTGGCTGGACCTGAACTCGAGCAGTTTATAGTCTTGGCTTTTTTCCTTATGTCTGTACCAACAGGTTTCTCAATTCAAAATGAATGTCAAGTGTATTAAAGTGCATCTACACCCAAACACAAAAGTTCAGTACATTGCAGCTTCCCAGATCTTAGATCGGGGAAAAACAGAGCCCACACTCGTACATACCTTTTTATCCTTCTCCAGAATGGTTTGGTCTCTCTGTTGTAAGAGACGTTTCAGAGACATCACTTCCTCTTTCAGCTGGCTGATTAGGACAAAGTTGTCTGTACCACCACTGTCAGTCGACTGAGTGATTGAACTACTAAAATAAAACATGCTGGAATTTGAATATTTATTGTAATACCAAAGAATTGTGTGTTTCGCACAGCACAGGCTAACAATTCTCTTCATTTATAATCACAAATGAAATACCAACTACTCCCAACATTGTTACTACTAAAGTGATCAAAAAAAAAAAAAACTGTCAAATGTCTGGAAATCCTCAGCTAGTTTTCCTTTTGCTTAGGGAGTCCCCCACATCCCCCTGCCAATGTTACAGAGTCAACTTCAGCCTAAACTGGAGCCAAGCACTGCTCATTGCTGAACTATGTCCAGTCTAATGGCTTCTACAGGACTCTACCCACCCTGAACAATTGTATGGCATCCAAGTACTGAGGAGGGATTCGCTTAGGTGAAAGTCAGTCAAAAGCTGAAATGAAATTCAGAACGGAGAGAGGATTTCACTATCTGCTCTGTTTACATTAGAGGATTATTTCAAGAGAATCTGTTAGGGATTCACCGATACCGGTCTTTCGGTATTTTTTTTCAGTACTCGCCAATACTGAACACCGATATCGGAAGTCCCATTAGGGAGACTGGCAGCAATTAATGATTCGCCGCCTGGCTTCCTGATTAGCTGGGAAGCCAAGCTCCATCGTCACCAGGCGACGAGGAAGCATGGAGCCAGCTTCCCGACTAATCAAGAAACCGGGTGGCAACTAATTACACCCCGCCCGGCTTTCTAGTTTGCCGGGAAGCCGGCTCCATGCTCCCTCATTGCCAAGGTGCATGAAGCTGGCTTCCCTGCCAATCAGGAAGCTGGGTGGCATGTAAAATACTCGCTGCCCAGCTTCCCAATTAGCAGGCTCCATGCTCCCTCGTCACCAGGTGATGAAGCATGGAGCCAGCTTTCTGATTGGCCAGCTTCCGACCAAATCCGGAAGCCAGGTGGCGATTAATTACACGCGGCCCGGCTTCCTGATTGGCCCGGAAGCCGGCTCTATGCTCCCTAGTCACTGGGGAGCATGAAGCTGGCTTCCCGGCCAATCAGGAAGCTGGGAGATGGGTAATGACTCATCACCCAGCTTCCGAATACCGGAAAGTTCCAGTATTAGCAGCATTTGGGCGAGTACAAGCTGAGAACTTTTCAAGTGGTTTTATTCTAAGTGAAACAGCCAGACAAATTGCATTTTAAGAAAGCCAACAATGACAACTTCCTGTTCTCCCATGACAGCCACTTTAAATACAACATGGCAGACAGAGGGACAATGAAGGAAGGTATTTAATGTGAACATTGCTTTCTACACATAGTTCAAATCGACTTGTACACAATAATGCAGCTGTCCCAGGCAGCACATGCCTTTTTTTGCACCCCTCAGCTGCTGAAAGCAAGGAATGAAAGCCATGTATGCCTGTCACTACGGTCAGAGCTTTCACAGGGTTAGGGGCTATTTGCCCTCCACCATATAGTGATCAACCCAGTCCTGTCACATAAGAGAAAGGTGAGCGAGTCACATTCGCCTCTATAACCAGAAGTATCTGGAATTTTCTTCAGTATGGGTGGCAAAACAGAGATGGGGGGAGCAAAGTAAAGCGTGTGGTGCTGGGGAGGGGGGCACTGCTGGGAATCTGATGCTTTGGTGTGTGGGCACAGTATATGTTATCTTTAAAACTGAACTCCAGACAGAGGTATTTATTCTTGTGTGGGAACCAAAAAAAGTTACTCCAGCTCATGTGTAGTAAAGGATTCTGTTTTCAGCTATGTACTGTAAAATTCATGTTTGTATTATAACGCAGAAAAGTACAGCTATCGATGTACGTCTGGCACACCATGGCTCAAATACAAGGGCATTGTCATTTAGCAGGCCACCCTTCTCGGATTCTGTGAATCATTCACAAAATGGTGGGGGGGGGAGAGGCGAGCAGTCACTGCTGCATGACTGAGGATCAGCTGAGTATCTTCACCTATAGACCAAAATGAGCGCAAAGCGCTTGCAGTGCAGGGGTAGCACCACTACAAAGTTAAATTTAAAAACTTGTTTCTGTGGATAGTCTATCTTTAAAAACGCACTCATAACTCATTATATACGCAGGCACTGCTTCCTGCCTAGTAGCGCTGTTCAATGTCTGTGCTTTACTGCTCCTCTCCATTCCCCTTTGCAGTGTCCAATGGTATAAAATTACAATGCTCCTGTAAGCCAGAAACCATGTGATCATTGTCTTAGTCTAGGCGACATGTGGGAGCTGAAGAATGGATTATTTCTAATGATGGCAACAAAGTATTTTTTTTTAACTTAAATCAATGAATGCATTTAGTAATGCTGACATGTGATGTATAGATTGAGACACTATCACATTTTAATAGGTCCGCTTTAACTTTCACGGTTTGTAAATATAACACATTGAAAGAAACAAAAGACCTGTGAAAAGCATGCATTACATATGTGGAAGCAAGGGGCATGCCTAGAGATATAAAGGATACACTATAACAAATTTAAGATGGTTGCGTCTCACTTTCTGGCACATACGTTTCAGAGACAACTGGGAGCAGAGGTTAGTATTGGACCACTGGGAAAGTTATATTTTAATGCTCAGGTATCA
>NW_017306370.1:2108043-2111613 GCF_000935625.1 Nanorana parkeri | reverse complement strand
CAATTTGTGCTTTTTTTTTGGAGTTTCATTCTGAATTGCTGTAGTGGATTTATGACTAGAATGAATGAAATAAATAAAATCAATTTCATGCACGGGAAAAATATAAAACCATCAGCATTGCTGAGAATTGTGTCAACATTGTTTTTTGTAAGGGTTTAGAACAGGTCAGCTTCCTTATTGAGATTTGTGTTCTCATTGGAAAGATTCATTCCATTTGTCCTTGTAATCACTGTCACTGAGACGCACAAAAAAGCAGTGAATGCGACAGTTCAACATTCACCACAGGGGAATATTCCTAGAGCATGTTTTTTAAAAGGGATGCACCAGTGCAGATAATGAGTATTTGGGCGAGTACTCGTTGTCGTCCAAATCCTCCGATACCGGAACTTCCGGTCACAGTGAGATTTCCTCTGACCGGCAGAGGCATGAGGGAACATAAAGCCGCCTTCCTTGCCAATCTGGAACAGGAAGCCAGCTAGGATGCCGGCTGCCAGGCCAATCATAAAGCCAAGCAGCAGGTAATAAGCCGCTGTCCGGCTTCCTGATTGGCCCGGGAAGGCGGCTCCATGCTACCAGAAGTACAAGTATCAGTACCTGGTATCGGCGAGTACCAACATATAAATCGGTACTCGTACCATCTTGTCTTAAATTGTATTCTAATGTTTCCTTATATTGTAAAGCGCTGCACAAACTGTTGGTGCTCTATAAATCCTGTATAATAATAATAATAATTAGGGATGCACAGATACTGGTATTTTGGTACCGATAATTTTGTTTTTCGATAATCGCCGATACCAATTACCGAGTAACGGACGTCCCATTCAAGAAGCCAGGTGGCATGTAAAGACTCGCCACCCGGCTTCCTGATTAACAAGAAAGTCTGTCCCCTCTTACCTTGGTATGTCCAGCCTGTCACCCCCGGGGCCTCTCCAGCCAGAACGCGGCCATCCTCCGGTACCCAGCCAGAGCTGTCTGGCCAATCAGGAGGCCTGGCGCCATGTAATGACGCAACGCCCTGCTTTCTAATTGGCCGGGAGGCCGGCTCCCTCGTCATGACGAGGGAGCATGAAGCCAGCTTCCCGGCCAATCAGAACGCCGGGCACTGCGTCATTACACACTGCCGGGCTTCCCGATTGGCCAAGTCTTAAATTGTATTCTAATGTTTCCTTATATTGTAAAGCGCTGCACAAACTGTTGGTGCTCTATAAATCCTGTATAATAATAATAATAATTAGGGATGCACAGATACTGGTATTTTGGTACCGATAATTTTGTTTTTCGATAATCGCCGATACCAATTACCGAGTAACGGACGTCCCATTCAAGAAGCCAGGTGGCATGTAAAGACTCGCCACCCGGCTTCCTGATTAACAAGAAAGTCTGTCCCCTCTTACCTTGGTATGTCCAGCCTGTCACCCCCGGGGCCTCTCCAGCCAGAACGCGGCCATCCTCCGGTACCCAGCCAGAGCTGTCTGGCCAATCAGGAGGCCTGGCGCCATGTAATGACGCAACGCCCTGCTTTCTAATTGGCCGGGAGGCCGGCTCCCTCGTCATGACGAGGGAGCATGAAGCCAGCTTCCCGGCCAATCAGAACGCCGGGCACTGCGTCATTACACACTGCCGGGCTTCCCGATTGGCCAAGGAGAGCATGGAGCCACCTCCCGGCCAATCAGGAAACCGGGCAGCATGTGATGAAGCGCTGCCCGGCTTCCGGATACAGGAAGTATCGGGCTAGGCATTGGAGCATTTGGGCAAGTACTTGCCTGTGGCGCTGAGAGAGGACGGCCCCCACCGCATTTTCATCGGTGCATCCCTAGTAATAATAATAATAATAATAATAATATCAAAAACCCGGTATCAGTGCATCCCTAGTTTTAAATTACAGAGATTACTTCACCTACAATGAATGATTAGTGAATAAAAAGAGTTTCTAAATATGCCCCATAGTGTTGGGAAAGTCACCAGAACAACAAGAACAGAGGGGAAATTTGTCAAGAGTAAAACTGTCTAGGGCAGCGTTTCTCAACCTGTGGGTCGGGACCCCTTCGGGGGTCTAATGACAATTTGCCAGGGGTCGCCGGGAGTCTCCCACTATTAGATAGCGGCTCCAGGCCGCCCGGGAGAGAAACACTTTCTCCCGGAAAGGTTTACTCTGCTCGATCGAGTAGAGTAAACCTTTCGCTGCGATCGTTTAAATTTTTTTGTACGCAGAAATAAAACATTCTGTTCTTGCTTTTTCTAGCAGGATTGTATTGGAAGTTGCAGGGAGGAACCGCCATCCCTCTGTTGAAAGCTGCATTTGACCACTTAACATACAAACACATACCCACCATGAAGTCCAAAACCTAGCCAGGTTAACTGTGCCAACGATGACAAGCTGTAGCTTTGTTTTAAAAGTGCTACACAGGATACTGCTATGAAGCACCAGTTATAACAAGCAGATTATTATAGCACTGATGCTTGGCCGGTGACACCACAGCCAGGAACGTCACCGGTTCAAAGACAGTGCAGGTTTTTTTTAAATTTTATTTCTGACATCGGAGTCCCAGCCGCCGTAAGTCAGAAAAAAATAAAAATCAGCATTGGAATGCATAGCTAGATTCCTATTGGCTATTTCACTTTGCAATAGCAAACTAGCTATTGCACCCGCCCACTGCTGCTGTCAATCAGCAGAGGGGGGCCTGCAGTTCTCCATCAGGTACCCATCTAGTGATTATCATCATTATTATTAAATAATAAAAGCTGACACCCTCGGCTTGCGTTATATGGTTTGCCATTTTAGCTGTTACAACAGTGGTTCTGAACCGGTGGGTCGTTGTGTGATTTCTGCTGTGCTAGGTGAGAGTCCTCCTCAGCCCTGTGTCAGTTCTCCCGCCACGCCGACAGATGTCGCTGCAGCAGCCGCGTCAACCCTAAATTTTACCGTTGGTCACCACAACTTGACAAATGTTACCAAGGGGTCCCGGCCCTAGAAGGGTTGAGAACCACTGGTCTAGGGGGTGGTGGGGGGGAATTGGAGGGGGGACAAACCGCAAAATAAATAAAACCAGAGAAAGGTTTACTTATCTCCTACCAGCTCCAAAATTGAAAAGATTTGGCTTTAAACTAAACCCAAGAAGCCTCAAAGAGAAAACTAATGCAGACACCACATGTAATGACTGGTAAGCTGCAATTTATTACATATTTATTTTTGGGTTTATACACACCGCCCTCAAATCCTGTCAGTCTAAAGACAAGATGCATCGTAATACCTTTATTAGGAACCAAAGGGGCTGTGAAAGACACTGCAGTCCATTAAGAGAAGCAAAGTGGTAAGCTGAACTCAGGAGTTACAGCACCAGAAGCATGTTCATTCAGAGTAGTCTCCGGTGTACTGAGCAATCATGTGTAGAGGGGGAAAAAAAAATAGGAGAAAAGATGGGGCTTACAAAGGTTCAAGGGTTGCTATATACTCTCTAGATGAGGACATACAATCACGTAGTCAGCTTTCCAAAGATCCCCTCATTTCCACATTTCAAACCAATATCCCAGAGAAATAAAAAAAAAATATCCCAGTATTTTTACCATGAC
>NW_017306370.1:2107690-2107991 GCF_000935625.1 Nanorana parkeri | reverse complement strand
CCTATTGTTCAATAAACTTACCTTTGTTTCCAAATTCCCTGCTCTGGTTCTGGACTTAGACTGCCAACTCTGAAGGGGAAAAAAAAACAACAAAAAAACAGATTTAAGTTGCTGGAAAAAATGATTTATTTGAGCAGATTTCAATGTAAATGCATAAAACGTGCTGATTTAACACTGCTAATTCATTACATCTATTCAACCAATATCTTGGTTCCAATGCATCTTTGAACTTGCTACCCCAGAAAGAGGAGTAAACATCATGAGCACCCCCCCCCCCCCCCCTTTTTTTCATTATCAACTC
>NW_017306370.1:2101124-2107551 GCF_000935625.1 Nanorana parkeri | reverse complement strand
CCCCCCCATCTTTTGTAATTCACCAGCTTTCTCAGGGACTCAGCAGTGTACAGCTCCATTAGCTCCATTAGCCCCAGCCATCACCGATGTCTAATCTTACATTATGAAGAGTAGAATGGAGTAACACTCATCATTGGTAGGACACCAGCAGGAAGGTCTAAGAAAACAGCCCTCCAGCATCCTCTGATAATTGAAATCTCAGCGTTAGGCGGGTTAGGCTCCTTCAAATGGAGTAAATAACTCGGCCTTTCGCTACCCTACATCTGTGAATGACAAGTGAAAACCGATCCCCAGTTCTCAGCATGTCACAGGAAAAGAAATCCAGACTTTTTGCATATGCTGTTTTGCCTATGAAGCTCTGGATGGTCCTGCAGTTGCCAAGTATTTTCATAGTAAACCCATCAACATCCAAACTAAGTCAGAAAGTTACAAAAAAGGCACACACTGAAATTCCCCTATAATTGTAAATACCTACATTGCCCAAACTATTCTATGTATAGAGTACAGAGTCCACTCACTGCCTGTCAATAGGCTACTCTGGCACTGCCTTGCGGGAATTATATAAAAAAGGTTATATAATTAGCACATATGCGCACACTATATTCCACCTGCTTGCCCCGAACCCTTTCATACGTATAGAAACAGCAGGAGGAAGAACTATCTCCAAATGTAGGGCGTATGAAAGGGATGTAGCAAGCAGCCTGGGTAACAGGAATGAAGGCATTATCAGTATGGGCCAGGAGAAGCAAACTGGAGCCTGCCAGCTGTGGTGCAACCACAAACCCCATTAGGCATTGCAAGAACGACAGGCACAGGCATGACTCCCAGAGGCACATGCACAATGAGATTTGTAGTTTCACCAGAGCTGGAGGGCCGAGGTTGCCTACCCCTGGTATAGGCTCAGACTGTTCTGCATCATCTGAAGATGAAACGGGCTGTTCTCATCACTGGCTATAAAGCAACCTACAAGACTAAAAACAACAACAAAAAAGTCTGCACCCTGCCCAAATTATGCTACACAAGGCAGGCACTCTAAACTAAGCAAACTGCCCAGGCACCTGCTCATCAGCTCCCAATGCCAGTAAGAATGAACATGCAAGCCAAACCTTTATGAAACTGGCTCCTGTGTTCACGCATAACCTGCAATCTGTTGGATGATTGTCTACTCTGCTACTTCATGACAAGCAGTCAGACTGCAGCGTATTCTCCTGCATGAGAACAGCGGTAAGGGTGCCCTCAGGAGCCACACAGATAGGTATCTGGGTCCCCACTTCATGAATTTAAAATACCAAAGTCTCTTTAAACTAGAAGGAAGTACTGCAAGCAACTTGTAGCCGATCAGATGCTGGAAGCATTTTTCCCCCCCCATCACTCCCCTGTGAAGTTACATTTACATTTCAATGATCAGTACATGCTAAAAGCACAGAAACAAATTAACAGGAAGGTGGCTTACTTGTGGCTGCCACTGTGCCGGTGATGGTGGTGATGATGGTGGTGATGTTTCGGATGATGTTGGTCTTTCTCAGTGAGGGAAGAAGAAGAGGAGTTGGAATGGGTGGAGCCCAAACTTTTGCGCTGCTCCTTAGTCTTCTGAAGAACTCTTTTGTAGGACAGCGTGCAAAGCCAACAGAGGAGCTTCCCATCAACCTATACAAAATGAAATGTCAAGTCAATGCTCTAGCCAATACAACACTGATCAGCAGAGAACCATATTCTGGAAGGCACTCCAATAACCATTCTAATAATGCCACGGATGCTAAAACTGGCTTCAGAGAAGACAGTTACCTTAAAGTAACTGTGTAGGCAAAGTGGGATAACACCAATGAAATGCTGAAACTACCATTTTCAGAAAGAGGTCTGCAACAGCAGCCTCCATATTCCTCCAATGAAAGCTTTTCTTTTAAGTAAAAGGCAGTTTTAAGTGATATCTCTGGAGTTCGATCTTATAAATGCATTCAAATACCACCAACTATTAACAAAAATGTATCTTATTTGTATATTGCTCGGCTGGCGATCCTCAAATCATCTCTGAATTGGTGCGGACACTGTCCTTCCTTCTGGAGGGGGGCTCCTTCTGTTCCCCATGGTCCCTGTGTGTGTTGTAAAGTAGTCACCACTCCAAGCTCACTCCCGCAATGGACTACAAT
The DNA here is from genome assembly GCF_000935625.1 of Nanorana parkeri. Lineage (NCBI taxonomy): Eukaryota > Metazoa > Chordata > Amphibia > Anura > Dicroglossidae > Nanorana > Nanorana parkeri. Next base: position 2,105,404 of record NW_017306370.1, on the reverse strand, counting down.
CTCATGTTTAGTTTACTCATTTGTATTGAGAGTGAGCTTAGAGCGGTGACTACATTACAACACACACAGGGACCATGGGGAACAAAAGTAGCCCCCCTCCAGAAGGGACAGTGTCCGCACCAATTCAGAGATGATTTGAGGGTCTACAGCCGAGTGATACAGAAGTACTTGAATGTATTTTTAGGATTTAATTCCTTAGTTCAGTGTCACTTCAATGCTTAAATATGACTAAAGGCAGCTACAGCACAAATATTACGGACAAACTCTACACTACACAAGAGCCATGATTCTGACATACCTTTCGTCTTCCTTCTTCCTTCCGATCAAAAGCACATTGCTGCTTGCATTGCTCACAGGTCTGAGGAGGTCCATATTTTTTCTCTGAGTTGGTACAACGCTGGCACTTTGTGCCAATAAATGCTGCTATGATGTTACAGTACTGGCAAGGCTTGGGCTGCAAGAAAACAAAAATTACATCAGCAACCGTTACTCACACCCTTAACAAGCTCTACATGAACCAGAGCAAAAGATTCAAACTGTTTTTGGTTGAACGGAGAACTAAGAGGTAAGTGAAAATCACTCCTCAGAGTTCGAGCCAACGCGTGACAATGAAACTGTCACACGTCGGCTCAATAGATCGGGAAGTGAACACATGCCGTCGCTCACTCACGTCTCAATCATCTCCCTGCAGAGAGTGGTGACTGTCAGTCACGGCTCCCTGCAGGGATCCCCCCCTCCCCCAGCGCTGATTAGAGGAGCGGATGGGTACAACTAGTTGTGCCTCTAGATAGGCAGAGCCAGCTGTCACTCACACAGCTGGGTGGATATCGACAGTAATGTCAGGATCCGTCCCGGCTGCCTCGCTATATACTGAGCTTTGGGTCACAGGAGGATGCTAGTTTATGTCCTCCCGTGACCCTTAAGAGAAACGTGGGGAAAAACACTGACCCCATAGTTCTCGTTTAAGTAATAAAAAAAAATTAAAAATGTACAGTTATACGGTTTCTCACATTGCCTCTAATGTAAGAACAAACTAATGAGAGCTCACCACTCCACCCTAGCCCACTCAAGGCTCACTTCCCAACACGATCTTTAGTAATGCTCAATAGCCACTCATTTGTTATTATGACTATAGAGTGGGCACAATGCATTAATCTGTTTGGTACCATCACTTTACACAGCAGAGCTGGTGCTGTAGAAATGAAGGACGTCTCCAGTGTCTGAAGAAACCTCAGTCTACAGGTTGTGTTGGAATTATGAGCAGAGGAATACTAAGCTGCAAATAAGTCTCCAAGAGAAAAAGTATTTATTGCCAAAAACTTACCGTTCCAAACTGCTTAACATTTTGCGCACATTTCTTGCATATAGTGTTGGTTTTACTGGGAAAACAAAAAAGTACAAGAAATTAGAGTAGGCACATACAGAACAACTGACTTTACAAATTGAAGGAGCATTTATATTGGGTGCTGCGTGTGGTGGAAGGGAGGACATTTCAGCGACTAAGGGCGTTCAGTTTTTCCTTTCTCCTTACAATAACAATACTGATAAAGGGAAAATAGTGACTGAACGATCTCCTTTAGGTCTCATGTCAATAAGCATACTTTTCAAGCTCTGCATTTCCTATGTGAACACCAACGCATGCTTTTGAATGGCAACCACAATGTATGACAATAAAGGACTATTTGGCCTGCTTTGCCTGCAGTTCAGTTGCCTTACCCAATGGACGCCCTGAGCTCAGTCTGGTCTCGACTGCAGCAGTAGCTAAAAGGGTCAAGTGGCTGCCATCTTCATCAAGGAAGTGCTTACCACAGAGCCCATCATTGGCCAACTCTGCCTAAACATCCAACCATGCACTGAAGACCCTTCCCAGATGGTGGCACTGCCATCATAGCTACAGTTAATACCTGCATCCTAACCAAGCCTAGAGCGGGTGTTAAAGTATATGAAACACCGTCTGTGTGTTAGGTGTAAACAAAACAGACTTTAGAAAGGTTACCCTCAATGTTTTCAAAGCTCGCATTATCCTTGATTTACCACTACTATAAAAAGGTACCGGATGGCTCCTAAAATCAAGAGGAAGTTTCCTTTGAAAAGTTAAGTTTTCAGTAAAGAAAACCCGTACAGACAGAAATCTGAGGCTGCTATTGCGGATCTCTCCTTCCGAAAATCCTAACTATCCAACTATCATGTTGATGCTAATGGGTTTGATGTTTCCTGAATTGTCGGCCTGGAGTAAGTATGCAGGTAAAGAGATCCGACTACATACTTGTACCTGGTAAAGTGACAGAGTAATTCCACTTTCCCAGGTGAATTTGGAAAAATGAAATGACCCCCTTCAATCCGGCCCTCTACCCCCCTTGCTATACTTACCTTTGCTCAAACACTCCTTCCCCTCCACCTGTGCACTAGGCGTACTTGCTAGAGCTGGCCATACACCTATAGATTATCTGCAGATTGAAAAAGTGCAAAAAGTGTGTGGATGGAGGAATCTCCCACTGGGCCTAGCTTCAGTATCTTGCTAGTCGGCCCTGCTGGCTGTCAAAACACCTGAACAATCTGATTGGATGCAGGCATTGTTCAGGTATTTTGAGAGCCAGCGGGGCCGACTAGCAAGATACTGAACCTTGGCCCAGTGGCAGATTTCTCCATCCACACAGTTTAGCGTAGATGGAGGAATCTGTTGCACTTTCAGCAATGGCAGCCCCCACATTTCCCCAAATACAGATTTCCTTTATTGTATTGTTAGATTGGGGAAATACCACAATGCCTTGTTTTAGGTACCATCTTAGGCCCCATTCACACTGAGCGACATGAAAATCGCGTGATTTTGAGCGATATTGCGCGGCAAGCGATATTGATAGTCATCGCGCATCTTTTTCCTATTGGGCTGTATGCAATCAGGAGCAATATCGCTCGAAAAAAGGGTCATGTAGGAGCGGCAAGCTACAGCGACGAGCTACAAGCGATATTGAGCGACGAGATGTGAACAGCTCTATTGAAATGGATTGGAGAAGCTACATAGAGCGATATCGCGTGGAAATATGAGTGATATCGCTGCAAAAACCGCTCGATAAATCGCTCAGTGTGAATGGTGCCTTACTCTGCAGGCAATAGAAAAGATGGTTATTCATCACACACACCTCTAAAATATAACCTGCGAGATCAAACTTGGGCTTTAAATGGCTTTTTGATATCCTTGTTAATAGAACAAAAATTCCAGGAACCAGTGAGCAGACGAGCGTTCACAATCCCTGATCCCAATGGAATGGTTGCCAATGGGAAGGATAAATAAGCCACAAAAAGAGACGTTTGGCTGTGCCATACCATCGCGACCACTGAGATGACTTACTTTTCTTGCTGGAACTCTGATCGACAATAGGTGCATTTTACAATTGGATGAGCGATTCGGCACTCCTAAAAATGAATAATATAAAAGGTTAGCGTCACAGCAAATATGACATGGCAAGTAACTAGCAACTAAACCCATCACTATGGTGGGCAGCTTTTCTAGCCGTCTGCTGGCTAGGCATACACAGCTACCCAGTGACCCTTTTTCAGCAGCACAGCCCCCTGCTTTCAAACTGTACTGCACCCCCACGTGCTGCCTGGCAGGGAGCACCATGCAGAATGCTGTGGCAGACTGAAGCACAGCACCTTTTTCTCCCTCTCAGAAGTTTCCTGTCACTTTATCCAGCACTGTTGGCAACTATGGTCATATATGCCAGAGGATGAACACAACTTTAATTCATGAAAAGAGAAATATATTGCAAATGCGTCGTCATCACAAAGAGCCCCAACAATGCTCGTGCAGGGTCCCATCACCGAGGCAGCAATAAAGTGACACTGCCTGACCAGCCATCTAAGGGGCACGCTTGCCACATCACTCACACCTCCTGGAAGCGTCCGCCAAGTTACGGGGCACGCTTCCCACACTCCGTCAACCCGAGGAGCATGCTTCCCACGCGCCGCCAACCCGAGGAGCATGCTTCCCACGTGCCGCCAACCCGAGGAGCATGCTTCCCACGCGCCACCAACCCAAGGAGCATGCTTCCCACGCGCCGCCAACCCGAGGAGCATGCTTCCCACGCGCCTCCAACCCGAGGAGCATGCTTCCCACGCGCCTCCAACCCCAGGAGCACGCTTGCCACTCACCACCAATCTAAGGGGCACGCTTGCCACATCACCCACACCTCCTGGAAGCGTCTGTTGAATGTTTTGTTTAACATCACCTTTTTAGAGTGATTTGTGGGAAAGGGGGGGGCTGTAATAATTGAATGGTT
>NW_017306370.1:2098693-2101073 GCF_000935625.1 Nanorana parkeri | reverse complement strand
CCCACCCACTAGCTACACTGGATACTTCAAGAGCCTGGACAGCCCTTAGTTGGCTACGCAGCTATCATAGAAAATGACTTTTTTGCAGATTAATCGTCTAATGCACCGCCTGCTAGAAGGATGGAGCTCAGCAATAAAGATGAAGGCTGACTGGTTGCTATGGGTGACCGCGCCATCTTTGCTTCGGCCTGATGATGGTGGGTACCAGCGTCCTTCGGTGACTCAGAGGCCAGGTGCTGTGGCTACCACCAGGCCCGAGGGAGGTGGACGGCGCGGTCCCCGAACACAGCGGTCCCCGAACACAGCGGACGCACCTTACACAGCTGCTGGCCCTGGGAGAGCTCCTCGAACGGGTACCGCTGGTGACACTTGGTACAGGCGTATAGAGCCGAGGCCATCCTCCGCCGGCGCTAGCTTGGCTGAGGGAAGAGACGAGAAGCTGCCCGACCGCTCCGGGTCACACCACAGGATCAATCGGCGGGGAGGAGAGAGGAATAGAAGCCGGCCGACCGCTCAGGGTCAACCACAAAATTTCCAGGGGTTTGCGGCCTCCGCACGCGTCTGGGCCGGTGCTCGCCTACAGCAACAGACGGCTTTCTGTTTAGCGTCCGACTCCTTTATTTTGCCTTTATTCAGTTTTTTTTGTGAGTCCGGCGCCCGCCCGTCTCCTTTCTGGTTCGCGTTACACAATCCACCCGGAAAGGTTGCGGCGCGGCGGCGTTCCCGGCTTCTCCTTCAGGTCGCTTCTTCCGTAGCTGCCGTCTTCGCTGTTACAGTCGGCCCAGCACCGCTTTACCAATCCACAATAAGACAATTTTTGGGGAAAAGAAAAAAAACACGGAGCACTGGAACCGGATGCTGATCAATCTGCATCACGACAAAGGAAGGACCGTGGGAGCCAATGGGAGCTCCCCATTCCGGAGCGGGAAACACCTGTTTGAATCCGGCCAACCAATGGTTGAGTGGAATGTAGAACGTTGACCAATCGCAGATCTAGGGAGAAACCTTCAGCTTTGATGGCAGTTGGCTGATTTTAGAGCCAATAGAAAAGCAGACTCGGGGGATCGGGCTAGGCCACGCCTGTAGAGGTTATTATTGGTCATCGGTAATGTGGAGGCGGAATGCTTTGTGTGTGTGTGGAATTAGTGGTTGTGGCTAAGTAGTATCAGCGTTCAAGGTGCACGCTGAGGCAGCGCTGTTCCCAGCAGCGGTGTATATGGCAGCAGACACAAATCCGGAGCCTCAAGTGTCTTCTTGATGGAACGTGTTCTGATTGGTCGGCGTGATTGTCAATAACGGGCTGGTAGCCGTGTTTTGATGACGTTACAGGAGCATTGGGCCAACCTACCTGTGTAAGCAGAGGGGGCGGGGCTGTGTGGATACAGGAAGAGAGAGATGAGCAGTGCAGCGCTACAGCCTAGGATGGTGAGATATGTGCAGTGAATTTTGCATTATAATAGGATAGTGTGTTCTTGTAGGGATTTTAGGCAGGCTCTGCAATATGTGTGTGTATTTCTATCAGGTGTTCCCACACTTTCCTAACTTATTGCTAAGTGACCCATTAAGGGCCTATTCACTCACTGTCCAGGTAAGCAAAGTGCCATGGTGCGGATGGGCCCCTTACACATTGTTAGGGCTCATTTGCACCATAGTGTTGTGTTAATTGCATGTTGCTGCACCACACACCTACTGTGTGTTACTGTGCAAGAGGTGTGTTGCATTGCCATTCATTTGAATGGCACCCCACGCGCACCTCTGGCTGCAGTGCATGTGACTGCGCTGCAATACCATGTGGTGCAGCTAAAGAAAGTAATGGGTGCACTACTTTTTTGGGGGCTGCAACGCATAGTATTGTGGTACTGTGCATTGTGGCAGAGGTGCGTTTTGTAAGCCATTAAAATGAATTGCAAGGCAAAGCACCTCTTGCACTATAACACGGAAGGTTTGAAACCATGCAGTTAATGCAGACCTATGGGACCTTAATGTAGTTTTAAAGTCCTGTTTTGCATCAGCAGTAGATATATGCCCCATGATTTACAAAAAATTAAAAAGTAGGCAAATACCTAATGAATTATCTGTTCTAGCATGGCTCGCTCCCGGCTGAAGAACTCCCGGCTCACAAATGGCTGTGAAGGACGAAGTGTGCGGGCGCATGCGCAGTAGAGTGGGGAGAAAACACAATGATAGTAAATGGACGTAGCCAGGAACCCGCACGCCGGACAGACTCCGTGGGACCCGTGGAGTCGGTTGTGGATCAGAGACTGGCACCAGCGCTGGAGGGTTTTTCGGAAACGAGCAGCGGGAAGAAGATGATAGCAATAGGCATCAAATAAGGTAATGCTTACAGCAGCATGGGGGGGGGGGGGGGGGTGGGGGTCGC
>NW_017306370.1:2075069-2098092 GCF_000935625.1 Nanorana parkeri | reverse complement strand
GGGGGGGTTTGATGTCACTTTAATATACTTCACATGCGTTAGCACATTGTAGTGCCATTCAGTTTGAATGGACCCTTAGAAACATCTGTGGCACCTGGAAGCTGCAGGCATTGCATACAGACATCACCATGTGTTGTGGTGCGCAGCAATGCATGTGTGTCAGACCTACACTGCCTTACGGCTCATTCACACAGGCTCAGAGGTGTGCCTGGAAGCCATAAGTGTTGAGTACCGCTCCCCTGTAAAAAAAACATGGCAGGCTTTACACTGGTGAACGCTGCTCCGAGTGTATACTTGCATACAGGTATGGATGTATATCCCCTGGGCACAGATGTCCATGCTGGAAGCATTGTGTTCCATAGCCTCCCATTGATTTGTACAGGTAGGCTGTGTTCATGGCTCCCAGGCGCAGAGACGGCCTTTTTACAGTGTACGCTCCTCTGTGCCTGTGTGACTGAGCCCTAAGGTGGCACAGCTCTGATGCACATGTGTGGCAGTTTACCACGACACACAGTAACATGCAACTATGCGCTGTGTTGTAAACAATGCCACATTTATTGATTTGTCTGGTAGGTTGCCACAGGTTTGTCACATGCCTGGGCAATTAATAGTGATTCTTCTGTGAACTAATGCAAAAGCAGAGGTCAGTGAAAAGCTCACGTCTCCATCTCTGGATCTAAATATCAGGCCTTGTTCACACCAAGCGCGGAGCAGGTGCAGAGCAGTTACAGAGCGGATCAAAACTGCGTCCAATGTATTCCAATGGGATTTTTTGCTCCAGTTCACATCGCAGCGTTCAGTTCCAGAGCAGGTGAAAAAACTGCAGCAAGCCCTATTTTACCTGCTCTGGAACGCATGCAAACGCATCAAAAACGCATGCAAATGCCTGGAACGCACTGAAAGCCCATGTTAAACTTTTTAAAACATTTTTTTTTAACCAAAAACGGGCCGGAACGCATCAAAAAGCGGCACAACCCACTGCACTCCATGTGCAGAAACCTGAGCGGATGTGCTCTGTATTTGGTGTGAACAAGGCCTCATTGTGACATCTGACGTTTTATGCAAGTCTCATCGTTTTCATCCTGTTCTTCAGAGAGCTACATTAGCACTCCTGCCTTGCACTGGGGCCATGGTATGAATTCCAACCAGGACACTATCTGCTTGGAGTTTGTATGTCCTTCCCGGTCTGGGGTGGGTTTCCTCCCACACTCTAAACACATGCTGGAAGGGTAATTGTCACCGGTCTGAATTGGCCCTCGTATGTGAGATTGGGGCCTTAAATTGTAAGCTCCTTGAGGGCAGGGACTGACGTGGTTGTACAATATGTAAAGCACTGTGTAAGTTGTCAGCACTATATAAATTGTTATTTTGTTGTCTTTTTAGCTGGACAGTCCATTGCCTGGAACTTCTAAAGGTGCACAGTCCAGCACTTCCTATACCTCTTACCCCAGTGGAAGGCCATTCATAAATTCTGATTTCCAGAGGTCTCTAGACAAACCAGTTCACGCCTATCCAGAGAGCAATGGCAAAGGTAACATTTACTTTTCCGGTCATGGTATAGCTAGTAGTAGTTAGTCACAATCCACTGCACTTGTTCTGTAATGTTGAAGATGTTTCATAGTTTCTCCAAGCCACTTCATTAGTTCTGCTGAGTGTCGGGAACATATGCCAGCATTTGTGGCCACACGTAGAACTCGGTTACCCTAATCCATCACTATGGAATGTGTCAAAAGATTGTCATCTGTTTAGTCTGCTGAGCAGCAAAAGTTCAGCTGGCATTGCGCACAGTGATTGGACAGCTTTCAGTCCCCACTACAGAAAGTTAGTAAACGTTAAAAAAAAAACTCTGTTGAGGCAACTTAAAAGACGCATTACAAGAGAAGGGAACTGGCAACAATAGAATAGGAGGCCTTTTTGGAGCAGTTACAGCCCAACTCTGGGGAAACAGGAGAAAAACACTTGCACTGCAACCACTCAACCCCAACACCACCCCTGGTTCTGCAGGGGTTAAATGCTTGTTAAGTTTAGGAGTGCAGGGATAAGGAGAAATACTTGCATACTTACCCTATCTCTCGCTCTAGCAGGCGCTCTCTATCTCGACCGCTTCCACAAAACCACCTATCTAAGACGCTCCTAGCATAATTGCACACTTGCCCCCTCCATGTGCATTGCAGGGCTATTAACCCTGCCCCAGCTGGACTACCCACATCCTTGAGAATAGAGGATCGCAGGGTATGGTAAGTAATATCTCCTTGTACCCCCTAAACCAGAGGTAAGCAAATTCCGGCCATCCAGCTCTGGTAAAACTCAAATCCCATCTGCCTCTGGCAGTCATGCCTGCGGCTGTCAGGGTTACAATGCCTAATGGGATTTGTAGTTGCACCACAGCTGCCAGGCTGGATTTTGCCTACCCTGATGCTGTATTTTCATCTAATCATTGTGTGCAATGCCTCATAAATCCTGTATGTGTAATCTACCATTGTCAATATATCAATATCGGCATTGGTAAGGCAGCAATCATCAACCCAGTGAGCGATCTGCATGTTGCAGTTTCAGTTTAAAAATTGTGCTGCCTATCACTAGCCCGAAGGTAGATGAACTCCTCAAGATCCTTGGAGAGCTACCAAAATACAAAATGCATATATATTATGATCATTTGCAGTTTTCAAGTTTATATAATGCTTATTGTCTTTTTCCATTTTTATGCAGCGTTTACCATTAGATTGATTATTAGTCAACTTTACATTTGATCTTCAACAGTATAAATAATTTCCGAGGTTGGATACTGATAGTACTGATTTGAATTATTCATGAGTCGCCTTGCTTGTAACATCTGTGCTGTGTCAGGAACCATCGGTGTTTATTGAAACTGATATGTGTGGCCTGCCTAGTGTCCTACATCAGTGAGCTGTAGAAGAGTTTATTGGAGGATCCAGTCAACGTTTCTGTACGTGGAGTCCATAGATGTACATTTCAGCCACCAAAGACGATGCAAATAAAGTGACGCTAAACTCCGGAGTGAAATCTTACAAATACATTCAAGTACCTTTTTAATTATTCACAAAAATGTATCTTATTTGTGTATCACTCGGCTGTAGATCCTCCAATCATCTCTGAATTGGTGCTGACACTGTCCTTCCTTCTGGAGGGTGACTACTTTTGTTCCCCATGGTCCCTGTGTGGGTTGTAAAGTAGTCACCGCTCCAAGCTCCCTCCCAGGATGGACTACAATCTCATATTTAGTTTACTCATTTGTATTGAGATTGTAGTCCATCACAGGAGCAAGCTTGGAGTGGTGACTACTTTACAACACACACAGGGATCATGGGGAACAAAAGTAGTCACCCTCCAGAAGGAAGGACAGTGTCAGCACCAATTCGGAGATGATTTGAGCATGTACAGCCGAGTGATACAAAAATAAGGTACATTGTTTTTCATAGTTAAGGTTAGTGATGACTGATACCAGTATCGGGTGGATACTGAGTACTCGTGCAAGTGCTCGGATATCAAAAACCGTTACCGGTGCTTTAATTATTCAAATTAAAGTGGCTGCCTTGGGTTGCGTGCTTGCAGGGACCTCTCGGCATCCTTCTTGGGAATCACGCGGCACTTGTTTACAGCGCTTGCGACGGCCCGCACATCTCCCCCCTCCTGAGACTCTCCACCCGAGACGTCAGGGCGGCACCCTGGAACAGAGCAGCAGCACAGAGTATGTACAGGTATGGTGTGACCGGGCTCTGGCACTCCACCAGTGTGCTAAAATCATTAGTCTGTATTGTTTTAGAAAAACCGTCACATGACACTAAAAAAAAAAAAACAGGTATCGGTGAGTATTTGAGGAAAAGTATTGGTACTCGTACTCTGTCTGGAAAAAAAGTTACAATTGTTAAAGAAGTTGTAAACTCCCAGCATATACTATCCTGTTGGGACATCAGCATTGTAATAGGAATAAATACTAGAGTTGTTCTTGCATGTTCTCCCTGTGCTTGTGTGGATATCCTCCGGGTACTCTGGTTTACCCTTACACTCCAAAGACATGCTGGAAGGTTAATTGGCTCCTGTCTAAATTGGACCTGTATGTATGCATGTGAGATAGGGACCTCAGATTGTAAGCTCTTCGAGGGCAGGTACTGATGTGAAAGTGCTCCCTGCTGATTGGACAGCTCAAATTCTGACTCGGCAGAGGGTACGTCAAATCTCTGCAGGTAGATTACTGCTTCCACACAGAGAACAAGGGTCCCACTCTGCAGCCTATGGCAGGGGTTGGACTTTTCTACTCGGGCTGTGGCTGCGTGCTAAAGTAAATTAACAGTACGACGTTTAACATCTTTTTGTTTTAAAGCACCTAAAATGTGTTCAGCTTTCATTTTTATTCTCGCTTCTTTTTATCTATGTCTTTAAATAGTATACGGACACATCACCTGTAATAATATTACTAAATTACATCTCCAATGATACCCCTAAGGCAGTGCTTATTACTTGTGCACCTTGTATTGTGTTGTAATGTGATGTACCCCTTGACGTTTTAAAACAATAAAAAACTATGGTTTAAAAATGTGTTTAGCTAATTCAAGCTGAAAAGTTCAGTTGAGCTATTAAAGTTAATTCACAAAGACTGTTGCAAGATATACTTGTTTAAGGGCCCGCTCACGCCACATCCAGTGCGTTCCGTCAGTTAGTGGCTGGAGTGCACTGGATCGCATAATTGCAGCCTCCCGCATTCTGGGGCGGGAAGGGGTGTGGTGGTGCCATTCAAGTTAATGGCACCACATCGGCACCTCATGCCTGCAGTGCGATCGCCTGTACTAGAATGTATGTTACAGCAATGCCTGCGGTCTGGTGCGATTGCAAAAAATAGTGTGTGCACTATTTTTTGTGATCGCACCGGAATGCAGGGCATTGCTATACCACACGCAGGGCGGCTTGCTCTATGCGATCCAGCCACTAACCGGAACGCACTTTATGAAGTGTGAATGGGCCCTATGAGACACTGTTGCTTTGCCCAATTAAGCAACACTAGGGTAATTTATCATAGCAATTGCGAGTGTTTGAACTCGCATACGGTCGCATGGGATATATGTGCCCCAGACTAATGTTGCTAGTGTAATGTTGTTCATAAATGAGATTTAATAGACTCCAGGAAAGAAGACTCGTAACTCCAGGCAAAAAGCTAAACTGTCTCTTCTTGAAGAAGTGGTTATGGGGACTTCTTAAGTAGGGATTGCTTTGTAAGGTGATGCTCCAGTTTCAGACAGCCGCAGGACAAGTGCAGATGTAAACAGTTGCGAATTTTCGCAAAACACCTGCAATCGGAAAAATAGTGCAAGCTCTAGTCCAAGTAAGCGCACGTTAAAAGGAGCGGCTAAACAGATTTGCACATAAAAAAAAAAAAAATGATTTAAGAGGCTAAAACACGTGCAGTTGCTTTGATAAATCCCCCCCTTTGTAAAATCTTTTCCATTTGTGTGCTGCAAATGCCTTTGCAAACCCAAATATTAAAGGAGAACTACGGGGTAAGTATTTCTCCCCATAGTTCTCTTTAGGGTCACGGGAGGACATATACTAGCGTCCTCCCATGACCCCAAAGCTCAGTATATCGCGGGCAATACCGAGAGCGCTGCAGCCGGGACGAATCCCAACAATACTGTTGAGATCCACCCAGCTGTGTGAGTGACAGCGGGCTCTGCCTATCTAGAGGCAGAGCCAGCTGTACCCGCCCCCTCCCCCGTCTGTTCCTCCACTCAGTGCTGGAGAACCGGAGAGGGGAGGGGGGAATCCCTGTGGTGAGCGGTGACTGACAGTCACCGCTCACTGCAGGAAGATGATCAGGAAGTGACCAGATCGGTGCATATTTCTGCTCCCTTCCTGATCGCTAGAGCCGACCTGTAACAGCTTCTTTGTCACAGGTCGGCTCTAACTATGAGGATGAGTGGAAATCACTCACCTCATAGTTCTCCTTTAATCCAATGGGCCCCACCCACTACAGGCTGCCAGTAGAAAACAGGAGGGGGCAGAGACAGTTGATCTTCCCATCGGGACATAATGACAAAAAAATCTGACGTGTTATAACCCACATTTATTATTTTTAATATTTACATCAAGCTGACCCTTAATGTTTATGTTAATGGCGCTACAAAGACTGCACCTCTCCCTCAGCGAGGGTTCTCAACTCTTTCACCAAAGACCTCCCCTTCTAATATTGTCTTTTTCATTTCCACAGCCATAATCTCTGCTTTAAAGAATCTTCAGGAAAAGCTCCGCCAGCTGGAACTGGATCGGCTGAAGGCCGAGCAGAATATAAAGCAACTGGCGAAGGAGTCTTCAGATTATAGGCAGCAGCTGGATGATCAGAGGGAGTCTAAGGACAACCATGTGGACGATGTGTCTAGAAAGAATAGAGGTACAGAACGGGCTCTCCTGCTAGGAACACACAGCAACAAGCCAGGTCCCAGCATTCCCTCTGCTTTCCCTGAAGTGTATTTGTTAAACTTTCACCCCCAGTTTATTGTTGGCTGTACATTCAGTGTGCTGTCACTACTTGAAACACTCTGCTTTCTCCCTACCTGGCCTCAGCCACCATGTTGCTCTGCATTCTGATCACCTCAGGGATCCTCTGCTTCGATTTTTACTGCAGTCTAAAGGTGCCCATACACCTTGCGATTATCGCACGATAATCGCGGGAAATCAAACGATCGTACGATAATCAGCAGGTGTATGGAAGGCGTGCGACCGTTTCTTCTGTACGGTCGCACGTCTTTTGTCTAATGAGCATGTTTGAAAACCCGCCGAGAATCGCACGATTGTCGGCGGGTTTGTGGCATGCTCGTAAGACAAATGCCGAACGGGCCGGTATGCACAAGCACACACTGCCCGTTCAGCATTGCAGTCTTTGGAAGCCCTCCCCTCTGCGGGGCGGGCTTTCGATGATCGCAAGTACGATCTGCCTCTCCAAGATGGGCAGATCGTACAAAGTTTTAATTAGCTTACAACCATCGCAAGACAAAAGTCTTGCGATGGTTATAAGGTGTATGGGCACCTTAAGACCCCATAAGGTAGATACCATTTCACATCTTGTCCCACCAAGAAAATTAATGATGGCAACTGGTGACATTAATTTACTAATGTTCCAAAACAAACATCATCACTCCGATTCCCATACTGGACTCTCCACCCTGTGAGAGCCTCCTGGGTGCAGGTAATTGAGCTCGTCCACACTGCAGCTTCATTCACAGAAATAGGAAGAATGGCGGATACTACCAAGTAGAGTCTTTATTAGTGTTTCACCATTCTGTTCACACTAATAATACTCCTCCGTAACATGCGTTTCACCCACTGAGCTTAATCGTACAGATGAACAATTAAGCCCAAAGGGTGAAATGCATTAGCAGCTGTGTGGCGGGGAGTAGTGTTCAGCTGGCCATACACTTCTATTTCTTTTTTGTGCAACCTGCCGGCCGATGGAATCCGTTATATTTTCTTCTTACATCCACACTCTTAAGCCTCTGCTGTTTTACATTGTATTCTGACAGCGGTCGCTGGCAAGCTCCAATCAGCTGAAGATTTTCCATCCGGCTCCTTTGCTCTTCTGATCGAGGGAATGCCGTCCAGGTGCGGGCAGCAGCACCCAGTGTACGAATTTCATCAATAACTGTCCAAAGTTCGCATTGTGTATGGCCAGCATTAGTGCGACCGGGACTAGGCTGGAGAAACCCTAAGGCCCTGTTCACACCTTTACGTTTTGTCGCGCGTTCAAGGCTCTATGAACGCTCTACAAAACGTACAAACATGAAAATCCCATTGTTTTCTATGGGTATGGTTCACACCTTTCCGTATTTCCGCCCGTCTGAACGTGCTACAAAACGGCCTACGCGCAAACAAGTACATGTACTTCTTTGGGCCGTTTTTGTTGGGCGTTTCCATTGGGATACAGCCAAGTAGCCCTTGGAAACGCGCGTTTTTTTACCGCGAATCGCGGTAAAAAAAATTGCGCGACCCACGGGCATATTCAATACGCCTAGGTGTGAACCCTGCCTAATAAAGACTCTACTTGGTGGTATCCTCGGTGTGCGTTATTTTTTTCCTTTTTCGCAGCGTGAAACTGGTGTCCTCAAGACACAGAGACGGCAATACCTCCTAAGGTATTTGCAGTCTATTATTTAAACTTATCGGGTGCAGCTCCCCTTGCTGTGAAAACATAAATGAACAGTGTAGCTGTGACTTAGTAGCGTGCACCTGTACACAGTGCTAGTTCTCTTGCTGACAGTTGCAGGTCTTCGCTTAATGATCAGGATGCAAGCACTGTGGTTCATAATCATGTGACCACAATAATAGCCAATGATGGTGATTACTGAGCATTTGAAGGTAAACGGACTTCTCTGCCTAAAGATGTCACTGTGCTCTTCTCCCTGTGCACAGCAGCTTCAGCTACTTAGATAGGAGTTGCAATCAGGGAGATGCTGAGGGCGGCGTCACTCTCCTGTCTGGCAGCGATGTCTCCTCTAACTCGCTCCCACGTGCTCCACCCACCGCACCTCAGTACAATAAAACTGATACGGTTTCTGACAGATAGCAGAGCTCCCGCTGTATTTCCGGCCCCCAATAGGTATGAAAGATGTCCTTTTGCAGGCCACACCCCTTGGTGATTCACAGAACACCATGTTTTCTGTGAATGGTAACATGGTGTTCTGTGACTGGCCGAGGGGGGGTGACAGTAAACGTCATTAGCGATTTCAATCTATGAGACACGCAGCTGTCATATCAAGAGAGGGTGCTCTGCTATTTGGCAAAAACAAAAGTATTGATTTTTATGGTACAGCGAAGCAGCCATTACAACTCGAGAGGCAATATTTCATTACACATCCGTATTTACAAAAATATCTATGAGTTCAGAGTTCCACTTTTAATTAGATTCACCCTCCAAATCTGTCTTGGGAAGGAAAAAAAATCCAAAATTCGAGATTGCAAACACAGCAGCAATAAAGGGGATGTCTTTCATTAGTGATAACTAAGAAGGCATTTCACAGATGGCAGAAACCCTGATTTGGGGTTGGGGGTTTAACCTTTCCCTACTCTATTTAAACAAACTCCAGGATTATAACTATAATTAACCGTGTGCACTGCGAAGGTTGAAGGAGAACTATGGGGTCAGGGCTTTCCCCCATAGTTCACCTTAGGGTAACGGGAGGACACAAACTAGCGTCCTCCCGTTACCCTAAGCTCAGTATACCGCGAGCTGTAGCTGTACTGTATACTGAGATGCCGGAGCGGATCCCGACATCGATGTCGAGATCCGCCCAGCTGCGTGAGTGACAGCTGGCTCTGCCTATCTAGAGGCAGAGCCAGCTGTACCCTCCCCGCCTGTTCCGACAGTCAGCGCTGGCGGATCGGAGCAGGGAGGGGTAATCCAGCCCCTCCCCTGTCACGGCAGAGAGCCGTGACAGGATCGAGATGGTGAGCGAACGACGGTATATGTTCGCTCACCTCCCGATCTACTGAGCCGACCTGTGACAGTCTCATTGTCACAGGTCAGCTAGAACTATGAGGTGAGTGAAAAGCACTCACCTCATAGTTCTCCTTTTTAACTGCTCAATTTGTTCTAGGGGGGAAATAAAGATAACTCACCTGATTCTCTGTCCTGTCTGGCTGCTAGACCGGTTCTCACAGCCTCTTTTTGCCTGGGCTAAGGACCGATAGATGTCATCACGTTTCATGCAAATTCATTGATTTGCATTAAATGTGAGGACATCGAGGGACATACCACAGCTGGAGAGAGGTGAGTGCTGATGGCCTCGGGACCAAGAATCAGGTGAGTATATCTGCTTTATTTGGCCAAGACCAAAATGAACAGTTCACTTTTGCAGTCATTTACTTTGTGGTGATTTTTTCTTTGTTTTTTCTTCTTACAGATCTCACCAGACAGCTGTTGGCTGCACAGTCCCGGTGCAGCCTTTTGGAAAAGCATCTGGAGTACATGAAGAAGACGGCATGGAATGCTGAGAGTGAAAGGAACTCTGTGCTCCAGAGACAGGTAAAGCCATATGGTTACTGAGAGCTTAAAGGGTATGACTAGCGGTGTCACAATGCAGGCAATCCTGTGTAAAATGTCACTTGCAGTCTGCAAGTGTCATCAAGTCAATATAATGCAGCAATTGTTTAGATTTTTCTTGTATCAGTTGTTTTAATTGTATTTACAGTTTTATTCATCTGTAGATCAAAGGGGATCTTCATATAAATGGAATTGTAAATACAGTGACATCACTTAAAGAAACCATACAAGTTATATACACTGCTGGTCAAAAAAAATAGTCACATTGGACCGCCTGTAGCTTTCATTATGGCACGCATTCGCTGTGGCACTGTTTCGATAAGCTTATGCAATGTCGCAGCATTTATTTTCATCCAGAGTTGTATTAATTTTCCACCAAGATCTTGTAGTGATGATGGGAGAGTCAGACCACTGTGTAAAGTCTCAATGGGGTTAAGGTCTGGACTGTGTGGTGGGCAATCCATGTGTGACAATGATGTCTCATGCTTCCTGAACCACTCCAATATGTTTTTGTTTTTTTTATTTTGCAAATCACTTAATTTGGTTTGCCTCACTTTTTACCAGAAACATCATTTTAGTATCATCCTAAATGGGACAAATTTAAAGAATAACATTTATAATTTTTGTTAATTTACAGTAAAGCTAACGCTGGTCAAAACAGGAAAAAAAAACCTTTTTAAAGCATCTTTTTCTTTTATAGATTCCGTAGAAAAACATTGTTTTGCAAAAAAAAATTGGTAAAAGAGCCTAGTTAAAAAAAAATAAGCTCATAAATTATAGTATATTATGATTTTATCTTTTAATAATGACAAAGTTATTGCCAAATAAAAGGGATCCATAAGGGGTATACAGGTATGAGAGCAGAAGTGGTTAATTATCCTTCGGAATAGCTTTTGGAATGTGTGTTGGTAAATGTGAGACACTTTTTTGCATGTGATTTGTATGTCCTTTTCATGTTTGGTTGGGTTTTCTTCAATGTACAGCTGAGGCCAGGTCATTGGATTACAAGCTCGTTTAGGGACAGGAACTGAAATCAATTCTTTTATGTAAATGTCTCCGGAGTTTGTGGTTGCAAAATCAATAACCAGGTTTCTCTAATTTTGAACCTTGCTCTAGCTCGGGAGGAACTTGTCACCTTAACAGCATTTACAGCGTCCAATCCCAAGCTTATCTCCCACAGACACATCGCACATGTATGATTTCTTAGCTGCACAATGCTAACCTACAATATGATTGTCATTTTCTCTTCTGCAGGTGACCCTTGAAAGTGACAAAGCACTTGAGAAAATTAATTTGCGAGAAAAGCTCGATAAACTGGAACAAGAATACATGAAGCTAACTACAATACAAGTTGTGTCAGAGGTAAGCTGTGTCTGGAAATAGGTAAAGTGTGCTGTCCATGGGAAGCCGTCTCATTACAGCAAGGAATATATTTTGGCTTTATTAAGTCCTCCATTGTTACATATCACCCCCTGGAAGCAGAATTGTGGAAGTTGTTCAAAGTACAGAATTGGATGGATTGCTGGGAAGAGACCATCACAAAAATATTCCATTATATCACTTATTTTGCTGTGTTTGTATAATGCCAACCTACTCTAAAGTTTAAAGAAGAACTGTGGGCAGAACTTTTATTAACCCTTGCAGTGGGATTAACGGCTCATTTTTACCTGAGGTCCAAAAAAAGTTATACTCGCATGAACCTTGAAACCGGCAGCTCTCCCTCCAGCCTGTCTCCTCCACTGCGGTTAGGGTATATCCCTCGGCATTCTCACGCACTATACACTGTATTGGACGTTATGACTCGAGGACTCCTGGACCACTGCAGTGGAGGGGGAGAGACACTCTTGGGACCGGTCTAAGAGCCAGCCAGCTCAGAGGTTTAGGTGAATATAAGCTTTTTTTTTTTTTTTTAACCCTAGGCAAAAACAAGCAGTTAGCCCCACTGCAAGGCTTCATAAAATTTCTGCGTGGAGTTCTTCTATAAAGGACAATGGCACCTTTGTTTTAATAATCAATATTGTAATGTGCCTAGTACATTTCGTGAATCAGCAGTATAAATGTTATCTGTTATTTCACCTATTATCAGATGTTGCCGTGGTCTGCCTAACGGAACTTTGTAGCTAATATCAACCAAATTGGTGGCCTTCATCCCTAACTGACCATCCAGGCTCCTGTGGACAATCGAGTACACTGGAAGTACTATATTGTGCACTGCAAGTGCCAGCATTCAGTGAGCACTATATACTATAGTACTTGTACAGCGCAGCTTTTGTAATCACACCGGGGCCCCTAAACTGCATATGTCTGTGAAGGTTCTCATTCATCCAGGTCATGGTCTATCTGTACAAAATAAGTCAAGGCAACTGGACTTGCTGTATTTTTCTTGAAGACGTTTCACAGGTTATCCGACCAGCTTTCTCATTACAGAAAGACTTGTACAAAAATTATCTGGGAATAAATATGGTGAATGTTGCTCCTATCCACATAATGTTAGTCGCAACCAGGTGTTGAATGCATGTGCATAATTGGAGCTAGGTGTTAATAACCGGCCCAGAGAGAGATGTTAAACTAAACTGCATAAGGTGAACAGAACATATCAAAATTTTTAGTTTGGAGGGGGGGGAAGTTTTTTAAAATTAATTTTTTTATTTATATAATTTATTTTAATTACTATTTCTGATTTAATAAGTGTGCTAGGCTCATAACTATTGATTTTTCAAAAACAAAGGTGTTGTTGTCTTTTTAAAAGTGCTCTGAATAAATCTTCATCTTACATTACCTCAGAAAGCTCACATGCCCCGGCCCAAGAATGTTGGGAGCCTTATGTCAGAGCTGCTCATGTCTGCTGAGCTGTGTCTTTTATATCGTCCACGTTTTCGGAGACCACATGCAGTGATGTAGGTGACACATGAAGCCTGCACAGAGAGCAGCTTCATTTTATGTGTTAGTGTTGGATAACCAGAGCAAAGGGAGATCAAACATTATACAGTTCTACATTTCTTCATTAAAGACTATCCTTTTGATTCCAGATAATGAAATTTATTTTTTTCCAGAATAAAATTCGTGACATTGAACAGAAGCTCAGAGAAGAGGAAGGCCAGCGGAAACGGATTGAGGAGAAAGCAACGCAGGTATGTTCAGCAACCCCTACAGATCTGCAGAATGATTGAGATGTTTTGTGTCCATTCCTTGCCACGTGAGAGTTATGGGCTTTTGTTTTTATAATGGCAGATCAGCGATTTGCAGTAACACATGACAACCTTAATTCTTCTGATAGCTAATGTAAGATTATTGATTGCTGTTGTTGGTTACTATAAATTTATCTAAACGCAAATAAACAAAATGGAATCTATAGCAGCCTACAAATTCTTACATTTGGTGGCTGAATTCTCTTTCTTTTTTGGCTTTATTTTCACCTGGTGATCCAGCCAATACATCTGGTATTTTTCAGCTTTAACAGATCAAGCTGTCAAGCAAACATGGCAGATAGAGTGTTGAGACAAACCATTTAAACACAAACGGGTGCTTATAATGTTCAGCATCTATTCATTTAGGGGAATCCTTTATCCAAAAAGGAGCACAAACTGTTGCTGTGCTGCTAAAATGGTGTTAGCAAGAGTTCAGATTTAATTTGTTAGTCAAGTCCTTCTAAATCTGCTAGTCCATCCAATGCTACCCTCCCCACAGGGAGACAATGCTGCTGTCCAGGGTGTCTACGCAGTGGTGTATTCTGGTTTGGGGCTGCCCTAGGCAAGGCAAAACTTTGGCGCCCCCCACCACCCCCACTAAATTTCCCCCACCCCTTCCTGTTTAATACTTTTTGCGTAACCTATCAGTCGCAGGATACAGTGCACACTGCAGGCTGCAGAGCCCCCTACGGATCCTGCAAAGCACACCACTGATCCTGAAAAGCCCACCACAAAAGCTGCAGAGACCCTGCAGTCTGCAGGGTCTCGGGGGGGTTGTGCAGGATTTGTGGTGGGCTTTGCATGCTGCAGAGCCCCCTACGGATCCTGCAAAGCCCCCCCACAGATCCTGCTGAGACCCTGCAGTCTGCCGAATCTCAGGGGTGTTGTGCAGAATCTGTGGTGGGCTTTGCAGGCTGCAGAGCCCCCTACGGATCCTGCAAAGCACACCACAGATCCTGAAAAGCCCGCCACAAAAGCTGCAGAGAGTCTGCAGGATCTCAGGGGGGCTGTGCAGGATTTTTGGTGGGCTGTGCAGAATCTATGCTGGGCCCTCCCAGCACAGTCGTCTTCCTACCTGGCACGGGAGACTCCAGCCTCCTCCGCTGCCTCAGCGCCCAATCTGCCGCTTCTTCCCCGTTTACATTAGGCAGCCAGGCTGCCGGTTTCTGTGCAGCCCATCTTCCTAAATGTTTTTGGGGGTGGCATTTTTGCCACCCCCCTGGAATCTGTCGCCCAAAGGAAACTCCTTGTTTGCCTCGCGGCAGATACGCCCCTGTGTCTACGTTGTCACCCTAAGACAAGAAGTGTGCTATTGGCCAAAACACCAGGTGAAAAAAAAGTCTAAAAAAGGAAACTAATGCAGCCAACACATCTAAGAACTAGTAAGCTGTAATATAATAAATTTTTGTCTTTTTTGGGTTTAGATACACTGGTAGTTTTGTGTTTTATATAAAATGCAATCTATTTATATAATTCTCAGTGAAATCCAAGAGGGGTACAGGAGAGGCAATAGCAGGTATCTTGTGGCGTCTGCTGTTAGGAAGGTCTTTTACATTTAAGATGAAGTACAGATGCACTTTAACTCTTCCCTCCAGCTGATGTGACTACAATAAACTAAAATCAGATATGTTGCTATGGATTACCGCACTTTTTAGACCACCATTCTCTTTACACTGACTCATTGAATGGGTCAATTTTATGTTTTTTACAGTTGCAATCGAGTATGGAAACCAACAGAATTCTCTTCAAATCTTTAACATCCCTCACAAAAGATGGAAAGGGCACAAAACCCACATCTGATCCCGAGAAGGTAATCTACCTATATCCACGCTGCAAGAGTTTTTTTATTTGTTTATTTAGAGCATATTTAGGAAATCCTGTGCGGTCTGATGCCTTCTGTAGCTAAGCAGTCCCAGCTGGAACTTGGGCCCCACTTTCCCTCAAATCAAGTTAGTTGGAAGAAGTGTTAAAGCCCATCTCCGGGCAAAGCTCACCCCCTGTTCGGGATTTGGACGAAATTCGTTAGCGGTAGTCGGTACGAATGTTCATTTCCGTTTCATGTTCGTATCGTTCATTTCCTTGCAGCAAAGTGACATTCATTTTTTTTTTTTTTAACTGTCACTTTGCTGCAATGAAAAGAAAATTCGTCCACAAACGAAAATGCGAACAGACTACCGCTAACAAATTTAGTCCAGAAAACTAATTTTTCTGAAACGAATCGCACATGTCTACTGGACACAGGGCTTAGGGTTAGTTCACACCATAAGCAGTGCGCTCCGGTCCGATTCTGGCCAGAACGCACTGCCCGCATTGCGGCCGGCTCACTTTTTTTTCCAGGCTGGAGTGGGCGTGGTGGGCCATTGAAGTGAGTGGCGCCGTAGCCACGCCCTCCAGCTGCAATGCGTTCGCCTGCACGGGATCGCAAGGCACATTGTACCTGCAGTGCATTCAAAATAGTGCTTGCAGCATTTTGACCACACCAGACCGCAGGCACAATGTGCCCTGCGATCCCTTGCGGGCAATCTCACAGCGGCCGGAGGCTACGGCGCCATCTAATTCATTGGCCTACTACACCCCCCTCCTGCCCGGCAAAAAAGTGAGCCAGCCGCAATGCGATGCAAGTCGTGTGAACAGGCCCTAAAACGGTACCAAGAACACGGCTGCAGGAGCAACCATATTCTTGGTATAACCACTTCCAGCGGAGGACATACATTTACGCCAACCCGCGGGAAGTGGTTCAAAAAACACACACGTAAAGAAAAAAACACGCATATCACACACATAAAAAAAAAAAAACACACTCATAGCTTCATTTATAACAAAAAACACAACTATTAAAAGTAAAAATAGTTAATTAAAAAATGTCCCCCTTTCCTGCTTACCTGTTTTGCAGGAAGGGGGGCTGCATCCCTGGGTCCAGTGTGGCACTTGGGGATTATTCTGGTCTGGTGGTCGAGTGAAGGATCAGTGTGCTCTGCACTCTGTCTGCTGCACTGGTGCAGACCATACTGATCGATCCCTGCTAAATCAGCTGCGGCACCACGAGGGAGCGATCCGTATGATCTGCATCAGCAAGAGATGCAGCTCATACTGATTCCCCACCAGGGAATGATTTTCATTTAATATATTGCCAATTCGGCAATATATTAAATTTAATGTGGGCACATTCCAGGTTTAAAGATGGCCACCGCTACTTGCGGCGGCCATCTTTAAAACCCTACTGTGCAGTGGAGACCCCCTGGGGACACCGGAGGCCCGCACAGAGCACCTCAGGTGATAATATGAAGTGTGCGGGCCCCGGCTTCCTCTGGTGCTGCGGGGGCCCGGCTGACTCCACCTCCCGCCAGGCACCTGTATGTCCATCGGCCGATACACATGCAAGGTTCACAGGCCCCAAAGGCTGGCCGGGCCCCTTACATGTGTATCGGCGGTACCCCCCTGACGGCAGCCCTGCCAATATGTAAAGTTTACGCAGTCTGGCAGAGTAAAGTATGTACTATCCCACCTCAACCTAAACACACAACCATCACGTTCTCAAACAATTCATCCCCACACAGCTCCCTCCTCGTGTATCATTTCCCCCTCCTTTTTAAATTGTATGTCCTCACAGGCAGGGCCCTCCTTACCATCTTGTCTTGATTTGTATTGTGATTGTAATGTCTTCCTTATATTGTAAAGTGCTGCGCAAACTGTTGGCGCTATATAAATCCTGTATAATAAGAATAATACTTGGGCAATCTGTTAAAATTGAAGCTCATCCAGGACTCGGAATTTTCCTAAATATCCTTTTATTGCAAGACCATACACCGCCACTGACACGTTTCTGCCTAAGTGGCCTGAGTTATGGCTAAGGCCACTCAGGCAGAAACGCGTCAGCAGCTGTGTATAGCTTTTATGTTCTTGCAAGAAAGGATGTTTTGGAGGATTTCAGGTGCTTTGTCGTAACACTCTCGGAGGAAGGATTTCTGTACACCAAACAAAGCATACGGGACATTTGTTAGGGCTAAGCTGTGAGTGTTTTGCATTCATTGGGACATCTCGGCTAGTGGTAATGAGTCTTCTCACTTTGTCTTTTATTATAGAGGGCCAGCTCATTAAGCCATAGAGGACACACACAGCCCCACTACAGGCTAAGCCTTGGAGATGTTCCATTCGTGGCAGGCACGGTAAGCTGTAACTCACAATATGATCACTTAACCCTTTCGCTGCCAAGGACGTATGGCATACGGACCTACAAAAGTGCTTCCAGCTGGCCAGGTCAGTATGGCCAGCTGATTTGAAAAATGTTCCGGAGGGCTTGGCAGCGAAAGGGTTAAAGGCTTGTCCTAATAGAAATTACATTTTCCTTGTGTCAGTGGGAATGAAGAAATGAAGGGGGTGGATTGTGTGGGTGTGTATTTTTAAATGTTTATACAGACTATATGGCGAAAGGTATGTTGAGATTCCTCTGAATGATTGAGTTCAGGTGTTTTGCACTGAACTCAATCATTGAGTAACTGGAAGGTACTGTTACTGCTACAGAATAACCTTTTAGACAATTGTGCACTTCAAACCTTGGGGTAAGAGTTTGGGGGAGGCCCCTTTTTATGTTGTGGTATGACCTTGCCCCTGTGCACAACACCAGCTCCATGAAGATGTGTTTTGATGAGTTTGGTGTGGAGGAACTCTAGTGCCCTGCAAAGAGCCCTGACCTCAACCTGCCTTAACCTTTTTTTACAGCAAATATACCCACTGGTCTTATCAGTTTCTCAATGTAAAGACTTGTCTCTATATGGAAACTTTATCATTATACTACTGAGAACTTCACTATTCTGCACATCTAACCCATGCAGATCTAAAATGTAACATTTATTTCATTCATTAAAATTGTCGTCTCACACCTCTAAAGTGTCTTCTTCAGGAACCGCAGTAGTGAATTTTTAATCCTATTAAATAATAGGAATAATTGGGAGGCTATTTGTAAGCCAAGTCTTCTCTTCTAACATTAGTACAGCCATCTCCATATTAATGCCCGTGGTTTTGGATCCAACAAGCTCATATAGGGTTGGTGGCCGATTTTCTGATGGACAGAGGCCAACAGGGGCATCCACAGTGTGAATTTCAGCTGGTTCATCAAGAACTGTCCAAAATTCGCACAGTGTACGGTCAGCTTAACACAAACAGGAAGTGAGGGCCTGTCTCCTCAGTGGGAACATCTCTGAAAACCTGAATATCTCCATCCAAAATGTAAAAAAAAAAAAAAAGACTTTGGCTGGTGTTCCACTTTAATGAGATCACTTATAAATGATTATTAATACCTTTTTTTGTCTTTCAGTCCACAGCTCCAAGCCATTCAGTGGGGGCCAATGTGCAACATGTTCTACATCTCATGAAACAGCACAATAAGGTCCTGTGCAATGATCGTGTGGTCAGTGACCAGCCTATAGACGGGAAACAGTACGGAGTGAGGTGGAAGAATGATCCAGATTCCAAAGTCTATCAGGACCTTTCGGAAATTCTACTCACTCTGGAGGATGAGTTTGGCCAGATGAGCTTGTAAGTTAAAGTTGATCTTCATTATGGATCGCATTAGAGATGCTTGTCACTAAGATGGAATCCCAGCAGGCATCAAGGAATTGTTTAAACCTGGTGAGCATCCATTGAGATTTGTCATCACTTCCTGTCCTGTAGACGCAGATAGAATTGAGGGGAAATCCCTTCTTGGACAGCTTGGACCGAATACAAACGTTTCTAGTGAAAGATTTCTCCTTCTGTTATGGCAAAAATTTAGACTGTACCAATTTCCCATGTTTTTTTTGTCCCGATCACAATGTTTTAACTCTACTGCTCCATCCAAAACAAAACTTGGCTTTACAACTGGACTCCAAATACATTTGCTTGCACGCTTTCAGGTAGAGTGAGGGAGAACCTCTAATACTGTCCTCATTGTGGAAATTCACTCCCTTCCTGTTCTACGCCCACGTGAACGAGAAATAAGGGGAATCTCCCTCAAAGGGACACTACTAGAGAAAAAAATGCATTTCTTTATCGTTCATTAAGAGACACAAGAATTCTTACACTATCGGGGTATGCTGCTGCCTACATGGTAGTAAAATCCGACAATGTAAGAATTCCTGTGTCCTTCAGTGAACTCCAAGAAAAAGGCCTTTACGGTAAGTATAATAATTAGAGGTGCACCAAAATGGGAATGTTAAAAACGAAACCGAAATAAAAAAAATTGTCAGACCGATACCGAAAAATGTTTTATTTTTTAAACTTTTACATTTTTTTAATTCATTTTTTATTAAATATTTTTATTTTTACTTTACTCTTGGGGGCTTCGAGGAAATATTAGGGGTCTAAACAGACCCCTGATATTTCCCTTTTTAAAATGGAAAAAGAGATTGGAGATACAAAGTCCTCAATCTCTTTTTCTGTGTCCCCTGTTATCAATGAACAGGAATCCTCTATACAGAGTGTTCCTGTTCATTCCTAACATGAGGAACAGAAGGTGATGTAGCTCACTCCCATTCATTCATAATTGAGGATATAGTAAACATACCATGTCCCCAATTATCTACAAACACTCAGCGATCACTGAGTGTTTGTACCTCGCTCTCCTTCCTGACACACTGATGGAACAGTGCGGGGAGGAGAGCTCAGCCTCCTGTGACTGCGCGGCCTCTCTCCGCCCACACAGCGCTCTGCCGGACTGTGATAGGAGGCTATCGCACTTTCTCTCGTCCCCGCTGGGAAACAGAGCAGCGCCCAGCGGGGAGGAGAGAAACCTTTGATGCGTCTATGTATTGGCAGGAAAATGGCACTTTCGGCCGATATAACAATGCATCCCTAATAAAAATGCTTTTTTTTTCGGCTTCTGCCCCTTTTGTTGATGCATTTTCCCCACATATTATTTTCTGTCTGACACACAATTATGCAGAAGTTTTGACACTAGCAAGGCAGTTCCAGAGCTTTCTCTGATTGGGACAGCCTAACACAAGCCCCTGCACTGCATCTGTGGTGAAACTACAAATGCCATGAGGCATTGCAAGATGGGAATTGTAGTTTCAGCACAGCTGGAGTGCAAAGGGTGCCCACCATGTAGGCAGTGTAGGGTCAATGAAAGCTGCTGCAGGTATGTGCACCTCCTAGGGTTCTACTTTTTATCCCTATTAGCAGCTTGGGGTGTGTGTACCCCTAGTTGGCCTAAATGAACCTACTCTTTACATTCTCTCCTTAGCTGTTGGACAGGCCACGTTTAGTCTTCTTATTCAGATCCACCTTTAAAGCAAACATGTAAAATGGTGAGTTTCAGAGGGAAGTGTACAGTTTTAACATGGTCGTCATAGTTTATTTGCTGTGTTCCTTCATATTATTGATATACAGATGGTGATTTGTGAGAGGGTTGTTTTCTCTGTTTTTCTGCTTTTGTGTAGAAGGAGCAGATAAGATCCAGCTCTATTCTGGAAGACAAATTTACTATTTTGGTTTATTTTTTTTTAACTTTCTTTTTCAGTGATCATCAGGAGCTGCTGAAGCAGATACATAAAGCACATTCTGACCGCCTTAAAATGGATCTTGAATTTGAATTGGCAACTCTAGTGAGAAGAATGGAAACAAAAGCTGACCAGATAACCAAAGTACGCAAACACCAAGCAAGGGTGGGTCACATGCTTTATGTGATAAACTATTATAATTATACCTACTGAGGATGGATGTAAGGCTTCATGCATGAGGCGGTTGAAGCAGCTGCTGGGGATTTCTGTGGCAGGAATGCCAGGTATGTCAGTCTTTGTGCATCCAGGGACAAGCATCCTTCCAGCCGCAGTTGCTGTCAGTCTGTCATTAATTTGAATGGGCACAATGGCTGCATCTGTACAGACACACCTGGGATTCATGCCACTTTATTCCCCAGGTTCTTGCCACAGGAATCCTCATGCTGTGTGCATGAGGTGTAAAGCTGAAGTTTAAGACCCAGTAATGACATCTGGATCATCTGTGCTTTTCTCTGTAATGCAGGCCGGTCATGGCTGGTGCAAGGTGCCAAAAAGGTACTGTCCATGACTTCCTGTACTAGTCTCTAAAGCCCTCAACTCTGATGCAAGCATTGGGCGTGACCTTGGGAGGGGTTATGCAAAAATCAATGTCCTAATGGGAGGATGTCAGTCTGGAGGAGTGGGCAATCCTAGGTAGACTGTATTTGCATGCAGACTGCCCTAGGTAATGCCCACAGGCTATGCTGAGCCTCCATGTTGTAGTAGTGTTGGATGTAGTAGGGAAGGGTTTGATCCTCTAATGGGTCTCTCCTGCTCTCTGTGCTCATAGTGTGAAGATCTCATTTTACCTCTAGGCTGGCTTGATGTTAAGCTGATAATCTGATTCCCTCTCTGGAGTGCATGTCCTGTATGATCCACAAGGGGACCATGGAAGTGATAGCGGCACTAAATGGCTCCTCGACATAAACCGCTTTGGTAAAGTGTCAAGACACCGATGTGCTCTTGGAGCCCCAAAAAAAAGGATGTAGATCTAAACATTGTTAGAGCAGTAAGATCAAATATTAAAAGTAAAGTGTCAGCATGATAACTGGTATTCAAAAGGAGAGGTCAGTCACGGCAATTTCTTGTATGTACATAAGGTCAGCAATATCTACTCTGCTGCACTAATTCCAAATAGTCATGCTGCCTTGTGATTGTGCCGGCCTGAACCACTTATCTTACTACAAGTCTGCCACACAGGGTTTATCTGATTGAAAACAACATACTTTCTGCAGTCTCTAGAGGTGTAAAACATCCACAATGCTCCTGATAGCCAGGGACCATGTGACTGTTCTGCCTAACACGAGGGAGGAGGATGATGCAGTTCTGTTTTTATCTCTTTGGAAAAAATAAAAGGTAGTTTCTGTTTCACACTAACGTGATTTGGTTGATGGCTGATAATGTGCCATAGTGATTAATTGAAGAGAAAACGTTCATTTTAATGAGAGAAGTGCATTAAGGTGAAACTCTAGGCAGGTATATAATATATAAACTAGCCCAGCTCTGTAATCCCTAATACATCATTAAATGTATTTATTCCATGAGGTTTAGGTACATCTTGAGTATTTGGAGAAGGCACAGTATAGGAATGGTTTATGTGGTCTTTCATGGGCTGCCACCTTGTCATAGAAATAATGATCTGTAAATGCTGTTTACTCATACAACTTGTCCCCACCACAGCTTGTAAAACTACTGAGGGAATCGAGACCGAAAAGAGAGCCATTGGCCCAGGACTCGAAGTCTCCCCACCGCCGGCAGGATAAACCAGCAGCAAAGATCCGTCAGGGCAGAGGCAGCCCAGGAGAGAAAAGCAAGAAGAACCTCCAGCTACTCCGAGACATGCAGACTATACAGAGTTCCCTGCAAAGGGAAGACGTGCACTGGAGCTAACTGACTCCCTGCCAACCTGTGACATCTCAGGGACCTGCTCTACCAGACACACATGGCTGCCTTTATTTCATATCTAGTGACGGGTGTCATGGTGCTGTTCACCAAGTGTCTGTCCAGCCACTTTGTCTGGGTTATGGGCACAGTTTAGACTCTTCCCGCCTTTAGGGAGTGGACCGTCTAACCACCGATTATCTATGAATGTATTTAAGTTTACTTCTTTTATACATAGTCAGTTGTAGTTATTTTATCTGCCCATTGTTGGGGAGGCATGGAGACTGAAACTGCCCCTCAATCTGTGCCTGGTGGAAAAGGACCATCACCTTTACAGCTCAATAATAAGGAAACAAAAAAAGAAATGCATATGCTGACACCACTTAGAGTGTACT
>NW_017306370.1:2033830-2075038 GCF_000935625.1 Nanorana parkeri | reverse complement strand
TGTGCTACAAGGAAGCATTCCTGAGCACGCTTGCATCATCTCTTTCGCCATGGGTCTCCTCCTTCAGGGAGATTTCAGTAAAGGGGCACGTTTTGCACTCACACTAAAGTAAACCACGCCAGATTTAAGTGAACCGTGCCCACGGACCACCTCTTCCAAACATGGGTGTCCCAGGGAGCGGTTACTGGGTGACACCCCGCTGTGATGTCACCGCACATGTGTGGCGATCTTATTGATACCGACCGATGGCCATCTTTGTGATGGACGCCGGCAGAGAGAGGAGCGGACAGTCTCTCGGCAGGATAAGGAATGCCGCCGGGTCCCCTCTCTCGCAAAACTGTTGGTCTCTCGGTGGTGTCACTCTTGCACCCGGGCAGCACCCCCTTTGTGACGCCACTGCTTCCAAACTATCTTGGGCATGGTTCAGAACACTTGCACTGTACAACACTGTTAACAAACCTTTTTTATAAGTCAACTTCACTTTCAGTGAGCTTATTCTTTGAAGCTGAACTCCAGCCAGACATAAGAGACAGGTTTATTACAGCTCTAGATGTATTAATATATCATTAAATTTATATCCTTTTTTCGAATTCAAGCAGTGTAAGAAGTACTGGAAACGGGAGAAGCACAAGATGCCAGTCAGCTGTCTGCAGTGCTCCTATGCTAACAAGAGACATGCTGATAGGAGGAGAGAGAGGAGTGACAGAGATGAGCTCATCAGTCTGATGTTTCTACTTTCATTGTTCAGTCACGGGCTGGGGCTGAGACCAGACTGCTAGGTGTTACTTAACAGCAGCAGGGAAGAATCAGGTTCCCTCCCTTGCCAGACAAACCTGTTCTATGTGGCAGAACTGTGCAAATCTCAGGATTGGATTGAAGAAAAACATTTCTGACAGGGAATTGGCTCCCTTTTATCTGTGTATTCAGCTGTTTGCCTGGAGTTCAGCTTAACATAGACTCCCAGCCCCTTGAGTGTAGCTGGCATGTTTGAATACCTGCCCTTATCCCTGGTATCAAGTTCTTCCCGGCTGTGTCTGCCTTCACACAGCCTTTGCATTTAAACTATGCTGACTGGGTCCTCTACATGGGAAGTGCACACGCAGCAGCCGCATTCATTCCTATGGATGACCCATACTTTGCTCGATGATTGGGGGCTACCTTGAGTACAAACTATAACAATGAATGGGGCTACAGCTCGCATCCACACAAGGCAGAGGAACCGGGCCCAGTGTAGTAAAGGATTCTGTACCAGAGATGAAGATAAGTATTTAAAGGTAAATTCCATCTTTAAAAAACAAAATGAATGCAATGGAGCCAGTAAAGCATTGCAACCGCAATCAGTGGATCACAGGTGCAAGGCTTTGGGTGCGGCAGATTCTTGCTCCCCCATCCCTGGCTGTACTGAGGTGTGACTATTCAGTAGCATGGACAGGAGGAAGAATGAATGGACTACAATTGCAGTGACTTTTTTGCTTTACAAGATATTATCTTTAGACCGGGGACTCCTTTATCTAATTCGGTGGGTGGGAGGCTGCTATGCGTTTTGCAGCGGGTTGTGTCATGGCGGTGCAGACGCTCCTCAGAAACCTACCAATCAGACTTTTCCTTTCTTGCACAAGAATATTGACCATGAAACCTGATTGGAACTTCTGTTTGTTTCATGCTTCCAGGTTAATGGCACCAGTGGGTATAAAACATGGTAAAAATGTTGCCGCTTCTTCATGTGCCTACACAACATTTGTGATTTAGGGTTGGTCACCCTTGGAGCCCTAATTGTGGCCCTGTCACTGAGAATATCAATGCCTGTAAATGAGGAGTCAATATACGTCCCTATCTGGGAATCTGTGTCTAACCACTGCCACTTCTATTTCCCATTTCCAAGTGTGTCGAATACCTGCTCCCACACCAAATGCTGTAGTTCTTTCTGTCAGCTTGTGTGTTACAGGAGAGGGCATTTGGCTCATGGGATGGGTCCTATACTTGCAGCAGCCAGGTATGAACACCCCATCATGGATCGCTGGAATGGGATATTGCGGGGTTTTTTTTATACAAGTATTGCTTCCCTCACTTTCGATCCTGTAGTGACAGGGCCCCTTGAGCATGTAGAGTACTCTGATATACTAATAATGACCAGCTCCAGGCTCTGGTCAACCTCCTACATTTCAGCATTGGTTATTAATGTCTCCAATATCAGTACAGGGCCACCAGTGAGGTGCAGGAGGGAGCTGGACCTTCTTTGCATATTAAAGCTTGTCTGTATTTGTGGGTCTCAGAACATAACATGCGTCTTACGTCTTTTATACTTTAATATAGGTTTGCTTTAAAGTAAAACTGTTCCCACAAATACATTACTGATCGTCTCAATTTCCAGAATAGACTCTTCCAAGATTCCTGAACGTAGCGGTGATTTAGTCCATAAACATTTCAGTCTACCACAGAAATCTCTAAATGCTGGACATTCGTTAGACTTAAAGGAGAAGTATGAGGTGAGTGATTTCCACTTATCCTCATAGTTAGAGCCAACCTGTGACAAAGAAGCTGTCACAGGTCGGCTCTATCGATCGGGAAGTGAGCAGAAACATGCAGCCGATCCGCTCACTTCCCGATCGTCTCCCTGCAGTGAGCCGTGACTGTCAGTCACCGCTCCGCGTGGGGATTCCTCCCTCTCCGATCCTCCAGCGCTGATTTGGAGGGACAGATGGAGGAGGGGGTGGGCACATCTAGAGGCAGAGCCAACTGTCACTCATGCAGCTGGGTGGATCTCGACAGTAATGTCGGGATCCGTCCCGGCTGCGGGGCGCTCACAGTATATAGCGGGCAATAGCCTGTGATATACGGAGCTTTTTTTTTTAAGGGAGTATGCTAGTATATGCCCTCCCGTGACCCTAAGACCCCATTCACATGTAGCGACATACCTTTTGCAGCGGCCGGGATAGCGCGACTTTCGGGGCGACGATCCAGCGACTGTAGCGCGACCTTCTCCGTGGGGCTCCATAGAAAAAAGCAAAATCCGCCGAAAAAAGGGTCCGGTAGAAGCGACGCGCGACATGGAGTTAAGACAGCTCCATTGAATAGCATTGGCCGGCGACTTCTCGCGATATTGCGCGGCAAAAATGCGCGATAATTCGCTACATGTGAATCGGGCCTAAAGAGAACTATGGGGAAAAACACCTATCCTATAGTTCTCTTCTAAATCGTGACATGGAATTCTTAAAGTGACATTAAAGGATAAATCTTTTTCCCTCCCCCAATGTTAATGTCAGCACTTACCTTAAATGATGTCTCTTAATCCGATCTTCTTCTTTCCTGATGTTTTCATCGGCCCTCTAGCGGTGCGGCGGCTCTCCGATCCAGCGCTGACTCCTCTCTGCTTGCGGGCACTTCCGATCCAGCGGTGTCTGCATGCGGGTGCACGCGTCCATAGACTTACCTTGCGTCTCCCGGCCGAGAATCCGAACTGCGCATGCGCCGCCCCGAGATGCTTTGCGGCCGCTCGATCAGTTTCAGATTCTCCGGCGGGAGCGCACAGCGATAACACGGTAAGTTTAAACCGCTGTTAAAGCATTGTTTTGTGTTTTAAAAAAACTTTGTGCCTATAATGCTCTGATACGGGCAGTTTATTCTTTCTATTGGCATGTAACTGGAATATAGGGTCAAATGAGCTCTGAAAACCAAGATCTATATCGAACTTGTCCCCATAATCAGGTCTCAGTGACATCCACATGGATGTCCCAATATGACAGACTCTGATATAATAATGAATGCACCCCACAAGACTGGGCATCATTAGTTGGGTGACCCAGGAGTACATATCAAAGTAGACCTACCTGGATATAAAAGTTCACCTTTTGCCTTGTTCAGATATTCTGCGCTATTGCTGCATTTTCTTGTGTTAAAGTTTACATATTTATACTTCTAGTCCTATGAAAGCAATCATGGATATGTTGTAAAGGGCAGCTAGCTATTATTTTAAAATGAAATGAATGAACTTATACGGCGGTCAGGCAGAGTCAAATATATTTATTTACCATTATAGGTTGCTGCAGTGATCTGCTCTATGCATTGGTGATAAACAAAGCCTTTTGTGTGTGTGTGTATATAAGATATATTTTTTCACAATTTAACAGACTTAATATATTGCTATTTATTTAGGTCTGTGCAGAATCTTCTGTTCTATAAGTTGCTTGACTACCAGATATAAAAAGCTTAAATTTTTGCTGACTCCTTTTGTGTAAAGCTGACTCCTATTTTATAGACATTAGACCCCTTTTTCTTTTCTCATATTCACAAATGTTATCTGAAGATTCTCCACTCTTTATGGCCTTGTTCACGCCGCAGGCAGGTTGCTTTTCAGAGGCGGCTGAGCAGTGGTATGCTGGCTTCCAGGAGGCGATATTGCCGTCTCCTGAATGCTTTTTTTTTTTTTGCATTCCGAGGGGCATTTTACTCTGACATGCCAAGCTGCAACCAGACGTCAAGCATTTGTGGTGTGTTACCATTGACTTCAATGGTCAAACTTGGCAAGTGGCACCGCCTGCCAAGCAGTACATTAGTGATGAATGGATCCTGTGTGGCCCCAAAACGTTGCACTTCCACTTGTGATGAGTTTGTTCTGAGACCTTAATAAAAGCGTTTTATTTCTGAAGAATTCAGTGTGCTGGTGGCTTTGTCCATTGATGTTGGTTCGGGTCATGTGCCTGTCACTTCAGCACCCGCAGATAAAGAAAGGGGATACATCGATCCGGTGTGCGATGGATTACCTACATTGACAATCTACACAAATCATCACAGCCTAGGTATGCTGGCCTGAGTGCCTGCCATGTTCCTTTCTACTTAGGCTAGAAGTGGTATCAATGTGGATCAACTGCATGTTTTTCCCTCTCCCACCCGTGTAAACTTTAGTTTAGGTGAAGCCTTGGTTACACAGGCTTCACCTTGGATAAGAAGCACAGTGACCTTTTTTTATAGAGCTTTTGGCAGCTTTCTTGAAGCATTTACCCACCTGTCATTCATTTAGAATCTTCCGGATAGCTGCCGCATAAGGGTGAGCATTATTAAAATACCCACGCACAATTGGAAGCAGGAAAGTTTGACAAAATATAACCTTCGATACATGCAAACTTGCAGGCGGCTATAGAGCCGCTCGATCACTTTAATGGTGCAGGAAATCCCGGGCTCCGCTGTCCTCCCGCGTGGGGCCGGCATGGTGGGTCTGTGGTTGGATCGGATTAGGAGATTAGATCTCTGCTTCATCAGCTTCTTTGGGGTCCCAAGGTGAGATTTGGGATCTAATAGACCCCTGATGTCTCCATAAAGAGGACCTGTCACTATGACTGTGCAATCACATAGGGGGCTTATTATCCCCACATGTGATATCACATTAGCCCCCTATGTGATAGCAATAAAGGGTTAAAAAAAAAAAGTTTAAAAATTAGTCCCTTTATTTAAAAATACTAAAAAATAGTTTAAAGTCCCCTGCCCCCACCTACATGTGCATATCACCACGAATGTCTGAGTGCAAGTAATAATTCTAGGGCCATCAATCACTGTTAACACTAAATTGATGAGTGGCAAAAGCTAAATTTAAAGTGTCGCCTATGGACAATTATGGGTATGGTTACGTGTTGTAATTTTGTGGGGGCACGCAATTTTAAAAGCTTCACATGTT
The DNA here is from genome assembly GCF_000935625.1 of Nanorana parkeri. Classification (NCBI taxonomy): domain Eukaryota; kingdom Metazoa; phylum Chordata; class Amphibia; order Anura; family Dicroglossidae; genus Nanorana; species Nanorana parkeri. Next base: position 2,069,370 of record NW_017306370.1, on the reverse strand, counting down.
TGGGGTCTATTTAGCCGATGTGATCCCATCTTTTATGTTTTACCCAAAAAAATTGTGTAATAATGATTTGTAACATAACTTAGGGAAAACAGTTTAAAAAAAAAAATAATTGTCTGTACTTTTTTTTTTTTTTCTTGAGTACCATGTTTCTTTCTATAATAGTAACCCCACCAAAAAGAAATCTCTATCGATTATAAAATTAATTTTGGTATGCATGACTGAATAAACGTCAAAATACAGCCCACGAGTGCTGAATACTGAAAAATGGCCTGAACAGGAAGGTGGTTTAACACCCCCGGGCTTCAAGTGGTTAAGGTATCCTTCCACTCCGGCTTGGGAATACCAATGCAGGGGTAGCCAAACTCCGCCACTCCAGCTGTGGTGAAAATACAAATCCCATGATGCAACTCTCTCCGGGAGTCATGTCTTTGGCTGTGAGAATCTTGCTATGCCTCATGGGATTTGTAGTTTCACCACAGCTGGAGGGTCGGTGTTTGGCTACCCCTGTGCTAATGGGAGTGCTGACTGTAAGTTTTTCTCAACTAGGTCTTAAAGGAGAACTATGGGATAAGTGTTTTTCCCCATACAGTAGTTCTCCTAAGGGTCACGGAAGGACATAAACTAGCGTCCTCCCGTGAACCAAAGCTCAGTATATCGCGAGCTACAGCACGCGGTATACTGAGACCGCTGCAGCCGGGACGGATCCTGACATTACTGTCGAGATCCACCCAGCTGCGTGAGTGACTGCTGGTTCTACCTATCCAGAGGGAGAGCCAGCTGTACCCGCCCCCTCCCCCGTCCGTTCCGCCAGTCAGCGCTGGAGGATCGGAGAGGGCAATCCCTGCAGGGAGCTGTGAGTGACGGTCACAACTCTCTGCAGGGACAGGATCGAGAAGTGAGCGAGTGACGGTATGTGTTCTCTCACCTCCCGATCTATTGAGCTGACCTGTGACAGTCTCATTGTCACACGTCGGCTCGAACTATGAGGATGAGTGAAAATCACTCACCTCATAGTTCTCCTTTAATAATCAGCCCAAAGTGTTCAGGCTTCACAGTCTCGGTCCGGAATAATGAGTTGGCACTGGATGAATCAGCAGTTAGAATAATTACTAGACGTCTAGTATTTTCAAATAAGCAAAGATGTCCTGCTAGAATAATATCTAATTGTAATGTCATTTCCATATCTAGGATTGTTGTCCTCAGAATTCTATTCCTGGGTATAGCGCGGTCTTACCTACTATAGAGATAAAAAACCAGCAGGAGCTGATCTGACCACGTAGCTCAGTGTTCTATTAATCTAATGGAGGATCTGCTGAAGGAGTCTCGGCTTTAGAACAGCACACTCTGCGGCATAAATGGACATTTCCCACAATATCTGCTTTGGGGGTCTTTTTCATGACATAATCACCATCATGGACATCGAAATGCAGCAGCGTGCAGTGAGAGATGTCTGAAGTCAGGGCTTCTCCTGAGGAATAGACCAGGCCGGAGAACGCTATTTTCTGAAACATTTAATCTCTTATCAGTTAAGTAGAATGACTTTTAATTCTCTTTGTGTTATTTATCAGCAATGTGTTACGAGATCTAAATTGCATATAGAATTTGTTTTATGGATTCATTGTAAATTAATTTTAAGTTGAACCGTGCTACTGTAGGTAATGGAAGATCTCGCCAATATATGATCCATGAATTAAGAACACTACAAATGGCAGCCTGTGTTTACAGAATCGGGAGCAGTTGCCTGTGGTTGGTTGCTATGGGCAACTGCTCCAGTTTCTATGACCCCCCCCCCTCTTTAGATGTTAGCTGTGGTCATCTCACTTCTGAGCCGCTCACTAATTCCATGGCAGAGATGGATTCTGCTCGAGTCCTCCAGTATCAGCATGCAGGCTGTTGATAGTTTTTCTTTTTTGATAGTGCTGTTTTCAAGGCCTTCTCCAGACCTGTGTGCACCCATATACTTTGATAGTTATCGTGGCAGCACTAGGAGCCATTGTTTAAGGCCTGCGTGCACCCATATACTTTGGTTACCATGGTAGCATTAGGAGCCTTGGTTCAAGGCTGGCTCTAGGCATGCGTGCACCCATATACTTTGCTGGTTACCATGACAGCACTAAGAGCCTGTGTTTAAGGACTACTCTAGACCCGTGTGCACCCATATACTTTGGTTACAATGGCAGCACTAGGAACCTTTTGTTCAAGGCCTGTGTACACCCATATACTTTGCTGGTTGCCATGGCAGCACTAGCAGTCTGTGTTTAAGGCCTACTCCAGGCCTGTGAGCACCCATATAGTTAGCTGGTGACCATGGCAGCACTAGATGGATCCATTGTGGAAAATGTGACCCGGTCCCTTAGTAGAAGAGATGATGTTGGAGATGTGAATGTTCTTGGCTGTTCTTTTTGTGCATCCGCAGTAGTTTTCTCTTTACCTTGTTCTTTATTCCTTTATCTTGCATCATGTTCATTTCCCATTCAGTAGCACTGCTTAAGCCCTCGTTTACACCTGAACGTTTTGTAGTGCGTTCTACGCTCGACGAACGCTCTACAAAACGCTCAAAAATATAAATTGCATTGTAGTCAATGGTCTCGTTCCCACCTTGGCGTATTTCTGCCCGTCCCTAACGCGCTACAAAAACGCCTGAAAAGGTACATGTACTACTTTGGGCCGTTTTTGTTGCGCGTTTCCATTGGGATACAGCCAAGTAGCCTTCGGAAACGCGCGTTTGTTGCGCAATTTTTTTACCGCGAATCGCGGTAAAAAAACGCGTGACAGACGTGCATATACAATACGCCTAGGTGTGAACGAGACCTTAGGGTATTGGCACCTCCGTAGAACTTGTAAAATAAGCAAAAAGAAATCATTTCATATTGTATTTAAAGTGTATATTTATTTTTTTAGCAAAAACATATTTATAGATCAGGACGTTGTTGCAACAGCAGTTTTTTAAACTTTTTTCCTTTGTGCTGTTGGGTGAATTCCTGTTTCCTGTTCCAGTGACAAAACTAGAAGTGTTAAAAATTCTGTTCAGTCGCTATAGTAATAGGTGTCCCCAATAGAAGATTTCCCTCTGTTCCTGTAGCAATATCTACAAAAAAAAAAGTCTGCGGTGCCATTGACTTGAATGGCACTGCCGCCCCAGAACGCAGGGAGGCTTCCACTATGCGATCCAGTGCGTTCCGGCTACTAGCCGCGCTGGAGATGGTGTGAACTGGCCCTTAAGGCATGCCAACTGTCAAGGTTTCCAGTGTGCTTATTTTGGCTCTCAATGGAACTTTCAATCCCTCAAATGTCTGGTGTCATAGCTGATCCCATGTGCGGCACCATGGCAACTGCAATCCAAATCGAGGCTAAGATGGCACCTTCCTTGCCTGCAGGGGATAGGAGGGCGTAGTGCCATTTCTCACCTTGTATTGTTTGTCACAGCTTAGTCACCTAACTCCCACAGTGTATGGTGTTTTTTTAAATCTCATGCTTCTGTGCGGAGTAGAAACTGAGATTTGAACAGCTTCCCCCTCTTCATTCCTGACTGAGCTCTGCAAAGGAGAACTCCCTCGGCATTCTGAACTTTCCTCGATCTTTTCCCGCTTGCCAGCCTGACACTTTTTGCAATGCTCCCCCAGAATCCACAGTTGGGGGTTTGATGAAACCATCCTTCACGGGATGGTACAAATGATTGGGCGGCTCTACAACCGTTCAGATTCTGAAGCCCTTCACTTGCTGGGAAAAACATATATTTTTTTTGAATAAGATCAGAGCTGCACGAGCACTACACCCAGCTTCATTGTCCATGTGAATGGGCTCGGGTGTAGATTTGGGTCTAACATACCTGACTGCCTTCACTTTCCATCTACTGTACAATGCTCACCGGAGATCACATGGAGGAAGTGTACCAAGGCTGGACAAACTGCTTCCTAAGGAACGGTTAGTTCCATGATAATCATGTAGCGCGCGTGCACGCACGCTTGGTCGATGCAGTAAAAATACACTTTTTACAAATAATCAGTTATAAATGGTTTTATTCTGGTTGTTTTTCTATTTTATAAATCAACAGCTCTGGTCTAATAATAATTTATTATCATGTCTACATCGTTACAGCAGTAATCAAAGTATTATTATAATGACTAGATTGTACAGTGTTATTTCATAAACATTCATTTTAGTGCTTTTATAAATACGGAACACTTGCTGGAACGCCCAGTGGAACCCTCCCGATTTATTACTGTAATGCACACTGGCTACAAATCCAATAATAAATCTGATCTCTCTTCATTTTGATGTTGCAGCAATCTGGAGGGTCGGAGTGCGGGTATCGCACACAAACCAGCATCCTAATTCCTGGCTTTTTATTTTATTTTATTTTATTCCAGAACAATCATGTCAGCCGAGCTAGGTAGGCTGACATGATGATCACCCAGGAATTTCCCATTTGTTGCTGTGATCATGACATCTCAACATTTCAGTCCTGGTGATAATTGGGCAGGGGGACACAAACAGCAATAAAGACCTGACAGATATTCCAACCCGTCAGTATTTCATCCAAAACAAAAAAAGCTTTGGCTTTAGAATCAGTTTATTGTTCTTGCAATGTAAAGCAGCTTTCTGTATCTTTTAATCAGTTTTAAAAATGTGTTTTGTTTTTTTTCCATCACCCTATGGCACGTAAAATGGAACTCCACTCAAATCAAACCAATGTTATGGTTTTCCAAAACTAGAAATGTGGAATCCAGCCTACCAACGTTGTTTTCTTACATTAAAGACTGATAACCATCACAGTTGCTGGCGTGTTGTATAGACTCTCAAACAATTCTTCAAGCCCTCAAATGGCTGGTGTCATACCTGGTCACATGTGTAGCACTGTGGCAACATCACATCTAGATAGAGGCGACGATAGTGCCGTCCTTGGCAGATCGGAGGGCTTAGATCCAATGTGAGTATGAGCAGCACCTGAACAAAGCTCATTGGTCCTACAATACAGGTGTGGACGAATGCTTGTGGAGTTCAGGAGCCATTCTGTCCAACACAGGAGCCAACTAGAGAAATCCTCAAAAGTTAGGCACCAGCTGTCATTTGTAAAGAGCATTGGCGACCTGGCTCCTGAGATTTGTCCAGCCCTGCTATCATGCATATAGATTCAGAGAGAACTATAAAGCCATTAAGCAACAAATTGGCTTCCGTCCTTTCTGACAAACGTAAACAGAAGCTTATTAGTTGCTCAAGGCAAGCCTGACCGTTTTTCTTTCAAACACCGATAAATAGGGGGCACTCCCCTGGATATTAATTATTTCAAATGTGCTCATACCATACCCTGGTACATATCTAACATTAAACTATATTATTAGGCAAACCTGTCATTTTCACTGACATAATGAAAAACATTAACTTTTGTATTTATAAGCAGCGGTCAGTGTCAGTAAAGTTACATTTAATATACATTCATTTCCCACAGATTTTATCCTCGCCCCTCTCTGGGGGCCACTCTTTCCATCTTTCATTGGTGATGTGTAGTAATTAGCATTACTTAAGAATGGCAATTACCAGCTCTGGGGGACAAATACCTATCTATAGGTCTGAACCATAAAGGAGGGTAACCAGTCGGGAAGTTGCTGCTATAATTCCTGCAAATGCACACTGGAGTTGCATAGGCCCAGCTCTATTCTCGGCATCTTAGAGATGTCAGGAATGGGCCAGGACTGTACACTGCACTTCGCATGCTCTGCAGGAACTCTACACAAAATGAGCCAAATCAACTCAACCTTCTAGCAATTTTTTATTTCCAGACTTTAGTTCCACTTTAAGCAATATGACCTCATCATCATAAAGCTAGATGTCAAAAGTAACAATGTACCCAAGACCATCATAAGACTCGCATATCGTTTCACTGCTGCCGCTATAACAAGTCTAGGCACAAGAATACACAACTTACACCATGTCCACTAAAACCTGTTACTTCAGCTCTTAGAAGGCACTGGCAGGTGGAATTGTATATCCCTTGCTATTCCACCATAGTAGTTTACATTTATGCACCTTCCCAAAAGGAAGGCATCTCTCCTGCAGCTGGAATTCTAAGCTGGTTTCATCTACGTTATGAAGAATCCAACAGGGGATGGCGACTCCCTTATTTCACTTTGTTATAGAGTTGGTTAGGTGGAGCTCAAAAATTGTCTCTTCATAGGAGTCCATGAACAACACGCCATATCATTAAAAGTTTGTGGACACCCCTCCAAATCTTTCAGTTCAGGTTTTCCCAGTGAAGGGTACTTTTATCGCTTTTTGAGTGATTTTATATGCCGGTCTAGTCTCTCGTAGCCGGAGCTCGCTACATGTGCAGCCGCTTCTGTGGGCGCCGGAAGTGTGAAGGGTACTTTTAATGCACCAGCATACAAATAGACTTCAGACAACTGTGCGCTTCCAACTTTGTGGTGACAGTTTGGGGAAAGCCTTTTTCTGCTCTAGCATGGCTACATTAGGCCTTGTTCACATGGGTGGTGAGGGGACGGTAAAGCAGCAGTGTTGATGTGCGGTTTTACAGGCCCCAGCTGTGCACTGCAATGTCAGCACTGCGGCTGTAATGTGCTGTATACTTTGCTCTGCCCACAATGCTTTGCAACACAGCCAAAAATATACAGCATGTTGCATTTGACAGGTGGCGAAGCTTTTCAATCGGGACAACTAAAATTAGGCAATTGAAATCCACCACAGATCACTTTTCAGAGGCTGGTGGAGTCTAAGGGCCTGTTCACATGAGTTTCAGGTCCGGATCAGCAGATGCGGTGCTATGTGTTTTGCTGCGTTTTTGATGCGTTCCAGTAAAAAATAAATAAATATATACATATCATGTTGCATTTGACAGGTGGCGAAGCTTTTCAATCGGGACAACTAAAATTAGGCAATTGAAATCCACCACAGATCACTTTTCAGAGGCTGGTGGAGTCTAAGGGCCTGTTCACATGAGTTTCAGGTCCGGATCAGCAGATGCGGTGCTATGTGTTTTGCTGCGTTTTTGATGCGTTCCAGTAAAAAATAAATAAATATATACATATCAGGTCAGCACAGAAAACGGACGTCGTGTGAACAGGCCCTAAGGGCGACGTCCGTTTTCTGTGCTTTGTATTAGGATGTTTAGGTTACTTTAAGTATGTGTGTGGTTACTGTAACATTTTCACTTCACTGAGGCTGGATAGTACAGATCACCCTATATACAAATAGTTTTGTGAATGGGCAAAGTAAGAGCGGCGGAGAAAACAACAGTGTGGCTACCGTGTATGAGAATCTGAAGGCGTCAGAAGCCACTCTTGCTGTACTTCCATTGAACGAAACTGAAAATTTAACAGTAACCACACACATACTTAAAGTGACATACACATCTAAACACTTATATTTACACTACAGATGTAAGAAACAAAATCACGAAGTAACGACCTCATACATATACAGGTGGTTTCAAATAGTAACAAAGACATGGAGAATTTAAACATTCTTTACACCGACCAGAAATCCATTTTGGGTATAGCCACTTTTTAAGCCCAACGAGTCTCTCCTTGGCAACTAGTTTGTCACAAGGTCACTGATTGTCCAGAATAGTCTAGATGTATTTTCCCTTGCTGGGGCAAATCAAGAATCATTTCTGAATAAGTCAGTAGAACACCTGTGACAGATTATATTTGAAAAAAGTACTAGTAGAAATCCCCATTAACCCCTTTGTGATGGGAGACGTACACAAAGTGCCCAATTGACTGGCCACGTACACATTTGCGGCTCTGCAATGCTGGTAACCGCTGAGCTCCCCCTCCTGCAATGCCTCACCTTCAATCCCGGGATCCGCTACCCCATCTGTGGCCAGGGACCGGCTCGGGAGGGTGTCAGGAGGTAAGTTGGGAGGGAGATCAGCATTTTCCTCCTAGCTGATTACCCTCCGTACTGTGAATGTGGAAGTGATGTGTAATACATCACTTCCGCATTCACCTGTCAGTCATCTGGCTGCTATAGCCAGTGAGAAGACGCTGATGAAGATCTCTGCTTCATCAGCTACTTTGGGGGTCCCCAGGTAACATTAGGGGTCTTCGAGACCCCTAATGTCTCCATAAAGAGGACCCGTCAGTGTGCCTTTGCTATTATATAGGGGGATTGTTATTCCCCTATGTAATAGCAATGACAATAAGTGTAAAAAAATAAAATAAAAGTCACATATAAAAAAAAAAGTTTTAAAAAGCCCCACCCCCGCATTTACGCACATATAAACGTAAATACGTTTCGATGCGCCAGCGCGAGAAAACGACAATTGCGCTTCACATGTTACATATCGCAGCGAACGTCGGAGTGAGCGCAATAATTTTAGAGCCAGCAATCACTGATAACACTAAACTGATAAGCGGTAAAAGCTTTTAAAGCGTCACCTATGGCCAATTTTGGCTATTGTAGCCTTTTGAGGTTTCGCACGCGCACGCAATTTTGAGGCTTGACATGTTTGGTGTCTTTTTACCCGACGTGGCCCCGTCTTTTATATTTTAGCAAAAAATTGGGTAATAATAAATGTTTTATAATATAGGGGGAAAAACATTTTTCCGGTAATTTTTCCTTAATATAGTAAAAAATAAAAACCCCAGTGGTGATTAAATACAACTAAAATAAAGCTCTATCTGTCCCCAAAATATGGTATAAAATGAATTTCAGTACAGCGTTGCATGACTGAACAAATGTCAAAGAACCGCAGCGCTGAAGACTGAAAAATGTCCTGGACAGGAAGGGGGTTTAACACCGCGGACTTCAAGTGGTTAAAGTTTTAAGCTTTTTCAAACACCCGATCGCTTTAAGTGATCAGGTGTCTAAAGGTGCCCATACACTGCACGATTATCGTACGATAATCGTATGCGATCGGTTTTTCGTACGATAATCGAGCAGTGTGAACGGACACGTGCGACCGTTTCTACTGTACGGTCGCACGTCTTCCATCGAACCAGCATGTTCGAAAACCAGCCGGGAATCGTACGATTCTCAGCTGGTTAGAACGGTGCTCGGAAGACAAATGCCGAACGGGCCGTTCAGCATTGCGGTCATCGGAAGCCCGCCCCTCAGGGGGGCGGGCTTGCGATGATCGAGAGTCCGATCTGCCTGTCCAAGATAGGCAGATCGTACGTTTTTTTAATCCCTGTACAACCATCGCAAGACTAAAGTCTTGCGATGGTTGTAGAGTGTATGGCCACCTTTAGAGTTCAGGTGCTCCATTGAAGGCTACTGTTAATGTTACAGCATACAAAGACATTTTAGATAATTGTGCATGTCCAACCTTGTGGTAACAGTCTGAGGAAGGTCCTTTTCAGTTCCATCATGTTTGTGTCGCTGTTGTCAAGTCCAGTTCTATATAGATATGGTTTGGGATGGAGGAATTTCTGCAAAGAGCCCTGACCTCAATTCTATTGGCCACCATTGGGATGGACCTGCGCGCTTGCCGGGTCTTCTCGTCCGACATCAGTACCTGACTTTACAAATAGTCTTTTGAATGGGCACCAATTCCCAAAGATACACTACCAACTCCTATGGAAAGCCTTCCAAGAGTGGAGGATGCTACACGCACCAAGGGAAATGGGTTTATTTCTATGGTAATTCATTTTGGTTTGGGATGTTTACCAAGCTCACATAGGTGTGATGGTCAGGTGCCCACAAACCTTTGGCCATATAGTTCATAGGAAACCTGCATTTGATTTAACTTGCCAGCAATCATTTAGAACTGACATTTTACAGGTTTATTCACAAAAGGGTGAAGAGTTTGGAGAAGGCAGGAGAAGGGAACAGTCTAGGACAGTGGTGGCGAACCTTGGCACTCCAGCTGTGCCAAAACTACAAATCCCAACATGCATCTGCCTCTGGGAGTTATGTCTGTGGCTGTCAGAGCCTTGCAATGTCTCATGGGACTCGTAGTTCCAAAACAGCTGGAGTGCCAAGGTTCGCCACCACTGGTCTAGGACAACATAGCGGATTTGGAAAAATTCTCCAATTCAGCTCACTTTCCAGTTCAGCGATGTTCTCCTAGATTGTTCACTTCTCCTGCCTTCTCCAAACTCTTCACCCGTTAGTGAATAAACCTGCTAGTTTATGGAATAAGTTGACCTTTAGAGTTGTATCCTTTCTTTACAATTACAACAAAAATAATTTAAACACACAGAAAACAAGCAAACAGTTTGGTAACTACAAACTTAGAATTCAAGTAGTTAAAATCCTGTAGTAATAAAAGACATGTCAAGGCAATTAAAGATAAAGCTCCCTTAACCCATACACAATATGTAAGGAGCAGCAGTGCTGAACAATTATTGCTGTTGTGATAGTTAGTGCTAAAATGAAGGCTTCAGTATTACTTGTAAGTGACCCCATGCAAGGTGACCAATAAAGTACCTTTGAGCATTAAGTCCTCAGTGCCACTATATTCCAGTCCAGTTTAAAGTGAATCTTGATCCACCAATGTAACGGTCCCAAAACAGATACTTCTTAAGGTGCCCATATATATCGATTTTCGTTTGGAAATAATCCACCAATGGTCTTTCTAACGATATCGGTCAGTTGATGGGACCACCAACGATTTTATTTACTGTACTCCTACCCGAATTTTGACGATCGGTCAGGCTGGAAAACTTTTTGCTAATTGTGTCAAAAATCGAAAAATAAGAGGCGTTCATGTAGCAAAAAGAATATCTCAGCAAGAACAGCGCACATGCGCAAACGAAAATCCATTCTGTCAATTGATAAAATTCGGTGAGTTAGAATTGCTAACGAAGAATTATGGAAAACACATTGGTCTGTGCTTGATGGCCTATTTGAGCTATAATCGAACAAGGGTTTTTGGCGGCAACAAAAATTTCCGATGGAGAATCTATAGGTGTATGGCCAGCTTATGGCATGGCAAGGTTGCCAGTGGGCTTATTTCAGCCCTCAACAGAACTTGTAAGCCCTCAAATGGCTGGTGTCATATGTGTAGCACCATCATGGCACCTGCAATCTAAATAGAGGCTAAGATGGCACCTTCCTTGTCTGTAAAGGATAAGAGGGTGTAGTTGCACTTTAACATATGGATGTGGTGGAAGTCTCAGCACATTATCACTGTAGACAGAATGGCATAGTTAGAAGAAGCAGCAAAGGTAAGGAACAGAAACCAGCACAGGCATCTAAGCTCCTCACAGTAAAGTGGTTGCAACAAAGGCCCCACCAGGCCATCCACCTCCTACATCATTCCGTTCATGTCAGATACATGCAATAATGGTAAAAAGCAGATTTAAACCCAGTTATTAAAATCTCATATAAGCGTTAACATGTTAGTGTCATTTCAAAGTTGTTTTAAATATAATTTAAAAACCTAGTGATGCTGTCACTTCTCGTTATAGGTTGGCAACATTCTGTTCTCATCTTCCAACTTTACTTCTCTGTTGTCACCCTGCCACAGGTGTGACGACACACATTGCGCAGGCATGGTACACCACTTTCAGGTAGCCAGTCCAAAACACTGAAGTGCAGCTGATGCTGGAATAAACTAATGCATGTAGACAAGAAGTGGCTGATAGGAGTTCAAGGAGATCTGCATCACTGATCGGTGAAAGTCTAAAGCAGGGGTAGCCAAACCCCGTCCCTCCAGCTGTGGTGAAACTACAAATCCCATGATGCATTTCTCTCTCTCTCTCGGAGTCATGTCAGTGGCTGTGAGAATCTTGCAGTGTCTCATGGGATTTGTAGCTCCACCACAGCTGGAGGGTTGGAGTTTGGCAACCCCGGTGTAAAATGTATCCAAAGTCAGATTTTCTCCTTAGCTTTTGATGGAGTTAAAACTGCTTAGGTTTTTTTGTTTTGTAGGGAAGATTTCCCTTCCAGGGACACAATAGAAAGTGAGACCATTGTCCCCAGAACAAGTGTCCCCACTGGAAGACACCTGTGGATCTTCCCTTAATTTCAGTCCCACGGACAATGGTTACCCGAACAAAAAGGGAGGGTGAGCATCCCCAGCGGGGGGCGCAGAGGGCATTATAAATCTGACAAAAGTTCCAACCCCTCACAACTCTATCCAATAAAAAAAGCGGTGGCTTTAGATATACTTTAAGTATTTTAGAGCATTTTGAAATATCAGTCAGTGAGAGCTGTGGACTACAAAGCTCACCACATGTAACAAGGTGACTGTAGAATCTCCTTTAGATCTACCAACTATGTAGTGCAAGGGCCTGCCTGACTGGATACAAGTTGATTGAATAGTTTAGGTAGGTGCTCATATATCATGCTTTTGGTAAATCTAAAGGAGATTGTATAGTCAGGATGTAACATATATGATGAGCTATCGTACCAAACAGTTCATATTTAAAAATAAAACAGCAAGTTATTTCCAAAAAAGTCAGTAGCTAATAAATTATCAAGCACACAATAATCTTGGCATGATCATGGCAAGATCTAACCCACTACCCTTCATGTTAAACTGTGCCGATAAATCCCACCGCAATTCCATTTAGTCTAATCAGTGCATATAGAACTATTTTGGGGCACAGGATCCTACAGACAATGCTCAGCAGCCTGACCACCATAAGCACATGGGGCTCTTAAGACTTAAGGTGAGCGTTGGTCCCAAATGAATAGGACGAGTTAAACGACAGTCTGGGTGACGGACTGCACAGATCCTACTCGGTCAGAGGACACAGATCGGTTACTCATCTCTTGCTGAAGCTCTTCCAACTTCTTCTGCAGCTCCACTCGCTTAGCAAGCAAATCCTTACAGCGGCTGTTGATAGCATCCTACAGGAAATAGTCAGGTAGTCAGTTGCCGGAGTTTCCAAGAAATAATGAACATGGAGATAACGAAACTTACACATGCAGCAAACCAACCCAAACTAAAAAAGTTTAATGCAGTTACTATTTGGTCTATTTAATAGCCTGGAAAAAATAAAATGTAACATGTGGCATGTGTAGTAGTATGTCTGGGCACCCCCATATAGTGAGTATTTAGCAGCGACCTCTTTGTAGAAAGCACAGCCTCCAAATGTTTCATCTAATCAGTAAACCGCCTTTCTATTCTGAACCCAAGAATGTATGTCTAGTTCTGAAATAGGCATTTATATCTAATCACCTCATTTGGCAAGAGTTGTCTACACTTTGGCGTACAACTGTAAAATAATGATACATACATGTGGCTTAGTCCTTGGGTTCCACCTTACGTAATATTCTGCCCAGAGCTGAAGGTGCCTAGTGCTGGTCACTGGGGACAAGACATGGTCAGAGTAATCCACAAACAGAGGATTAGTAAAGTCTTCAAGTTGACCATTGATGTAAGACCACAAGGAGACCGTCTCTTCTGGCACGGACTAAATTCAGACAAAACAAAAGAAAGTTAAGAGGAATAACCGAGATTCACAATTTAACTTCAAGTGACACTAAACTCAGGAGTTAAACCATAAAAACTGCATTCATGTACTTTAAGTATTAATTAGTGGGGTGCATGTGATCTATAAAGTACTACGTGTCCCCAGTTGTTTACAAACATTGCTGATCACTCCAGTCACTCCAGTGTTTGTTCTGCACACAGAGGATCAGTAAATATCACAGATATTTACTGATCCTCCCGCTCTCCATCCTGACCCTCTCGGCCACGCACAGATCAGAGACACTCGGCCAGGATCTGACAGCTGGCGGCTCTCTGTTCTCCTCCCGCTCGGCCATCCTGAATGTCATGACTCCCTCCTTCACCGGCTTCAGCTGTCGTTTTCTTCTCAGATCCCCGCTGCTCTCCCCCGCCTGTATGGGCTGAGGTAGCGGGGTAACAGATCCCAGCATGGGGTGACTCTGGGAAGGCAGGAGAAGCTGGGAGATGCCGGCGGTGCCAGAGGTGGACAGACGGAATTTTTGTCAGCCGCTGATGACCGCTATTATTTTACAGGGTCCCCTCTGATACAAGTTCATGGTTGCTAAAGTGACCACGAGCTTATGGCAGAAGGGTGAAAGCCACCAACGTAAGGCTTACTGACGTGGCTAGCTGCAAGTGGTTGTGTTCCGCTGTAAGCCTTACATCGGTGGCAGCCAAAAGGTCAATATTTGCTCCCCTTTGGCCTGTGAAAAACACCACTGAAAATGTTTTGTTATATCGGCTTGATAAGTTAAAAAAAACCTGTTGATTCTGCCAGAAATCTGGTGAACTGATAACTTCCTGTGCTCTCTGCCTTGCTGACTGTTAATTACAATGTTCTCAGGTATCCCTACCAGAGGACTTCCAGAACCGTGCCCCTCTACCTTATGTAGAATGGGAGAGGGGTAGTATTGTGGTCTGGATTCTGTTGTCCTTATACAGTATGGTGAAGGAGTGGTGTCATGCTAGGACAGGGAGTGTGTTACTGACAGAATCACCAAGTCAAAGTAAAAGGAGAAATGCATAAAAAAGAAAACTTCAATCTTGGAGGATTTACCTCTTGTAGTCTTTGCTGCTCACTGTCACTCAGGAAGGTTCCAAACAAGCAGCTGTAAAGGTGATCCAGAATAGTTAGCAGAAAGTGTTCATTAAATTCAAACGCATGAGGAAACTGTGGATAGAAGCGGCATGAATTACTACAGGGAGAAAGTCAAAACATGTCCAAGACATGACCAAGTGTTAAAATAGAAGAAATGGGGCTCTTGCTACTTGTGCAGCATAGCTAACAGTAGTTCATCACATTCAACTGGACTTGTCATGGCCTCTCCAAGCCACTTCTTCAGTTCCAATGAGTGTCAGAAAGATAGCTCAGCATTTATATCCACATAGGTAGCACAGGCACCTGAGTCCAAGCCCCACGGAATGTGTAACGGCAGATGTAAATTGTCCATGAACAGAATGGGAGGTGCGAAAGTTATGGAACCCCCATTTTCTTCTTGCATAACCCCATGTTTGGTGTCAAGAAGTATGCAAAGGTGTTAATTTCACAGATTACATGTGGAAGGTAGATGGTATTACAACTTTCCCACCTCCCATCCTGTTTTTGGACAATGAACATCTACATGTTCCATGGTGATTGGTTTAAAGTGTCTGTGCTAAATGAGTGGATATAATGCTTGGGTATGTTCCTGACACTCATTGGAACAGAAGAAGTGGCTTACAAAAGCTACAAAACTTGTTTAAACAGCCCCGATGCTGGCGACGTACACTGTACGTCGTCAGTCACGAAGGGGTTAACATTAAAGTGACATTAAAGTCTAATGATTCCTCTTGATCCGATCATCTTCTTCTTTCCTGTAGTTTTCAGTAGTCCCTCTAACGCTGGTGCCGGTCTCTGATCCACCGCTGACTGCTGTGTATTCTGCGTCCCAGAGTGTCTGCGCAGGAGCACACTGCCAGGCTGCCTGCATTGACTTACCCTGCGTCTCTCCTCTTCTCCAGGCCGAAGATCTCTACTGCGCATATGTCCGCCCCATGATACTTTGTGGCCGCCCGAGAATCTTCAGATCTTCGGACGGGAGCGCAGCGGAGACACAGGTAAGTTTAAACCTATTTGGTAACTTTTTTTTGCATATATCTACTGCTTGTTAGGAGTAGATACATGCAAAAAACAGCGAGGCCTTGATTATCCTTTAAAAGAACAGGTCCAGTAGTATGTGACTAAATACTGCTAGCTGTACCGTGACCTGATAAATCAGAACCTTCACAGACACTTGTTAAACATCTTTAAATCGCACCCAAGTCACTTTCTACTGTACCACATTCATACAAATAATGTACACCTTGACATTCTTTAACTGAGCTGGCTTCCTGTATATATCGCCTAACACTAAAGCCTGAACCAAAAATGTAACCCCAAAACGGAGCTTAACCCCTTCATGACTGAGGCCTTTTTTTCATTTTTTGTACCCATGTTATATTCCACATTTTAGGCCTGAAAATTACTTAAAACCCCCCAACATTATATATTTTCTGAATGCCAAGACCCTATAGAATAAAATGGTGGTAGTTGCAAATGTTTATGTTGCGCAATATTAGCGCAACTCCTTATTAAACCCCAATATTTAGTGAAATATTTAATTAAATGCCCCAAAACACAACAAAATACCCATTTTTTTAATGAAATATAAAAGATGAGGTTACAACGAGTAAAACGATACCCAACATGCCCAGGTTACAAATTGCGTGCATCCGTAAAACGGCGAAAAACCCCAGTACCCCAAAAAGTCCATAGAAGACGCTTTAAAAGCCCCCACAGGTCATCAATTTAGAGATACCCCAAAATACTGGCCCTAGAATTATTGCTCTCACTCCGGCGTGCGCGGCGATACCCAACATGTGTAGCGCGTTCGTCGTTTTCATACGTAGGCGCACCCGACGCGTGTTTATGTGGCGACGCGCGTGCTCGCGGGGGCGGGGGACTTTTAAATTTTTTTTTTTTATTATTAGATTTATTTTATTTAAATTTAATTTAAAAAACTTTTTTTTTTTTTTCTTTACTTTGACTGCTATCACATGGGGGGGCTTACAAGCCCCCCCATGTGATAGCAGATGGTGGTGACAGGTACTCTTTAAGGTGATGCTGGGGGTCCAAAAGACCCCCAGTGTCACCTTTACACTGGAAATAAGCTATTGAAGTGCAGATCGCACTTCAATAGCTTATAGCTGGGCTGCAGGAGCCCAGAACTGACAGCCCAGGGACCGGAAGTGATGCAATCTGCATCGCTCCCGGTCCCATAGAACGGGGAGGGGATCGATGAACGGAAGTTCGTCGACCTCCTCCCCAGCTCCCCGCGGACACCAAGATCGCCGGTCCCGGACCCGTAGGAGGGGCAACGGAGCCTGGGAAGCACGGCGGGGGTGTCCGGCGGGGGGTGGGGGGAGGCCCCTTCTTCGGGACGCAGAAGCGATCTGGTGACAGGTAAGTCGCCAGGATCGCTTCTGTTGTAAAGCCGACAGTCGGCAAAAGTCACCGGGAGTTTGTTTAAACAGCCCCGATGCTGGCGACGTACACTGTACGTCGTCAGTCACGAAGGGGTTAAAGTCCGGTAGAAACAAGCCTTCTATATGAGCATAACAACTCACCTGCCTCGTCATTTGCCAAACACAATCAATGAACTGCAGGAACACCGGGGACCTGTCAGCATCCGCATGGTTCTTGTCACCATGGCCAACTCTCTTCAGTGAGGAAAGAAAACAAAAAAAAAGTCTGTAAGATTCTAAAGGTAACTAATATCAATACTGGAAAAGGGAAAAAAAGTAATAGATTCTGTAAGGAACTCCTCCGAGATCATTCTGAAAGGACAGTGAAAATAATCTACATAACACATGGGATTCTAATCTGATTATACTGCAACTGAACCAAAAACACTCCTCTATTAATACTGTGACATTTGCTTTAAATAACAGTCTCATGAAGTGCTCTTTAATATCAGAGTCCGTGCATCCAATCCACTGAAGTAAACTTCTGATTATCCACACCACCACTCAGGGAAAATAGACACCGCTGGAGAAGAAGGCCGATAAAGTAGAAGGCTTTCATCAGGTGTAAAGGTGCCCATACACCTTACATTTATCTGCAGATTTTCTGTGGTCAGATGGAAAAAGTGCAACAGATTGGCCCAGGTGGAGATTACTCCGTCCACACAGTTAAGTGTAGATGGAGGAATCTGTTGCACCTTTTCCATGTGACCACAGAAAACCTGCAGATAAATTGTAAGGTGTATGGGCAGCTTTAGTGCATCCTTTCTTCCTCTCTGACCACCTCTTCTCATTCTTGCCTCCTAAAGTTCTCTCGGTTTGCGGCCTTGTCTGGGATTCCCTTCCACCTGCCATCATCCTTTAAGTGTTTAAAGCCCAATTGAAGTCAGAATCTGCACATTTAATGAGCAAATATGGACACTAACCCTGCCCTTCCCGTACAGACCACCCTCCACCTTTTGTGTTCAGACCACCTCCCACTCCTGTTATTTAATAAAAATAACCTCATACATATCCTTAATCCTGCTGGCTTCTGGTCATGGCTTCTTTCCTCTTCTAGGGCATTCCTTACCGGACTGAGTGGCAATCCCAAAATGACATGCGAGTGCTGTCCTCTCTAGGAGTACCATGAGCCCAGACTGGACACCTTGGCCTCTCGGCAAATGGGTTACAGTGAAATCTGCAAAAGCTTTTTTAAAGAAGAAGTCTTTCTTAACGCTTGCAATCTTTAAGTGCTCCTTTGTTTCTAGGTGCAGAACTACAAACGTTATACTACCCAAACCAAGGAGTCAGCCAGCTGTCAAAACGCTCCTTCGGGCCTGTTTCCCCCTCTTCTGCAGTGATGGAATGCCCCTCAGTGTCCTCACGTCCTATACACAGTGTATAGAATGTAATGACTCATGTTGTTAGAGGCTCCAGGGAGCGGTTTATCAACAAGCTGGCACCAAGGATCCGGTCCTGGATGTTGTTAGGCTCCGGTCTAACAACAAGCTGGCTCCAAGGATTGGGTGAGTATAACTGTTACTTTTGCACCTAGACACAAATGAGCACTTAACCCTTGCAGTGCGGGATAGCCCCATTACAAGGGTTAAGAAAATGTTTGCCCGGAGTTCCGTTTCAATTTCTATTTTTTTTGCCGCTACTGGGTTTTTACTAACTGTAGCAAAAAGGTAGAGTTGGGCTTTAACCAAATATATATATTCCTTTCTAAGCATTCATTATCGTAAGCTAGCAACTGACAGCGCTCTAACATTATACACATTTTACGTCCAGGTACGGGCCCTGTGGTACATATTTACAAATATCAATATCCAATTTACAGGAAGTAACACGTTGCCTTGGCTTACCGAGTCTTGCTTGACAAACCGGTTTCTAAGCGTGGGGATGACTCAGTCACGGATTGCTGGTGTATTTTAACATGTAATTAGAGAAATATATTTTACCCCGAGTAATGACGCAAACTTACAAGATAGAACCTGTGGCCAAAGCTGAGCCATTCCTTCTCCACCAGAACTTCGAAGCCGCGAATGGTGCGGTAGTAACCGTCCAGCATGAGCATGGCGAGAGAAGTGAGCTGTGCAGTGCGGTCCCAACCATCGCTACAGTGAACAACCGCTGAGGTCTTCCCAGATTCCACTTTGTCAGCTATCCGCAGGGCTCCGGCCAGGATGGACTACAATGACAAGAGTGGAGTAATAAACTTCAATTAGTACAGATGATTGTATGAAACCTTGCTGCTATTGCTTTGCAGTTTACTACCTAAAAGGAAAGACAGGAATTTAAAGTGGACCTAACACCAAAAAGTGAAGATTTCCTATATAATGGTGTATGTGCCTAAAGCTGGCCATACACCTTACAATTATCCTACGATTTTTTCGTCCTGTCATTGAACCGTCTGATTGCCACACGACTGCCCCATCATGCACAGACCAATGTGGATTTCAATTGTCGGTCATTAGCAATACTAACTCACCGAATTACGCCGATCGGCAGAATAGATTTTCGTTTGTGCATGTGTAGTGTTCATGTTGCGATTTTTTTTAGTACGAAAACGCCACTAATCCATCGATTTTTGTACGATTCGAAAAAGTTTTCTAGCCTAACCGATAGACGAAATTCGGCCAGTTGTTCAGTAATTGTGATCGTTCACTTCCCATCAACTGGACGATTATCGTCCGAAAACCGGATTTATTCGGAATTAGAACAATAATCGCAAGGTGTATGGGCACCTTAAGGCTAGCCATACATGCACACATTTCTATTGTTCAACTCAAACTGAAAAAGAGAAATCTAATACATTCCTCCATCCACGCTTGATCTCCCCTGCCAGCTATTGTATTCAGGCAGCCAGCACCCGTGTGCCCATCTAAATACCTGAACAGTGACGGCCTCGGCTTGATTGCATCCATTGTTCAGCTGAATTTTCCACAGTTAAGTGCAGAGTTGTCAGGTTTACAAGTCCCAATGGTGGTTAGGTACATTTATAGTACAGAAGCCATGAGCTAGTGCAGTTGAATAAATCATTGGGTAAGCCATTTCCACAGCCAAAGAGATTGGTCGGGAAAGCAAAGTGGGGCAGGGTGTGGTAGGGGAGGATCACAGGGGAGAGATAAAGAAGAACCCCAGAAATGTTTTTTGATTAACCTTGCAGTGAGGCTACCCCCACACTGCAAGGGTTAAGTGCTCGTTTGTGTCTAGGTTAAAAAGTAACAATTATACTCACCCAATCCTTGGAGCCAGCTTGTTGTTAGACCGGAGCCTAACAAGTTATACTCGCCCGATGCTCTGAGCCGGCTTCTTCTTAGACCGGTCCTTCCAATGTCTCTCCCCCTCCTCTGTAGCGGTCTAAGATCCCATAAATCATCAACATCTATATACTGTGCATAGATGTGAGGAAACTGAGGAACATTCCAATGTGCGGAGGAGGAGGGGACAGGCTGGAGGGAGCGCCGTGACAACTGGCCAGCTTGGAGCTTTGGGTGAGTAGATCTTTCTTATTTTAGCACCTAGACACAAACGAGCACTTAACCCTTGCAGTGTTGGGGGTAGCCCCACTGCAAGGGTTAATAAAAAAAATTCCTGGAGTTCTTCTTTAAAAGGTATTAATAATATTGCTAACTAATGCTATAGGGAAGCTAAAATATGGGTCCAAAGGGTCTGCCCCTTACAGACATTTAGACATGTTCACAGGTTGCCTATAGCATATAAAACTTACCTTAATGTGCTCCAGCCAGTGCGTAGACTCCAGATTAGACAGCCAGTGCGATTCCTGAATGATAGGATAGGAGATCTCCTTCAGTTTCCTTAGAGATTCTCTCATTACATGAATATTGTGGATGTCCAGAAAGATCAGCTCTGCGTTCTGATATGCATCTTCACTCTCAAATCCTCCTCCTTTAGTCTTTAACACCAAAAAGGAAACAGTTGATCGTGACAGTGGATTACATGCGAGTACAGAAGTCATCTGTGTAACAAAACACAACCTCCACAGGACACTGTCCACCCCGATATCTAAGCTACATGTATACAGGAGCCAAACTACAAAAAAAAACTATTTTCTAGGACCAAATTGAAGTCAAAAGCAATTGCATAGGTTTGAAAATGAATGATTTTGCTAATAAACGTTTGACACTGAAAGTAAATATATTAATTCTGGTAATTTGTGGCACAAAAAATGATCATTTAAGAAATGTGATTGATAAAGGGGAATGGATTAAATGGTCTATTGCATACAAAATCCATTCCTGTATGGCTAGCATAAGATTGTTGATTGATTGTTGTTGTTAATCATTTTGGATTTGTGATATAGAAGTGTGCCAGTCATGCATTTTAGGCAGGGTAACTTTGTGTGTAAATGAATAATAATACCTTATTGGCCACAGCATTGGCACTAGCCCTAGCATCAAAAATTAAGATTTTATGGGATTGCGCATTGGCATCCATGACGGACTGGAGGTACTTCTCATCTTCTTTACATCTCTTCCCATTGACTCCTGGTGTAGGCTGACTGCAGCGTATGATGCTAGCCTGACTTTCTGGATGAATCCAAGACAAGACCTGTAAAAAAAAACAAAAAAAAAAAACCCCTTACAGTTCAGTGATTCAGCTCACATTCCACCCCACTCAAAGTCGGAGAAAAGTGACATTTCAGGACAAAACAGCTGTTCCAGGGCAGATCGGTTCTCCTGCGCATACCATCTGCGATGCCGATCTGCCCTGGAACAGCTGAGAAAGCATTGGAATGCTTGACCTATTGGCGGTCACACATTCCACCACCAAAAAACTGGGCAGGATTACATTGAAATGTGTCACCACGTCACCGGTCACACATTCCAACCTAGTCACAAACTTCGATAGAACCACAGCCCAGTCCAATCATTTAATCAGAGAAATAGATGATAATAGGCAACATTATGTTCCCCATTATATAGCCCGTCGGCAGTGCGGGGCCCTGCACTGCTGCATATTCCACCAGGGGGGGTGCCCAGGACCGGACCTCACTGGGCCCCCCCACAGCCTCAGGCCCCGGCGGTAGTTCCACCCCTGGACAGGGAGCCGCAGCAGAGGGATGAAAGAGCCACATGCGGCTCCGGAGCCGCAGGTTGCTGACCCCTGATCTAGAAGAACTGTGGTCAGTGCAGCGCCAGAGTTACAGTGCGACAGATACAAACGTGTTTCTTTGAAAGGGTGCAAGAACATGGTACCAGGTTTACCAAAGTATAAAATACGGGTTTTACATTTACCATAAAAAGTCCATTGAGGGGCACAGAAAAATAGTAAATGAAATATATGGACACCGGCACTCCAATAGCAAGTCATCACTTGTTCTGCCTGATGAAGGGGATCCTGTGAGACCCCGAAAGGTCACATTGAGTGTATCATGTTATGCTGCTCATACGTCAATAAACAGACGTATTTGATTTGCCATTGGAGTGCCGGTGTCCAAATATTTAATTTGCTATTTATCACGGTTGCCAGCCTTCGACAGCCGCAGCACCAACCCGTATTATTTTGGAAACAGCGGCTTCGAGTGCAATGGGTTCATGGACTTTACAGAAAAATTGTAATTCTCAGACATTTGTGTTATACCGCTGCCTCCAGGAGGCTGGGACACTGGCAACCAAAAAAATGTTAACCAAACCCCTGTATATCCCCGACGTGTTGTAAGCAGGCAGTACAAAAGGCCAACAACACAGGGGGCGGGGCCTGTGACCCTCCATGGATTTCAACATCCAAATCTCATTTTACTCAACTTCCATTGAACAAATAAGGAATTTAGTCATTTTTGGAAATCTGAGATGTCCAAAAGCAAGCCAACTGAGGGGGGAACAGCCACTGAAAATTCCTACTAGAGAAAATCATACTAGAAGAATATTCAAAAGAATCAGTGCCTGTACAAGGCTGGATGAAAAGGAGGGAAGTATGATCAGAGTTTCTGTCAGCAGATTGCTCCATTAATAGTGCACAGACTGACACATTTTCAGAAGAGGATACAAGAGGCCTAGAAGACACAGTACAGGTTTCAGGCTCAGGCAGCTCAGCTAAAGAAGCTGCTGATAAGATTGATCCTATAAAAATGGGAGTCCCAGGATCCAGATAACAGGTGATGGTACCTATTAAATATGAGGGGAGTAAGGAACAAAGTCACAGGTTGTAGTTGGATTGTCCTCTGGATGTCTTTTAACCCCTTCGTGACGGGAGACGTACACTGTACGTCCAGCCACAAAGGGACCAAATGACTCGTCACGTACACTGTACGTGACAAGTTATTTGCTGCTTTAGAGGGCTGTTAACCGCTGAGAATCAGCTTTTACCATTCATTAATGGATGCCCTTACTACAGAGGCATTCATTAATGAAAGGGTTAACCTTTTTCAGACACCCGATACCTTAATATCGGGTGTCTGAGAGTCAAAGCAGAGCGGGCACACATGCCAGCAAAAGCTTTTGCCGGCATTCTGACAGCTCGTATAGATCGAGAGAGACATCTCTCTCAAGCTATACTGGCTTTTTTTTTTCTTTCACCAATAGACACATAATGTATCTATTCCTGAAAGAAGAATGTTTCAGTTTGCTGATCGTTGTTAAAAAAAAATAAAAATAAAGGGACAAATAAATTAATGTATTTATTGCATTTTTTTTTTAGCTGTGCTGGTTTTGTAAAAAAAATACTACAAATCAAAACTGGGAAAAGTGTTTTTTTTAACGTTTTTTTCCTCTTTTTTTTATATTTTATTTGTCCTAAGTGAGGCGTTAGACACACATATGTGATATAAATATATAGCCCTATCTGTCCTCTAAAAAACAATATATAATATGTGTGGGTGCACTTTGTAAGAAAGTATATTACTGCCGTGGAAGAATCACACAGCAAAAATGTCAAAAGTGTGTCAGTCATTTATGAACAGAAACTAAAAACAAGCTCTGTCATGAAGGGGTTAAAAGCCACGACGCATCAGCTATCTGCAAACAATGATGCTCAAATTGGGGCAAGGCCTTGCGTACTCACAAACCCACTGGGCCATAAGCAGCCCGAGGTGATTAAGTCACATTCGGCAGGCAATGGAAGACAATTATCTTTTAGATTGTAAGCCCTCAGGGGCCGGGCCCTCCTTACCATCTTGTCTTGATTTGTATTGTGATTGTAATGTCTTCCTTATATTGTAAAGCGCTGCACAAACTGTTGGCGCCATATAAATCCTGTATAATAATAATAATAATTAGAGATCAGATTATCAATGATCTGCTTAAAAGCACCAGTAGTAGCAGTGGGAAGGCGGAAAGGGCAACACTCCTCCGCGGATGACATTAGTGCCGAGTATCCTCAGGCAAAACTGTTTAAAACAGCACTCAATAGTCAAGACTGTAAGGTAGCTGGCGTTATTGTGGCCTGACCATCCAAACTCATTAAATGAGGTGAGACACTCAAAAGGTGGCCGTTGTCAGAACACCCGAACGGCAGCTCATTGGCAGCGCATTCTAATTGCTCGACATTTTTTGGCCAGCTCCTTCGATTAGCTGATCCAGGGATGCCGGCCCGAAAGGATGCTGACAGTGGTACCCACTGTGTGAATTTCAGCTGGTTCCTGGAGAACTGGCCGAAATTCGAGTAGTGTATGTCCAGTTTAAGAGAGCTCACCAAAGACTGAGAAGTACCATATAGCAGAGTTCAATACCCAAAGGTCACATATTAGGAATATGTTAATCACAATCAAGAGATCCGCTCAGAGAGTGAGACTGCGGAGATTGGGTTACAACAGAAGCTGAGTCAAAACTAAGAGAAAAAGTTTGTGTGAACATTCTCAAGTCCATTAGTAAATCAGCCTTATTGTGTTTCATTTGGAAGCTAAAAACTGGTTACTATGAGAAAAGCTTCACTTTTAAGCCTCTTTTTCTTATTTATTTTCTGTCCATCCTGAATAGCATGGGATCCTGTGCACGGATCCTCAGCTAATCGGCGCAGAACGGAACCGGTGTCACTCTGGTGACACCTGTATCCATTCACTCTGGTGACACCTGTGTCCATTCACTCTGGTGACACCTGTGTCCATTCACTCTGGTGACACCTGTGTCCATTCAGAAAACAATAAGCTGTAGAGACCCTTGTTAGGTCTATGGGGAATCAGATGTAAACCGAAAATGTTTTTTTATTTAAATTTTTTTCAAATATTTTATTTTTATTTAAAAATTTTAAGTTGTTTATATTTATTAATTCATTTTTTATTAAATATTTTTAACTTTACTTTTAGGTTCTACACACACTACAAGTGATAACCGGTGTACCCACCAAGTACTGAACTCTCCCCCCCGCATCTTCCCCCTACCTCTGATAAGCGCCACACAAGGGGTAAACCCTCTCAATTTTTCAGGGAAGAGAGCTCAGCCTCATGTGACAGCGCAGGCTGTCTCCGCCCCCAAACCGCTCTGCCGGACTGTGATAGGAGGCTGAGCGGTGTGGGAGGAGAGACACCGGCCGCTCACAGCGCTCTCCTCCCGCCACACTTTCTCTCTTCCCTGCTGGGACACAGAGTAGCGCCCAGCGGGGAGGAAAGAAAGCAGGCATGTGCCGCTGTATCGGCACAAAAATGCCACTTTCGGCATTTAGCCACAAGTGCCATTTTCGGCCGATATGTTTCGGCGGCTGATATATTGGTGCATCCCTAACCCAAACAGTTACATTGGGCTTCCGATGGGATCCTCCTGAAAAACTGACAGGCAAATCTGATTGGACCGTTCGTGGGAAAGTTATAATAAACATAATTCTAGTCAGATGCAATTTCACTGGTTTTCAGACGAGCAGGCTTTTATATCTTCTCCAATGGACAGAACTCATGTCCTTAGGGTTAGTTTTATGATTGTCCATCTCAGCCATCTTCTTTGTCTGCTAGCTGAGACAGCCAATCAGAAAACAGTTGCACCAGGACAGTTTCCAGTAAACAAATCCCCAGATGGTAGAAATTCTGCAGCTGAGATGGTGAATCCTTTATCCAATGAAGAAACAGGATAGTAATAACAAACACAGATATTTTGGATATCACTTCAGTGGCTGTACACAGTATTTAACCAGGTGAGGCACTTACTGGTAAACGTCCATTCGCCCTGAATGCGGCCACCCGCCTCAGTTCATCATCAGACATGGTTACTGGGACAACGAGAGTCGCTGGATAGGTGTCACAAAGATCGTAACGGTCATTTATTCTTGTAATTCTCCAACTCTCATTAGGTACCCCCTGAAAAACAGAACACTGACGTTTTATTACAAACTAGGGGGGGGGAAAGGACCTATTCACCTGAACGGATAACCTGCATTGAGTCATTGTGGTTTAACCCCTTCACGGCCGAGGCCTTTTTTTAAATTTTTTTGTACCCATGTTGTGATCCACATTTTAGGCCTAAACATTACTTAAAAAACCCCAACATTATATATTTTCTGAAAGCCAAGACCCTATAGAATAAAATGGCAGCAGTTGCAAATTTTTATGTTGCACGATATTAGCGCAACTCCTTATCAAACCACAAAATCTGGTGTAAAATGCACTTAAATGCCCCAAAACACAATAAAATACCCATTTGTTTTATAAAATATAAAAGATGAGGTTACAAGGAGTAAATGGATACCCAACACGCCCATGTTAAAAAGTGTGTGCTACCATGAAACTGCGACAAATTACAGTCCAGAGACGATGGTTTAAAAGCTCCCACAGGTCATCAGTTTAGAGATACGCATAAATATTGGCCCTAGAATTATTGCCCTTACTCTGGCGTACGTGGCAAAACCCAAACGTGTAGCACAATCATTGTTTTCATACCTAGGCACACTTGACACGTGTTTACCTGAAGACGCACGTGCTCGCAGGGCGGGGGACATTTAAACATTTTTTTTACATTATTGTAACATTTTTAAATTAATTTTAAAACTTTTTTTTTTTTTACCTTTACTTTAATTGCCATCACATGGGGGGGCTTACAAGGTGTGTGTGGGGGGCCCTGTTTACCAGTCAGTAGAAGCGATCTGGCGACAGCTGAGTCACTGGAATCGCTTCTATTGTAAAGCCAGCTGTCGGCTTTACAAATGCAAACAGACTCCCGGCAGTCTGTTTAAACGGGCTCGATGCCAGTGATGGAATACAATCTCAATACAAAGTAGTAAACTAAACAGGAGATTGTAGTCCATCACGGGGGTGAGCTTGGAGCGGTGACTACTTTACAACACACACATGGACCATGGGGAACAAGTAGCCCCCCTCCAGAAGGAAGGACAGTGTCAGCACCAATTCAGAGATGATTGGAGGATCTACAGCCGAGTGATACACAAATAAGATACATTGTTGTTAATAGTTCAGGGACTTGAATGCATTTTTAAGATTTAACTCCTAAGTTTAGTGTCACTTGATATAACTAAGTAAATGACACACAAATTGAAGGCTAACTCTAGATAACACTTCTTATGTGACAGTCTTATTGTCACAGGTCGGCTAGAACTATGAGGTGAGTGGAAATCACTCATCTTATAGTTCTCCTTTAAGTATTTATAGCAATAGCTTTTTATTTATTATATGGAAAAAAAGGTTTTATATCAAATCAATGACAGCCGATCTTTGTAAGCACCCCAGTCAGTGCTGTATGGTTATTCCTAATCCCTGCAATTAAAACTTTTGCAGGACAGCTTGGTCTGCATGTAAATATATAGACAGACAATTATAAATTAAGGCATGAAAAAAAATAAAAATGAAGGAATATTGTTATAGGTATTAACCCCTTATGGTTACAGAATAAAGTATTTTTCAATATAGTGATCCTTTCAGTGTCCCCCTGTCCTTGTGTGACAGTGATTGACAGCAACTCAGCGAAGCACAATGGAAAGCAGTGTAGCCTGGGTGTTGTGTACTTTGGGATCACCAGTGTCATTGCCTACCTACTGATAGCTGGTGAAAATTAGGCTGTTAAGGTGGTCATATACATATAGAGTTTCACTCGTCAGCCCGTGGGCTTTATGAGAGAAAATGACTTGAATGCTCCATCTATGCTAAATAGTGTGGATGGAATAATCTCCCCTGGCAGCTATTGTGTTTAGACTGCTGCAGCATCCACGACTGCTTCAATACCCGAACAGTAACTTTTGTTGAGCCCGGTGGTGCTGAAAAAGCCATTCGCGACTCGAATTTTAAAGTTACATTAAACCCTCCCCCCATGCTGTGTAAGGACTTACCTTAAGTGATGCCTTTTGATCCGATCATCATCTTTCTTCCAGTAGTTTTCAGCAGTCCCTCCAGCGCTGGTGCCAGTCTCTGATCCAGCGCCGACTGCTGCGTCTTCCTGTCACATGGAGTCTGTCCAACGTGCACGCTACCGGCTGCGTGCACTCACTTACAGCGAGCCTCTCCTCTTCTCCCCGCCGGTGATCTCCACTGCCCATATGCCTGCACACATCCTCCTGCACGGCCGTTCAAGAAGGCAATTTCTATAGCCGGGAGCGAGCGGCAGAAACACAGGTAATTATTTACATATTTGGTTACTTTTATTGTTTTACATGTTTTTGCATATATCTAATGCTTGCTAGCAGTAGATATATGTAAAAAAAAAAACCCCCAAGACTTTAATACTACTTTAACCAATTCAGCAGGAATTGGCCAATATAGGAGCGGTGTATAGTCAGCTTTAGAATTGTGTTCAGTCACTGCAGTCATATATTACTGTACATATTATTGAACATCAGGAGGTATACTCAAAGTATTGTGAACTATGTGTATGCTACGCACCTGTCTTCTGTACTCTAGTATAGGGTCATACACCTTCCAGCCATTTTCCACAAAAGCTTCTTTGTATTCAAAGGCAAACAAACGCTGAGGAAGACAGACAATATGTTACTCTAAACAAGTCTGTAATTACTAAAATACAAAAAAAAAAAAAAAACTACAACAAAAGAGATTTCATCCCAGACGTTATGCCATTTGGGTTTTCCTGGGTTACATAAGCAGCAATAATGGTGACACATTAAATAAATAAAATGCTTTTTTTCAACTGCAAAACTGGACCTTTTAAAAACCGACTCCAGCTAAAGCCAAATCCCTTTTGTCTTTGATAAAAGGATTGAAGTTGTCGGGGTTTTGCCAGGAGTCAAAACAAGTATCAGTGAGATCAATGCATGTCAACAAATGTTAAAAAACATTCATTGGACTAGTACTGGGGACGCCATTTGTCACATTACATGTATTATATTCTTAAAGAACTACTGTGTGCAAAGATATTAGCCCTTGCAGCAGGACTACCCCTACACTGCAAGGGTTAATAATATTTTAGACGAGTTCTTTAAAGAACAACTCCAGGGAATACATTTATTAACTCTTTGCAGTTCTGGTTAGGTGTAAAACAAAAAAAAACAAAAAACAAATATCAGTGCCTGCGTTCCGGTGCAGTCAGAAAAGATGCTGCATGCACTATTTGTTCTGACTGCACCGGACCGGAACGCGAAATTGGCGATACATTTTCAAGCAACTTTTGCAACGGAAACCAGAGAATAACTACACTCCGCAAGATACAAGCAATGAATCCTGTGTTTATTGATGCAAAGATCAAGTGTACATCACAGCAAGCTCCCCAGACCAAAAAACAAACTCATCTCACATGTTTCACCAATGTGGCTTACTCAGAGTGGTGAAACATGTGAGAGGAGTTTGGTCCGGGAGCTTGCCGTGATGTACTTAATAAACACAGGATTCATTGCTTGTATCTTGCAGAGTGCGGTTATTCTCTTGTCTCCATTCATGCATGGTGAGCACGCACTTTACAAACTGCACCTGCGGGGGAAATACAGCTTGAGCTGGGCTGCAGAATCGGAGCGGTGAGGATTTTGTGCAATACAACTTTTACTTCAAAATCAGTCAATGCGTTTTGGAGTTGACGTGTATATTGTATACTTGAGACATTTGGGATTTTAAGAAAATGTTTTTTCCACTTCTGTAGCCCCGATGAAAGGGGTGCAAGACCCTTGAAATGTTTTGGCTTATTTCCCTTTTAATGTCTATTTGTTTTTTTGGAAAAGTGCAACAGGTATGAATGAGAATTGGGGAAGATGTTTTACCTATTGATTGCATTATGTCACAGAAAGTATTAACAGGTCTTTGTATTTTGAAAAGCCTCCAGTTTGTCAATGTAATGCAGTTACAGTCATCCTTTCTGACAACACAACCACCTTTTCCTGACACCAATACATGGCAGCATACAATGGGGGCAGAGCCATACCCATTGTATGCTGCCATGTATTGGCGTCAGGAAAGGAAAATTACCGATAGGTAAGTATACAATTTTCCGGTTTATCATCTTACACAACATAAATAAAGGCCTTTGTCTTTAAACTTCATATAGTTTGGTTACTGTAACCCCATCCTGCCTTTAATCTGTATACTGACGTTGCTCCACACTGAGGATATGTTAAAAAAACATCCTAAAATTGACAGTTGGCACCTGCTAGCTGCCAAACCCGACAGTCAATGACAGCAGCTTTGATTCCGACCATTATTTGGGAACCAAACAGAATGGCTCCTTATCATGTGATCACTGTCACAAGTCTGACTCGCTGCTATCTTGCAAGGATCCAGGACATCATCTCTGCTGGCCACAAAGGGATGTCATACCTTCTCAATTGTATATACAGCACTTTCCAACCCCTGATAGATCATACCAAATTGTTATTCAATGGGAAAGCATACGACACAAGGCTCTCAAACACAGTTTTCCGAGTGTGTCCATCTTGCTTGTAGGCAAATCTCAAGTTTCGCATATCCTGGAAAATCAGCAGTAATACAATTATTCATTTGATAAATAACATTATATTTGATAAGAACATCAAAACACAAAGCAAGTAGTACTTCCAGACCACATGTTTTACCTTGCATACAATGTCTATCCCATGTGAATTTTCTCCTCGACTTGCAGCTCCTCCAATTTTTTCAATTCGGCTTATGATTCCCAAAGGGGCATCCAATATCAAGCGATGCTCCTGCCACAAAGATAATATAATATTTGAGGACTCTAGAACCATCATTAGTTATGAACTATTAACAGTCCTTGTGAGGGGCTGCGTCTAACCAGATCGCATAACCTTAAGCCGGGTATACATGTTTTTATGTCATACGTCGCAGGCAGCAGGCAACTTAAGGCCCCGTTCACATTGAGCGATTTATCGCGCGGTAATTCCCGCGATATCGCAGCAAATTACCGCGCGATATCGCTCTCCAATGCTTCTCAATGGGGCAAAGGGTCCTGCTGTCGCGGGTCGTGTGTCGCTACAGCAGGACCCTTTTTGGAGCGGATTTTGGCGCGATTCAAATGCTTTCAATGCAAGCATTTGCGCGATATCGCGCGGCAAATCTCGCGATATCGCGCAAAATGCAAAACGCGCGATTTGCATATCGCGGAGTGTGAATGGGGCCTTACACAGACTCTGCTATAGCCGGGACTCCAACTGTCGCCTTGACACTGGAATTGATTCTGGAGGCTAAGCTGCCGCCACATCGGTCCACGGGCCGGTGTAGTGCGCGACCTCTCCGCCTGACACCCGCAGCTTTGCTGCCCCTACTGTGGGTCCAGGACCAGCATCACTTCCGGTCCTTCAGCTGTCATTACCCGGCTGTAGATGTCAGGGGAGAAGCTATGGGAGCGCAGATTGCAGCTTCTTGGAGAGGAAAGATGATACTAGGGATCTAAAAGAGGCCAAGGTCCAGATCAGGCAACATATTGTACGAGATGAGTTGTCTGGATCCCCTTTTACCCAAAACCACCAACGCAAAGATAGTCACATGTTTCAAACTCCTCCGAATTCAAGGAGCGTGTCAGAATGTGTTTCACTTGTAAGTACGTTCACCAGTGTATGTATTTGTTGCTAAGTCCAAGGGGTCTCGAAAACTCCCATGTTTTAAAAACAACTTGGTCCGCAGAAGGACAGAGGGTGTGAGGGGGCCGATACTGTGGAAAGTTTATACTTTCGGCGTGCTGCATAAAAAACCCTTAAAGACAATCCTATCAAGGGATGTGGTAACACTGGTGCTAATACCTGCAATCTATCTATGGAAGAACCAAGATCTGGTGCCTAGACCAGGCCTGCTGCAATTGGACCCAGGCTTTAGTCCCCAATGAACATTCCAGTCCACAATCCATATAAGATGACAGGCTTGCTAGTATTTTGTTATGTTGGGTACACCCAGCCCTCCCTTGGTGAAGGTGTCGCAGGTCGTGAGGAAGGTTGATCCCTAAGAACTTAAAGTGACATTAAACCCTCAGATTTTTTAACATAAAACAATACTGTAATGTGTGCCTTACTGTAATCCATGGTTGTTTCCCTTCTCTTTGCTGCTCTTCCTTTTAAATCTGTATCTGTTCTCATGCTGGGCATAACTTCTGTTTTGCAGCAGACTGCCTTGTCTCTGAAATGGCTACATGGTGTCTGTGTGCAGGTTTGCAACCTGAGCCAGCACTACAGGAAGAGGCACTCAGCTGCAAAGGGAAGTTCTCCCCCAGCATGAGAAGACATGAGGATTTAAAAGGAAGAGCAGCAAATAGAAGAGAAACAACCATGGATTACAGTAAGGCACACATTACAGTATTGGTTTATGTTAAAACATCTGAGGGTTTAATGTCACTTTAATGAGGGACACAGACCACTGAAAATAATAGTTCTCCTATAAAGGACAAAGTGACTGACAAGGGACATGGATGTTTACTCAAGTTCACATTTTCAGGTTTGAGAGGCAGTCATACTCCTCAAACAATTGTATGAGAATGGGAATGGAAGTAGCTTGTTTCTGTTATGTCAAAATTGCACTCGTTCATGTTCAAATGGAAAAACGCCCAGAGCTGCCCCAATACGTTTGGTGTGAATCCAGCTCAACTCTTCAAGATATGCAGCATGGCCTTGAGGGACAGAGACATATTACTGAAGGAATCTTACCCCTAGAGTCTCAGAGATATAAGAAGTCAGCAGGTCAATCAACCAACACTGCCCACACAAAGCTTTCCTTATCCATTCTAAGTAGAACTGGACTTTAAAGCTAAACATAATATTAAAGATATCAGCTGAACGTGGAAAATATCAATGGGTATAAAACCAACTAAACCAAAGTGACTTCACTAAATGGTCTTACCCGCTCCAAACTTTTAAAGTACAGTCTGTAGTTTGTAACTGTGAAACTCCCCCGGATGGCTCCAGTAAATGGACAGATGTACGTTACATCTTTAGCTACAAAACAGAACACAGAATTTACACTGCGATTCAAACAATGTTCAATCTGATAACAAGCAAGATCATTTCTGTTCAATTGTATTGTACCTGACCATTATTATATAATTAAATACAGTAATACCTTGGTTTACAAGTAACTTGTTTTGCAAGACAAGCAAACATTTCAGAAAAATGTTGCCTTGATATACAAGCAATGTCTTGCAATAAGAGCAACATTTTGTAGAAAAGCACCACCCGAATAAGGCTGAAGCAGTGCGAGCGATGAGTCTGTTTAACGACAATGCAATGTCACATTGGATAGATTCCTTGTTAAGGTTTGACAAAATGAAAATCATTCCATTGAGATAGCAGTGATTCCGTTAGCGATAGTGAAAGTCGTCCTACACAATAATCCTCCTCTCTCTTGTCCCCGTCACACCAGCCACGAAGGTACCTGTAATCGGCTTATTTTTCTTTATATTTTGTACAGAATTATATTACAGTATTATAATCATTTTTATATGAATATTTTTGGGTTGTGGAACGAATCATCTGAATTTCCATTCTTTCCTATGGGGAAATTCGCTTTAATATACAAGCACTTTCGACTACAAGCATTATGCTCCATTATGAACGAATTATGCTCGTAAACCAAGGCATTACTGTAAATGTTCACAATGTTTAGACTAGTTAAGGTGGAGTTTCTGCAGAGTGACAGCTCCTGTCACACCCTGGGAGTCTGCATCTGTAGGAAACCCTGTGAACTTCCACAACAGGAAGACTGTTACATGAAGTGGCAGGCAGGGAAAAAGGAGGCACTGTCAATCAACCTGCTGCAGCCGCCCTGCAAGCAGATACAAAGTGAGGAAGTAAACAGCTTCAGAACACGGGAAAAGCAAAGCATGCATACCGAGAGTGGCAATGCAGAAGACAGAGGATCAGCTGCAACAGCCACTTAGAATAGGGAAGTCTAGGGAAAAGGCGGGATCAATGAGGAATTTACTAGCAAAAGAATACAGGAAAGGCTGAGCACACAGGTAGAGAAAATAGTTTTAAGCCGCCCATCTGGGAGTCTGTTTAAACAGCCCCGATGCTGGCGACGTACACTGTACGTCGTCAGTCACGAAGGGGTTAAGAAGCAATAACATGCTGTTAATGTAAATAAATGTTGGGGGTCACTGACACTTTACGTACAATGGGGGGAATTTATCAAAACTGGAGCAGACAAATCTGGAGCAGTTGCCCATGGCTACCAATCCGCTTCTCTCTTCAGTTTGTTCAGTTAAGTTTTGAAAATGAAAGAGAGAAGTTGATTGGTTGCCGTGCACAACTGCCCCAGATTTGATAAAGCCCCTCACTGAGGGAAATTTATAAAAACTGGAGCAGACAGAATCTGGAGCAGTTGCCCATGACAACCAATCAGCATCTCTCCTCAGCTTGCTCAGGTAAGATTTGAAAATGAGACAAAGAAGCTGATTGGTTGTCTGCTCC
Source organism: Nanorana parkeri (assembly GCF_000935625.1). Lineage (NCBI taxonomy): Eukaryota > Metazoa > Chordata > Amphibia > Anura > Dicroglossidae > Nanorana > Nanorana parkeri. The sequence goes on along the minus strand of NW_017306370.1, from coordinate 2,034,761 downwards.
ATATCTGCTCCAGATTTTGTCTGCTCCAGTTTTGACGAATCCCCCTCAATGGGTCTCCGAAAATATGCAATGCCCTGAATTGTGAGCAGAAAAGAATATTGTGCGTACCCATATCTTTTACCACCTCTCTGGGTAACAGGAGCAGGTCTTCCATTCCAGCAAGCATTTTGAGATCTAAATCAGCAGAAAAGTGAATAATCACGATTAAGGATCACTCTAAAATAATAAGAACAATAAAAATCAACAAATGTACAGTATAATGAATGCAGATCCCTACACCTCGTCTGTAAAACCCTCTCTAACAAAAAGAACAGACAAGACCTCTGGAATATTGGTCTACTGAAAGGAAGAGATAAAAAGTATACAACCAAAATGTCTCATCGTTTTTGTGTGGTTAAGAAAGTCTAGATTGGTATGGCACCTGATAACATTACATTACAGGCACCTTTCAGTTTCTGCACCGTTATAGATTTCTCAAGTATAGAACTATTATGTCCAGAGGTGACAGGTACACAAGGACCATGGGGAAACAAAAGCAGCCCCCTCCAGAAGGAAGGACAGTGTCAGCACCAATTCAGAGATGATTTGAGGAGCTACAGCCGAGTGATACACAAATAAGGCACATTTTTGTTAGTAGTTAAAAGGAGAACTATGAGGTGAGTGATTTCCACTCACCTCATAGTTCTAGCCGACCTGTGACAATGAGACTGTCACAGGTCGGCTCAGTAGATCGGGAGGCGAGCGAACACATACCGGCGCACGCTCACTTCTCGATCTTGTCACAGCTCTCTGCCGTGACAGGGGAGGGGCTGGATTCCCCCCTCCCCGCTCCGATCCTCCAGCACTGACTGGTCGAACGGACGGGGAGGGGGCGGGTACAGCTGGCTCTGCCTCTAGATAGGCAGAGCCAGCTGTCACTCACGCAGCTGGG
>NW_017306370.1:2023876-2032547 GCF_000935625.1 Nanorana parkeri | reverse complement strand
AGCACTGACTGGCGGAAAGGACGGGGGAGGGGGCGGGTACAGCTGGCTCTGCCTCTAGATAGGCAGAGCCAGCTGTCACTCACGCAGCTGGGTGGATCCCGGCATAATTGTCGGGATCCGCTTCAGCTGCCGCGTCACAGTATACGGCGAGCTGTAGCTCGCCGTATACTGAGCTTAGGGTGACGGGAGGATGCTAGTTTGTGTCGTCCCGTTACCCTAAGGAGAACTATGGGGAAAAGCCCTAACCCCATAGTTCTCCTTAGGGTAGTTGAATGTATTTTTAAGATTAACTCCTGAGTTTAGTGTCACTTTAAAGTGTAACTGCACTTTTAGCTTCATTCTCCATTTAATCCTATGGAGAGTTCGTATTGTAATCTGGCAGAGTACAAGCTTTCTATAGGATTGAATAAAGAATAGGGAACTCATGCACAGGGTCAGTGGAGTAGATTCGGACAAGCGGTTGTGCAGCAGAGAGGAGGCCACACAGCAGGTTTGGGGACAGGTGGGTATAATATGCTGGGGGACTTTGAAAAATACAGGTAACTGGACTAAAAATGCAGTAACACTTTAATCGTGTACAGGTATTCCTCACTTAACGACCGAGTTCCGTTCCTACGACCAGGTCGTTAAACGGATTGGTCGTTAAGTGAGGAACTCTATACAGTACTATACTGCATTAGTACAGTACTGTATAGCGTTGCCGATGTACAGTACCGAACAGTGTACTGTACATCCGGCAATGGAAATACTTACCGAGACCTGCAGTGAAGATCGGGGGATGTCACTTCCGTCGGCGACCCGTCGCACTGACGCTGACGCGGAAGGTCGGAGGTCGATCGGCGGTCCGTCGTAAGTGCGAGTGGTCGCAAAACAGGTAAGTCGGTAAGTGAGGAACATCTGTACTTATTTTAGGTCAGTGGCTTCAAGGTCAGAAGCCAGAGGGTCAGCAACTGGCATTTTTTGAAGGAGGGGTCAGTAAGTTTCCAGATTTTTCCTATAACAGGTTTCCTTTAAAGCTGAACTCCAGGATGAGAAAATATTGTCTAAACACACAAGAGTCATGTGTGTACTTACCTGTATCTTGGTGAGCTTTGTGTATTTGTTTCAGATCTGTGGGATTCAGCATGAATCCTTGCCTATGTGCAGGAGCTTCCTTTAATAAAGGCTGGCCCCCTCCTGTAATAAAGACCAGTCACTGCTACTCTCTCTCCTTGTATAGAGTGACTGGTCTTGTCTCCGCCAACCTCCTGTAATACAGGCCAGTCACTGCTGCACTCTCTCTCTCCTTGTACAGGGTGACTAGTCTTGTCTACGCCCCCTCGTGTAATACAGGCCAGTCACTGCTGCTCTCTCTTTGTACAAAGTGACTGGTCTCGTCTCCGCCCCCATCCTGTAATACAGACCAGTCACTGCTGCTCTCTCCTTGTATAGAGTGACTGGTTTTGTCTCCGTCAACCTCCTGTAATACAGGCCAGTCATTGCTGCTCTCTCTCTCCTTGTACGGGTTGACTAGTCTTGTCTACGCCCCCTCCTGTAATACAGACCAGTCACTGTTGCTCTCTCTCTCTCTCCTTGTACAGGGTGACTAGTCTTGTCTACGCCCCCTCCTGTAATACAGACCAGTCACTGCTGCTCTCTCTCCTTGTACAGGGTGACTAGTCTTGTCTACGCCCCCTCCTGTAATACAGGCCAGTCATTGCTGCTCTCTCTCTCCTTGTACAGGGTGACTAGTCTTGTCTCCGCCCACTCCTGTAATACAGACCAGTCACTGCTGCTCTCTCTCCTTGTACAGGGTGACTAGTCTTGTCTACGACCCCTCCTGTAATACAGGCCAGTCATTGCTGCTCTCTCTCTCTCCTTGTACAGGGTGACTAGTCTTGTCTACGCCCCCTCCTGTAATACAGACCAGTCGCTGTTGCTCTTTCTCCTTGTACAGGGTGAGTGGTCTTGTCTCTGCCCCCACCTGTAGTTTTCTGCAGGCAGCATGTAGTGGATACACCTTTCAGATCCCTCCCACAGCCCTGCCCTTTGCACAAGCTATGTGCAGCACGGTGATGATATCACTATTACCTTTTACAAGGTAATAACTGGCCTTAAAAAGTCAAGTGGTGCTCACAAAGTAAATGACTATCCTTTGTGGGCATTGAAGAATATATTTAAATGAAGGTTTTTGTGCCCAGAGTTCCGCTTTACAATAAAAGTCTACCGACAACATCACAGTATCAAACAGAAAAAGAATTACCTTGATAAAGAGCGTTGCTTCGTTTGCCTTGTTCAGACGGTTCTAACCGTGCCGTGTGTGATCACATGATCATGACATCATCACAGCTGTGGAGTCCATGCCGTCCTGGGGATATCGTTCCAGAAGTAACAAGGGCAGCTCAGTTCCTCTTTTCTAACCCTCCGCTCGGCATTTCTTATGCTCATCTACTGTTGTTTCTCTCCTAAAAAAGAAATAAAAAGCATTGACATGAGATGAGGTCACACTCAGATAAAAGCTGATGCTAACGAACGACACAAAGTTATATTTAGAAAGGGTGTTCCCAGCTTCTGAATACAAACCCAACCCCGGTGTTCCCTACCTTCTGCAGAATGGAATCCAAGGATAAAAAAGTGCGTTATGTATAACTATAGAATAGTAAGAAATGGATCAGAATCAACGGCATTGCTTTGTGATATTATCAATCATTCCTTATTAGCTGATCAATAAACTTGCAGGAAGTGTGCTGCTCATGAAAACCCGAACAATGAACTTCTCCTATTTGCTCCTTTTAGGTCTGTTAAATATACACTTGGAAGCGTTTTGTGATGTGCTGACTCTGCCAGAAATGTTGTCAGCTGATAACTTCCTGTTACAGCATTACAACGTGACCTGCCTACCAGAGGTGTAACTAAAAACTTCAGGGCCCCTGGTGCAAGAAACCATAAAGGGCCCCCCCAACTCCCCATGGGAAGGAGCTGCGGAGAGTTGGCCTGCTGCATGCTGGGAGCCGAGGCGGTTAACAGGACCCTCTTCCTCCTGTCCGGGCCCCCCCCTCCAAGCGGTGGAACTACCAGAGTTGCAGCTGCGACTGGGCCCTGTCGTTTCACCACTTGGGCGTGAAAATGCCCAGTATTGGCACTGGTGCATCTCTAGGTAATGAGAAAATGCATTGCTGGGACTTGTAGTACTGCATAGTTGGTACTATTCTGCATTGCTATATAATCACTATACATCAATGCTGAATACCACCAGCTATACAGGACTACAAGTCCCAGCAATACATTATAATGTCAATCAGCAATGCAGAATACCACCAGCTGTGCAGGACTACAAGTCCCAGCAATACATTATAATGTGAATCAGCAATGCAGAATACCACCAGCTGTGCAATACCTTATAATGTCAATCAGCAATGCAGAATACCACCAGCTGTGCAGGACTACAAGTCCCAGCAATACATTATAATGTAAATCAGCAATGCTTCAGCCCTATTGCCGCCATTATTCCCGCCAATAGATGGAGCCAAAGAGCGCGGGAATTTCCAGTGCTGCCTGGCTCCATCTAGTGTCGAGAATGCTGTGCAAAGCGCGTTCTGGGTGGAAGGTTTATAAATCGGCCCCTTAGGACTTCATTCATAAAACTTTCGCCCGGCGTAAAGCTGAGCAGATGCCGTTCAGACGGGACTGGTGCTCACAGACGGCACTGAGGAGTGTAGGAATTTTCTTTAGTGTAAAGCAGAACTCCAGGCTTTTATTAACCCTTGCGGTAGGCACACCCCTGTACTGCAAGGGTTAATAAAAGAACACTTCCCCACACCATACAAGCAATCGGGCAACTCTATAGCCACCCGAACATTTGAATGCATCAAACAAGAGGGGGAGGAGCAGGAAAGGGCGTTTATAAACACTCACCCGTCGTTAGGAGTCAGCCGTCTGGCCGTTTAATTAAAATGCTGAACGCTAAGTGGTTAAACTTTATTTTTTTCTTTTCTACTTAAAAGGTGATTCCACTTTCCCAGAAAAAAATTGGAAAATGGAATTACCGCCACCAATCTACCCCCTCTGCACTCCTCTAACCTTTATCTGAACGCTCCTTCTCTTCCGCTGCTGCCCTTGTAATCATCATTATACCGCACAAAGCAAGACAGCCCTGCGCTGGTTATTTCAAGTTTTGCTCCCAAATGATGAGCACTCATTGGTCAGCGCGGTCACCCGACCAATGAGAAGCACTTCTTAGCAACCAGGTCAGACTCAGTCAGTGCAGTCAGGTGACCGTACAGGCCAAGGAGTGCTCTCCATTTGTGAGCAAAATTTGAAATACCAAGTGCAGGGCTGTGTTCGGGGTACAGATAGTACACTGGCAGCCTCAGAGGAGCGTTCGGTTAAAGGTAATAGCAGTGACGGAGGGGAGAGAGAGGCCAGATTGGTGGCGGTAATTCCACTTATAAAGATTTACCAGGGAAAATGGAATTACGCTTTAACTGATAAGCCCCTTGTGATGGTATGGCGCAGGTGACAGGTTCTCTTTCAGTAGACATCAGGGGTCTATGGGACCTCTATTGTCACCTCTGCTGACATTAAAGGAGATCTATGAAATTAGTGATTTCCATTCATCCTCATAGTTAGAGCCGACATGTGACAAAGAAGCTGTCACAGGTCGGCTCCATCGATCGGAAAGTGAGCAGAAACATGCCGCCGATCCGCTCACTTCCCGATCATCTCCCTGCAGTGGGCGGTGACTGTCAGTCAGGGATTTCCACAGGGATTCCCCCCTCCCCTCTCCGATCCTCAAGCGCCAAGTGGAGGATCGGACAGAGGAGGGGGCGGGTACAGCTGTCTCTGCCTCTAGATAGGTAGAGCCAGCTGTCATTCACGCAGCTGGGTGGATCTCGACAGCATTGTCAGGATCTGTCCTGGCTGCGGCGGTCTCAGTATACCGCGAGTTGTAGCACACGATATACTGAGCTTTGGCTCATGGGAGGAGGTTAGCCGTGACCCTAAAGAGAACTATGGGGAAAAACACTTACCCCATAGTTCTCTTTTAACTGAGTGCAGGTCCACATTCAATCCGTTTCTTCCCCGAGTGACAGCCCTGAACCCGGAACTGATCAGAGCTCATCACTTCCCATTTCCTCCTGCACAGGGAAGACAGGTGAATGGACGTTTGCTGATCTCCGGCCGCTCGCCACCCTGACACCCGCCATGGCAGTCCCAGGCACCTTAGGAGGGACAGGAGGTGACACCGGGACATGAAATAGTGCCTTCCGGTTACCTGTGTTTAAAGAAAACGGAATCCTGAGTGTCCGGGGGCAGAGCAGATATTCTGAACGTGTCTACACACATGCAAACACGAATATATGTAAACGCAGGAGAACCTGACCCCAGAAGCAGCACGTTTATTGACACGTCTGATCATTTCCTTGTGTTTACATAAACTGAACCTGGGCGAAAAGAGACCTGGGCGAATGTGAATTCCCCTCACTTTGGGAGATTTCATCTAACTTCCTGTTCCATTGTCCAGGACAGGAAGTTAACTCTCCCCAATAGAACAAACAGCCAACAAAAAAGTTTTATCCTTTCTTTCTCCAAAACGTTAAAAAACAGTTTTGGCTTTGCATCCACTTTAAATTGTCCCATTGGTCCCGGCTGCTCTGTGAGTGAACTACAAGTACCAGCGGGCCGGGATCAACTTCCGTGAAAAGTTTCGCTGACATTAGTGTGAGTAGTGAAGACAGGTTATGTCCTAAACCACGGACACCACAAGCAGCAGTGACACCACACAACACCCACCCCACAACGACCACTTCCTCCCCCACACTGACCCCTCCTCACCCGCTTCCTCCAGGAGGAGCCCCGTCCGCTCCTCTCCCCGGCTTTTCCTGCCAAATCTCGCGAGAACAAGGCCGGCCATCGGCTCGCTCACACAGGGAGTGAGATGTAGGGGGCGCGCGGTAACACACGTAGACGCGCGTCCTGGGGCGCGTGCACGCAGCTGCATGTGTAGTGTAGCAGAGGAGGAGAGCGGAGTGACAATAATAATGAGGGAATATCTATACAGCAAGTAGATGGGAATATAAATCCTCAAACTGCTGATTGGTCAGCTTTAGTTTTCAGGTTTTGGCGTCCAGTGTGAATTGCACTTTTCAGGGCACACTATGAAGCCGAGACATCATTTTGGGATACACGGAATAGAATAGGGAATGTTTGAAGGACAGGCTCACTTTTACTACTCCTCCCCTACTTAAAGTACAACTCAAGCCAAAAACGTTTTTTTTCGTTTTGTATAGAGTCGGGATGGTTATAACCTGTCAGCTTTTTTTTTTTCCCCTCTCTGTATCCCATTGGGGAGATTTCTCATCACTTCCTGTCTGATAGCCACAACAGGGAGTGTAAGCAAATCCCTCCAAATTGGGGGAAATCCCTGGTGACAACCCCTTTGGAAGATTTCCCATCTATTCCTGTTCTGGTAACAACCCAGAATTTGGAATGGTAACCCGGAATTTTGGTGGTAACAGCCACTAGGACAATTAGAAAGGGTGAATCTCCCTAATGGGGACACAGACAGCAACAAAGGTGATATATTCCCTCTCCACTCTATCCAAAACTTTTTTTTAAAAAATAGCTTTAGTTGCACTTTAATTTCTCTGGTATACCTGTTTGACAACTTTTTCAATAATCGATTATGTCGATTAGTTGTTGCAGCCCTAATTATTATTATTATTATCATCATTATACGGGATTTATATATAGCGCCAACAGTTTGTGCAGCGTTGTACAAAATAAAGGCAGACAGTAAAGTTTCAATACAGGAGGGTAAGGGGGCCCTGCTCATGAGAGCTTACAATCTAGTAGAATCTGCAGGCTGTGTGCCTGTAAAACCCGTATAGTGGGTGACCCCCCCCCATGTCTGTAAAACCTGTATACTGGGTGACCCACCGCCACCACCAGTTGCTGGGTGCGCAGCCCAATCAGTGCAGCAATGAACACTTGTTCAGAAACATAGATTTTCACCCCAAATTCAAACAAATGTGCTAAATGGCTGCCTTCTACCCAAAAATCAATTCTCTAATGCAATACTAGGCAACCTCAGCAGTTGTTGAACTACAAGTCCCATGATGCACTGCAAGACTCCAATAGCCACAGGCATGACTCGCAGAGGCATCATGGTATCTGTAGTTTCAGCACAGCTGGAGTGCCCTGGGTGCTTACTCATGCTTTAGGAATAGGGATATTCGAGTGTCAGTGTTCTCTATAGAGCAGGGGTAGGTAAACTCCGGCCCTCCAGCTGTGGTGGAACTACAAGTCCCATGATGCACCGCAAGACTCCAACAGCCACAGGCATGACTCACAGAGACAAATGCATTATGGGATTTGTAGTTTCACCACAGCTGCACTGTGACAGCTCCGGTGGTGTGCATTGTATTGTACACTGCCAGATCTGCCCATGTTTAGGCCCCGTTCACATTGAGCGATTTATCGCGCGATTTTTGCAGCGATATCGCTCATATTTCCGCGCTATATCACTCTATGTAGCTTCTCCAATACATTTCAATGTAGCTGTTCACATCTCGTCGCTCAATATCGCTCGTCGCTGGTAGCTTGTCGCTCCTACATGACCCTTTTTTCGAGCGATATTGCTCCTTATTGCATACAGCCCAATAGGAAGAAGTCGCGCGACACGTCGCTCAAAGTCGCGCGATTTCCATGTCGCTCAGTGTGAATGGGGTCTTACATGGTTTTTTTAAACTTTAGGGCTCATTCACACGATGTGCAGTGACCTGCGTTTTTCTGCAAGCTGGTCACTGCGAGGGCACACAATTGTTTTCTATGTGCCCTGTTTACCGTGTGGAAAAATGCAGCATTCTTCTTTAGGTCACCGTGACGGAACTCAGCTGCGCTGCATTAAGGGCCCTGTCACTCCGTAGCCAGTGCGATCCGGCATGATTCAAGCCAGGAAAGTACTGGATTGCATAGATCAAGCCAGGACGCGTTCTGGGGCTGGAGGGGGCGTGGCATTGCATTCATGTCAATGGCACCGCAGACACGCCCCCCCCCCCATCCACAGTGCGATCGCCTGCACTGCAATGCGAGGTACAGGAATGCCCTCCGTTCCGGTGCAGTGCAATCGGAAAAAATGCTGCATGCACGTTTTTTCAGATCGCACTGGAATGGAGGGCATTCCTGTACCTCGAATTCCGGTGTTCTATTAAAGATTTTGACTGGGTAGGAATGTGTGACTGGCGGTGGAATATGTGACCGGCAAAAGGTGAAGAATTCCAACAATTTCTCAGTTGTTTCTCAGATCGGTATCGCAGATTATATGTGCAGGGAACCGATCTGCCCTGGAACAGCTGATCGGTCCTGAAATGCCACTTTTATTCAACTTTGTGGAATGTGAGATCGCAGTGAAAGTCGGATAAAAGTGACATTTCAAGACTGATCAGCTGTTCCAGGGCAGATCGGTTCTCCTGCACATACCATCTGCGATGCCGATCTGCCCCGGAACAGCTGGAATTCTTCACTTTTTGCGGGTCACCGTCGAAAAAGTGGGTGGGATCAAGGTAAAATGTGCGGCCACTTGACCGGTCACACATTCCACCGCTGAAAAAGTGGGCGGGATTAGGTTAAAATGTGTGACCGCGTCACACATTCTAACGCAGTCACAGACTTTGGTAGAACACTGTGGGTG
>NW_017306370.1:2011855-2022640 GCF_000935625.1 Nanorana parkeri | reverse complement strand
GAAGTTTTCTTAACTATGAAGTCAGTTTTCCCCTCCTCCATTTCTAAAATCCATTCTTTTCTAAATTCCACTTTTACCTCTTTTCCTTTCCTCTCCTCCTTGGTGCTAGGAACATTTCTGCAAACAATGATTAAGTAATTATCCTATATGTTCTAACATCATTCTCAAATATAAATAGGCTTATTAACAATAGTTTTCTTTCTTCTCCTTCTGTTCTTGTAGCTTGGACTCTCTGGATTTTCTGACTGGTACAGTATGTCACACATTTTTACACATCTATGATCTTTTATTTTTAACTCTTTTGGATATTTAGTCTTCATTGACACCCTTTGACTCATTCATCAGTTTGAACAGACCTGAAAATAAACTTGATAATGGAGTTGGCATTCTTTTTGCCGGAGCAGTGCATCTTCAATCCTTATCTTTTCTTGTCTGTGCAAATTTCTTTTAACTTTCCTATGTCACTAAGTGAACATGTCCCAACATTTAGGGCCCAGTCTCATGATATCCAGTGCGTTCTGGTGCGATTCGCTCCTGAAATGCACTGGATCTCATAGATCAAGCTTGGCAGGGTTCTGGGGTGGGTGTCGTGTGTCGGTGACATTCATGTCAATGGCACCGCAGACCCGCCCTCACTGGAACGTGAGGTATGGGCATGCCCCCCGTTCCAGTGCAGTGCGATCTGAAAAAAATGCTGCATGCACTATTTTTTCAGATCGCACTGCACTGGAACGGAGGGCATTCCTTCACCTCGTGTTTCCGTGCAGGCGATCACACTGCAGGCATGGGGGGGCCTGTATGCGTTGCCATTGACCTGAATGGCACTGGGATGCCCCCTCCCGCCCCAGAACGCTGCCCGCCTTGATCTAAGCAATCCAGTGCTTTCCAGGCGTGAACCGCACCAGAACGCACTGGATATGGTGTGACTGGGCCCTAGAAATGACAGCTGCCTCCTAACCTTAGAGTTCTTCTCTAGTCTGGTCTTGGAGCTGGAAAGGTATCTGTACTTGTACCATGTACGGTACTTGGTATCTGAACATCCCTAATGGGCATTATAAAGTTCCAAATAGCTTTAGCAATATCTGATTGGATAAGTGGAAGTCTGTCTTGTTTTTCATCACCTCGTGTTTATGTTTTATTTTCATTATCGGAATGTTTGTTTTATTCTATTTTTGGAGAGACTGGAAAAAAACCCAATCCTTTGTAGATCAGCATCTGCTACACCCCCAACACAAGATGTAACCTTCTTTCCCAATACTTCTGTCATCCTCATCCTGAGAGATAATCAGCTGCATAGCCGACAGAGAATATATAAAGTGTCACTTTATGAATACAAGCGGATACAATGAAGATACCTCGAGCAAAGGTGAAAGGGGTGCCAGCTGGGAAATACTTTTTCAGGAGAAGCTGGAAAATTCTTCAGGAAATACATGTCTGGAAAAACATCTAAAGCTTCTTCTTTTTTTTTTATTGTAGGTGATTCGGAGCATAACGCTTAAACTTGGATATAAACATCATCAGTAACCCGAGGTCTTCTTCCACACGTACTTGGCTCTGGTTTCGGAATCTTAAAACAAAGGTAATTCTGAAACTAATCTCAGCTGATGCAGGAGAGTAGAAACAATACAAAGCATATAAATAGTCAGGTACAGCCAGAGGCGGGGTGACACCCGGTGCGGATAGCGCGTGACACACCGCAATGACTTCATCGCACACAGTACCTTTGTAACCTGTCGGCGGCCATCTTGGATAAGGTATGCTGCCTGGTCCATGACCAAGTGCCCAACTTTTCAGAGGGGGTGACACCATGGTGATTTTTATTGAAATCTTAGAGGAGATAAAACGTATTGTCAAGGTAAGGCCCCTTCCACACGTGCACAGATCCCCTCCTGATCACAGTGGTATGGATCAGAAGTCACCGCTGTGACATCCGCGTCCGTCCAGTTTTTTACCGCCATCTAAAACAGAATATTGTTCCGTTTGTTTTTCCGGACCTTGCCAGGGTCAGACGTAACTGGGAGTAGACAGTCCGTTTAGACCCGGCTGCCTATAGACTAGCATTGGGCATCCCTTTAGGTCCACCTGAAAAACTGACAGGCGGACCCGATGTTCTTTGTGCTTGGACTACGTTGCATCCTCGGAGCGAGGATCCGTTCCTGGAGTTATCACCTTATACCCCGCTATGGCGGAACCCCTCCCTCGCTCATTTTGCGTCCATACAGGACCCCATAGTCTGGACAACCAGAGCAGTACTTACACTAAATGATATTGTGCAGAATGGAGCTCTGCGTACATTTGAGGAGCTCAAGTCGGCCTATGCACTGCCGAACAGTCACCTGTTTCGATATCTCCTGCTTCGTCACGCTTTTTCTGCCCAGTTCCCGGGAGGCCGCCTCTCTCTCTCAGCTTCCACAATAGACTGCCTCCCTCGTACATAGGGCCTGGCTAAACCCCTTTCGGCCATCTATCAGTTGCTCTCCCTCAGGGGGGCGAGACCCCTTCTGCAGTGCCGGAGTGCCTGGGAGGTGGACTGCCCGGAGCTGGGGGAAGGTGGCCTGGGCAAAGTCTGGGATACTCCCCTGACTATCCTGATATCTGCTAGAGACAGATTGATTCAATATAAAATTGTGCACAGAGCATACTTTACACCTGCTAGACTTGCTGTCATGCGGCCTACAATGTCGGCTAAATGCTGGAGATGCCCTCATGAACCCGCTGGCCTACTACACGTACTATGGTCTTGTCCCAGACTTTTGGACTACTGGCGGGAGGTGATTAGGGTGGTGGAGGAGGTATCGGGAGTGCCTATCCCTATGGCGCCTGGGGTGTGCATCTTGGGTCTTGTTGACGACCTGGCTCCTACTGTGGCGCCCCGTACCCTCCTTACTTACTTGCTATTTTATGCTAGGAAACTTATTGTTTTACAGTGGAGGAAACCGGTGGCACCTACATTGGGGGCTTGGACGTCTTTGGTCAATGCGTCATTACCCTTTCATAAAGGGTAATGACAACCTGAAGGGCTGCTGTTCACATTATTCACAATAGCCCGTACAGCAGCCGAAGGCAGCCAAAATAAACAGCCAAACTGAACGCACATGCTTTGGTTCGGCACAGACATCGAAGTGGACCAAAACCCTGAAAGTTTGTAATAAACAGAATTTAAAAAGGGAGCCCCGAACAAATGTCAATGTAGAAAAAACTAAAACCCAGATGTAAAAAAAAATATAAGTGGAGTTCCCCTACAAATTCATACCTGACCCTTTAGGTCTGGTATGGATTTTGAGGGGTTCCCAAACGCCAAAAAAAAAAGTGGGGTCCCCCTAAAACCCCATATCAGTCCCTTAACCCTTTCGCTGCCAAGCCCTCCGGAACATTTTTCAAATCAGCTGGCCAAGCCATTTTCGCTGATGACAGCTATTAATTTAAAGGGGACAGTCTGCTGAACAGTTCTACTATAAGCTGATGGTCGCTAAAGCGACCATCAGCTTATAGTAGAACTGTAAATGCCAGGTCCGTACGACGTACTGAGCTGGCCAGCTGGAAGCACTTTTGTAGCTCCGTACGACGTACGTCCTTGGCAGCAAAAGGGTTAATCCAATGTCAGGGCAGGAAAGGGGTGGCTACCTGGTAAAGCACTGTCCCAATGCAGTTGTAAAGCCATTTGCCGGCTTTACAATAGAATCGATTCTAGCGGCTAATCTGCCGCCAGATTGCATCTATGAGCTAGTAAAGTGCCCGCCCCCCCGCCATGTTTCCCGGGCTCTGCTGCCCCATCCGCTCGCCTTGCTCCTCTCTGTTCTATGGGACCGGGAGCAATGCGGATTACATCACTTCCGGTCCCTGAGCGGTCATTGCTCGGCTCCTGAAGCCCAGCAATAAGCTCTGATCTGCACTCCAATAGCTTATCTAAAGTGTAAAGGTGACAGTAGGGGTCGTTTGGAACCCTATGCTAGGTTACTGACGCTCTGATTCCATGGTGAGGATACCCTTCCACATGCCCTCTCAACAGAATTGAATTCCTCCCAAATCTCCCTTATCCCCGTACGTAGTAGCACTGAACCCTATCCTCCCCCTCCCTCCCTTTTCTCCCACTTCCTGACCCTTTCCTCTGCCCAAGGCATGACGTGGGCGGTGTACGGGTAGTACACGGCCCCATACATTCGCCAACACTTTCACCTGATAAATTCATCACATACGATGTTCATTGATTGTTCTAGTTTAATTTTTCTTAAATGTTTATAGGCAACCGTTAACACAATCACTGTAAAGTGCCCCCTGGGAAATACGAAGGCTGTTGTTGTAATTGGGACTTTTGTACGTAAGTCATGTCAACTCTCATAAATGTATGCACCTCTCGTATCTTGCAGTGTATTGTACGACAAAATGAAAATAAAAAATCTTCTTGATTAAAAAAAATAAAAATGTAAGTATAATAGAAATCAGTCCCCTGGGAGCGCATTCACACAAACACGTGTCGGGTGCGACTGCAAAAGAAAACGTTGATCGCTCTACACATGTTGGATATCGCCGCGCATGCCAGAGTGAGAGTGATATTTCTAGGGACAATATTTATGCGTTTCTCTAAACTGATGACCTGTAGGAGCTTTAAAAGCGTTTTCTATGGGTTTTATGGGGTACTGAATTTTGTTGCCGTTTCACAGACGCACACAATTTTTAACCTGGGCATGTTGGGTATCTATTCACTTGTCGTAACCTAATCTTTTTTTTTTAATGTTACAAAAATAGTATTTTATTGTGTTTTGGGGCACAATAATTAACTTAAGTGAATTTTTCATTTCATTTTTGGGTTTAATAAAGAGTTGTACCTATATTGTGAAACATAAAAATTTGCAACTGCCACCATTTTATTCTACATGGCTTTCAGAAAATATATATAATGTTTTGGGGGTTTGAAGTGATTTTCAGGCCTAAAATGAGGATTATATCATGTGTGCAAAAAAAGAAAAAAATAGCAGCGAAAGGGTTAAACTCCTCCCCGTCCAGCTCTTCGCAAACTGGGACGCTCTAGCCGGCGTCCCGTCCAGCTCCTGGAAAGTGGTGATGTCACTGGTTGCCAGGAGCTGGCCGGGATGCCAGGGGTGCAATTAGTAGTAGATATGTTTCCGCTTTTACCTGAAAGCTGACAGTCGGCTGAGGGAGTATAAACGCAATCCCAACTGCTATAGCAGCCAAGTGTTGGTTTAAGGCCGGTGCAGACCTGAGCGATCAGGGACGCGCGTCCTGGGATCGAGCAGTCGTGCACAATTGCAGACAGTGATTGCCCCGCGGCCCCATTGATTTCAATGGGACACATGTACCTTTTTTTTGCGATATACGCTGCACGGCTGTTTTAGCTGCGGTCGTGTTTCAATGCATGGGTGGAATCGTTGCAGGAAACCGCGCGATCCACCCAGCGCGACTGGGGTGCCATTCGAATATAATGGCACCCACGCGCGATCATTGTAGATGGACGACTCCCTGACTGTGCGACGAACCGCGTGGTATCATGCACGATTGCCGCGCGGTCACGGACGGCCCAGCTTTGCACCGGCCCTTACAGCTCCCTACTGCCAAGGCGTAGTACATACGCCCATGGCAGCAAAAGGGTTAAATTATTTTGGAATAATGAGGTTAGTTAATTACAGCCATTTTCAACCAGCAGTGTAAGCAGGGCCGGATTTTCCATAAGGCCAAGCAAGGCCCGGCCTTGGGGCAGCAGGGAGTAGAGGGGCAGCAGGGGTGTGGAATTCCTATCTCCCGATGCCCGGGACATGCAGTTCTGGGCGCCGGACGGGTAGTTGCTTTCTACATTTACCCTGCTTTGGGCAAGCAGAGCTAAATGTACAGCGGGGAAACTGCCACGTGTTGTGTACAAGTGAGCCCAGCGTTGTCACTGAGATCACTTGTATGCTGCCTGCCATTCTCCATGGGAAGGGGGGGTTGGCGGGGAGGGGGGCGCATGATGCCCGGGACATGCAGTTCTGGGCACCAGGCGGGTAGTTGCTTTCTACATTTAGCCCTGTTTTGGGCAAGCAGAGCTAAATGTACAGCGGGGAAACTGCCACTTGTTGTGTACAAGTGAGCCCAGCGATGTCACTGAGATCACTTGTATGCTGCCTGCAGGCCTGCCATTCTCCATGGGAAGGGGGGGTTGGCGGGGAGGGGGGCGCATTAAGGGACCTGACCTTGGGCAGCAGAGAGAGTAAATCCGGCCCTGAGTGCAAGGAGTACATTTCTAAAGTAACGTATACCATCCAGTCAGAATTGTGCAAAGTGAAGTCAGAACAGTTACAGGAGAATGTCATGAAATAAGTCGCTGTACCATGACCGGGATAAATGAAAACCTTCCCAGGAACATATGAGGTCCATCAAGAGTCTGGCTCAGGGACATGAAAGCAGGTGCTCGATCCACAAATGACTGAAACATGAAGGAATGTAACATTCGGCAATAACACACATTCGGCTACAGAGAATATATGAAGAAACAAATAGAAAGTTTAATAGGAAACATACCTCGCTTTGTGTTGCTGAGAGACAACATCGTGCTCCGAGCGGGATTGTTTGAACAGGCAGCGGGTGACGTCCTGGGCTTTGAACAGATGCATACAAATCCTTGACAAGTGTCTCAAGTAACTGATAAGTTGTGTGTGCTGCGGACAGATTTCTGATTCCATCTCTGTATTGTGTAATTATCGTCTGATGGAATTCAGGAAATAATTGTTCTTTCACTGACAACATTTTTCCACCTTCATTTTAAGTGAGTGTCTAGTCTACGTTCCCTATTACCTTCTGGCTCCTCTGTGTGGTAAAGTGGAGTGGATCACCTCCTTCATCCAATCAGGTTATGGGTTTTATTGGGATTGGGGTGTACCACCAACTGCTGGTGGAGCCTAACTGCAGCCAGTGGGTAAGAATTAAAGCCTAGGTTTAAATTTATGCGATCGCCCACACCAGAATGCATGGCACATCAATGCCTGCGTTCCGGTCCAATGCGATTGCAAAAAAAACGCTGCATGCACTGTTTTTTTTGTGATCGCACTGCTTCGGAATGCAGGCATTGATGTACCACGCATTCTGGTGTGGACGAACGCACTTCAGGCGGGGTGTGTGGCTGCGGTGCCATTGACTTGAATGCACTGCTGTGCCCCCTCCCACCCCAGAATGCAGGGGAGAGTTTAGTATGCAACATAGTGCTTTCCAGCCGCTAACCGCACTGGGACGCACTGTAATTGGTGTGAACAAGCCCTGACAAATGCAGGAAAGTAGCTCATATAGCAAATTCTGCTACATGCGTCTCACATTTCTGCCCGTGTGTTTGTGCGCGTTTTAACGCATCACTCATTTTGCCTGATGAACGGGATCCTGTGAGCCCCCGGAACGTTGCTTTTTGATGCATTCTGTTATGTTTCATGCGTCAATAAACAGACGCCATTGATTCATTACTTGGAGTGCCAGTGTCTATGTTATCCTGTGCGCGTTTAAAAAAAATTTGTGGCGAGTTTGGGATGTCATGAACAAGTTATGGCACTGCAAACGCGTTGCATGTTTTTGACACATTTCGTGAACGCGTGTCAAAACTCGCATTTTTGTGTGCGTATGCCACCCGTTCACGGAACGCAAAGGTGTGAATGGAACTACGATGCTGTGAATGGGCCGGGTGCTGTGGAGGATGTCATTCTTGTGCGCATGTGCAGGAGTTGCATCATCAGTGGCCACTCCGTAGCTGAAGAGAACCTCCGAGAACTTGGAAGTGTCAGCGGCAGAGATGATGGTGGCAGGGACAGCGATGAGGACTAAAGATCAGGCCTGACAGGCGTGGAGAAGGGCACACTTTTATGGTATGCTGTGCAAACTTGCACATTAGGGGGGACAAAAAAAGAACCAAAAGCGGTTTCCGTCCCCTTTAAAGTAAAAGATATAAAAGTCTGTGTACAAAAAAATGTATACGGTATATAAGTTCCTAAATAAAACAGGTTGGGCCGTCCAATTCTCAACACAACATGTGCAATGGATCCATCTGCTGCCGTTCCGTCTTAGATCCCAGTGCCTGCATAGGTCAGTTTATTCACATTCAGGCAACACTTCCAGCTAATTACTTTATTCCAGATAAAGTCTGGACTATGAACAAAGCCGTCCTGAGTGACGGAGAAATGGGGATTTTTTAAATTTATTTTAAACAATAACGGAAAATAACATTGAAGATCAAGCGCTTGCTAAATACTTCTGCGGTTACAAGTATTTAACCCTTACCTTTCCAATGAATTGGCAGAAATTGAACGTTCTGGGAGCCCTTCTAGCAGACATGTTGTCCCGTGTGCAATTACCTGCATTGTGTATGGATGGGGTCGCTCTACAGTACGGCGAGTTGGAATAAATTTGTGGCTGCGCTTGCATGTTTCCACCGGAATCCTGGCATTTTACAGAAATTTGCAAACATAATAACAACCAGGCAACCTAGCAATGAAGAGACTACCTGCACTATAAATAGTGGGACCCCCCTGGTTAGCACATTATCTACCTGCAGATTCAGATTTTGCTCCCATGTATATGATTTACTAGTTACGCAGCGGCGTAACTGGCAGGGCCCCATAGCAACATTTTGTATGGAGCCCTTTGATTTCTAGTTACGCCCCTTGCAGATTCCACACAGCCTTCCTGAGAGTGTCCCGCACCTCATAGTTCTCCTTTAGCGAAATTTTTTTAATAAACAAAGTAAAGAACAAATAACGGCACTTGAAAGATTTTAACTATAAAATGGCATTATTTATTATAATTATTATTATGCGTGTGTTAATATAAAATAAGTCAGGCACTTGATAGTTATTATGGAAAACATTATTTACACAAATACAAAGATTAAAAAAAAAAAAAAAAAGCATAAAAAACATGCAGAATACAATATTATATATAAAGGCACAAATGAAATATGATACATTATACTTTCTTATTGGCTCCCTTCATATGAAGTCATATATAAAAAAAAACCAAGACACTTCTACGGGCACTCTACCATAGTCACATGGCTTTTGTTATTACATTTATTTTAGCTGACGCATATTTCAGTTTATTTCTTGAAATTCCTTTTGGATCATACGTGTAAGTGGAATTCTATCTTATGCCCTTGTTCCCCCCCTAAATCTATATATTTACTATGTAGACAAAAGGTTTGCAAATGGTAACAAATAGCAGATTTATAATTTACAGGTTTGTGTATAAAATCACGATGTTGCTTGTTAAAAGCCTAATAAATAGAACATTAAATGGGTTTATGAAGGAGTTTTTGTAATATAAGTGAATATATGTATTTATTTGTTTTATATGATGTCGATGTCAGTTTCAGGAGATCCTATTGACCTACGTTGTCATTTCAAGTGTTAATTTAAGAGGCTTAAAAGTGACACTTGGCAATCACTTTTAAATTACAGTGGTACCTCGTTTCACGAGCAGCCATCTTCCCTGCTCTGATGCGTGGTCGTGGCTTCCTCTAGTCGAGTACAACAGCATACATTGCTGTTGTATTGTTTGAAGCCCTTCAAGGTATCACTGTATTTATTAGACAAGTTTACCTCCCTACATGGCCACCATTATTATAAATATGCCTAGTTTTGATGAACTCCTATACAGTTTAGTTACCTAGGGGTCTATTTATAAACAGTTCGCAGGGCCATTCATCCTGCAAATATCTGTGTTCATTTTTAGAGAATAATGGCAAACGAACGTTCTTAATATATTTTCTTTTCAGGTGGAATGTATTGTGATGTAATACTACATTAAGGCCACTAGACAGAGCTGAGGAGCATAGAAAATAAGGACTTATTTCCCATGCTCCTCAGCTCCACCTAGTGGTCATAATGTAATATTACATCACAATAGAATATATTAGGAACATTTTTTTTGCCATTGCTCTCTAAAAAACGAACGTTTACAGATATTCACAGGTCATTTTTTAAAATGTATTTATTACAGGTATTCATATAGTGCTGACAATTTACACAGTGCTTTACATATTGCACATTCACATCAGTCCCTGCCCTCAAGGAGCTTACAATCTAAGGTCCCTATTGCACACATAGAGGGCCAATTTAGACAGGAGCCAATTAACCTTCCAGTATGCCTTTGGAGTGTTGGGGGAAATCAGAGTACCTGGAGGAAACCCACACCTCGAACTGGGGACCCCAGTGCTGCAAGGCAGAAGTCCTAACCACTAGGCCACTGTGCTGCCCACTGTTTATACATAGACCCCTTAAAGTGTATGTATAGCCATGAAAAAAAAACATGTTCTGGCTAGACACTTTAATAACAAGTTTGCAATGGCAGCTCCCATACTGACAGTTTTTCTTTAACCTCGTCATAAACCTGGGCATGTTGCCTGAGCATATGATGAACAAAAATGCATAGTTCAAGGTTACCTTCACATGTCAAGTGAGCTAGAGTCAGAGATTTAGAAAGCTGAAAATGGATGCAAAACTCAATTTTTTTTCTGTTAAAGTCCGAATTTGCCCCGCCCCCTTCCGTCTCCCAAACCTTCCCCACCAGTAAGTGGTGCCGCCCATCACATAAAAAGATAATTTGGGAGGCTCTGGACGGAGGAGGGGCAGGGTATAGAAGTTTTTTGTGACTGAAGGCCCATATGTATTTTTTCACCATACGCTCAGTTGTGATACACTTACTTTACTTGTAAATCATGGAACAACTCTGACATAAACTCATCAACAATATAAGTCTAATGATTCCACAAAGTGGAAAAATATATTAAAGTGGAATTCCAAGCACATTTGTAAAATT
>NW_017306370.1:1992155-2011805 GCF_000935625.1 Nanorana parkeri | reverse complement strand
AGAAGATTCTTTTCACTTCCTGTCTTTTCCCAAATTTTTACCCTAAATTAGAACAGAACTTTTAGTGCAGATCCCAATACGCTGAACAAAAAAATAAATAAGCTGAACCATACTTGAAGAGATTGGTGTGTTCCCCCCACCATGGCCTTTAACCTCCCAGCCTCTCCTGACATTCTGGTGTGCTGCTAAAGACCTTGTACCACCAAGCTTTCACTTCACAGGCTCAGCATCAGTCTCAATAAGTATCCCATCTCCCAGGTGGGAGGCAGCACTACAGGATGGAAACAGAAGCAGGGTGGCTACAAGTTGTAGTAGGGTGCAACCCACTGGTCAGTTCAGACTTCCATTTACAGGGTTATTCACATAAAGGTGAAAAGTTAGGAGAATGCAGGAGAAGTGACCAATCTAGGACAACATTGCTGATTTGGGAACATTCTCCAGTCCAGCTCACTTTCCAGTTCAGCTATATTGTCCTAGATTGTTCACTCCTCCTGCCTCCTCCAAACTCTTCACCCTTTTGTGAATAGCCCTGTTAGGGTTTGTATGTAGCTGGTACAGACAATAGGCTCAATTCATGAAGCTAAGAGACCATGATAAAAAGTGACAGTTGTTTTCAGCTGAGTCCAATGAGAAGTGAAAAATGACAGTCACATGACTGAAAACAGAGTGCCCAAGGTTTATGCAAAAGCTTTGGATCTAAAAACAGCTAAAGAATCTGCACTGACACTGCAGTTATCCTTTAATGCGCCTCTGGTTCCTAATCCATGTTAGCTACAAGATTATCTATTGGAGCAAATAATGGGGGCGCCACCAGACGTAGAGAAGTCCAAAGATAAACAAAACAGCATCAAAAAGTCAACCCATTTCGGGGGTTTCTACTGATTAAAACCCTTTGGGCTCCTCTATGTCTGGTGGTGCCCCCGTTCTTTGCTCCAACAGACTTCTCCAGGGCCGTTACTCCAGTTTGGGGTTCCTTTTGTTGAGAGTGAAATCACAACTAAGTGATCAAGCTCCATGAAAGAAACTCAGGAAAACAATTGGACATTCTTTTATGCAGCTGCCATATCCTGGCCTGGACAGAAACAAGGAAAGCAACATACTTGTAAGGTGAATAATACTAATCTTATTTCACTGCAATAAGGCTAAGGGCTGGTTCAAACAAGACGCATGCTAAAATGCTTTGTTTTAGTGTGCGGCTGGTGACCGCTGAGTGGCAGCAGCGGCGTATAGCAGTGCCTCGCGTTATCATGCCAGGCACCACAGCACAAGGCACAGTTCCCTTTTTTTCTTTACTTTATTGACACTGTACAGCGTGTACACTCCATTCAAAGGTCTCCATGCAACAGTGTTGTGTGCTGCAGTGCACTGACCTGCAACGCCATCCAGTGCGTCATTGCTATGCCTGATGAAGGGACCCTGCTGGCCCCGAAAGCGCTTGTGTAACTGACATGAGTTCGCAATAAATCTACGATTTTGATCCTATAAGGATTTCGGTGTGCTGGTGACGTTTCTACAACACTCCATTCAAAGGTCTCCATGCAACAGTGTGGTGTGCTGCAGTGCACTGACCTGCGACGCCATCCAGTGCGTTGTGTACAAAATGCATTTTACTGCACCATACATCACACCAGCATACTGGTGTGAACAGGGCACATAGTAAACAATTGTTTTCTGTGTTTCCTTGTGGTGACTGGCGTTGATCCAGTGTGAAAAATACGCAAGCCACCACAAGTGATGTCAGCGAGCCCAAATTGATAATATTGGTATTTCAAACAGCATCTATAGTAAAGTTTTAACAATTATTATGCAGATAAATATTTTTACGCGCTTACACACTGTATTTATAGTTCACAGTGACTATGGAGCCATCCCTTTAAAATTCTGCAAACATAGTAAAATATATATTTATATTTACATATGCTACATACACTATCAAACATTCAGTAAGGCAATGAGAAAACGAAAGAAGTACAAAGTTCAATAAATCAAATCAACTCTAGTCAGATTGGAAATTAAAGTGACACTAAACTCAGGAACTACATTTTAAAAATGCATTTAAGTACCGTAACTATTAACTTCAATGGGGGGATTTATTAAAACTGGAGCAGTTGCCCATGGCAACCAATCAGCTTCTCTCTTTAGTTTGTTCTGTTAAGATTTGAAAATGAAAGAGAAGCCAATTGGTTGCCGTGCACAGCTGCTCCAGATTTTCTCTGCTCCAGTTTTGATAAATTCCCCTCTGTATCCTATTTGTGTATCACTCGGCTGCAGATCCTCAAATCATCTCTGAATTGGTGCTGACACTGTCCTTCCTTCTGGAGGGGGGCTACTTTAGTTCCCCATGGTCCCTGTGTGTGTTGTAAAGTAGCCAACACGCCAAGCTCACTCCTGTGATGGACTACAATCTCATGCTTAGGTTACTAATTTGTATGGAGATTGTAATCCATCACAGGAGTGAGCTTGGAGCGGTGACTACTTTACAACACAAACAGGGACCATGGGGAACAAAGGTAGCCCCCCTCCAGAAGGAAGGACACTGTCAGCACCAATTCAGAGATGATCTACAGCCGAGTGATACACAAATAAGATACATTTCTGTTAATAGTTAGGAAGCTTGAATGTTTTAACTCCTCAGTTTAGTGTCGCTTTAAAGTCACCCAGTTGGAGAAAGAAACATTTACAGCCAAAAGGTTACTAGAAATGAAGAGACTTTGTTTATCGGGTCCAGTGCTCGTTCATTGAATCTTCCCTCCTTCAGAGAACACCACCCTAAAGGATCTTTACAGTGTGTGCGATTCCTGCGTCTCCCACTGCACTCTCCTCCTGCTGACCCCAACAACACTACTGTGTCCTGTAATTATATATGGGTTGGCAGGAGGAACCACGCACAGCAACGCATTCCGCCTTGCATTGTGTATGGCCAGCATTATTAGGGTAGCTCTGCAGGAAGATTCCATGCACAGGCACCAGAACAGGTAAAATCTCTTCCATTACAGTAGACTTTATGGCTGAAACAACCTCTCCCCCCCCATCCCCACCGACCGGGTCACTTTAAGTCAGGGGTAGCTAACTTCAGCCCTCCAGCTGTACTTTAAATCCCATCATGCCTCTACCTCTGGGAGTCATGCCTGTAATTTTCAGTCTTGCAATGCCTCATGGGACTTGTAGTTCCACAACAGCTGGAGGGACAGAGTTGCCCACCCCTGATTTGAGTGATGACATTGAACTGGTTGCTATGGTTTACATCAATTTGTACATCATTTTTGCTCTTTGCACTTGTCATAAAGAAACCTATGCTGAGAAGAATATGCAGGCTGTTACTGCTGACGTTTTTCTAATAATGACGGCTGTCTGTCAAGCTGATTCTACGGCTTCATTTATTTCTGAGTTGCTACCAGGAACTAGTATACATATGAGTTCTCACTTTAGTTGCTGCACACTTGTTCCATGAAGCCAAAGAAAGCCAGGCAGCCAGCACTTGCAGAAATAGGTCAGCCATGGCAGTCTACACCTCTCCTTTTTAGTAAATCTTTCCTGAATAAGCCCAACATGCACTTCTTTATTGCTACCACTAGATGTCAGTGTCTGTCAATACTATTGGGTCATGATAATACTGAGTTTGGCAGATTCTTGGTTTGGGGCTGTGGCTTGGGGTTTTGTTTGCTGGGTATGGCACTTTGGATTAAGGACACATCGGCCTGCTGGTAAATTCAGCTGAATTTGATGGCTGATATACTGACACAGAGGAGAGAAAATGGATTTGGCTAACATTGCAGAAGTGGACTTGGCACAGGAAGTCAGGAGACGTTGATTCACTGTGTATTCATTCCCACTACCAATAGGAAGATCCCAGTTCCCGAAGATTAAACAGGTCCTTTCCCCACTGAAATATTTTATCGGTCAATGAATCTGCAGCGTTTTCCTGCTCATGATAAGAACATTATGTACAACAAGAATAAAAATCAACCTATCACAAACCTAGGCAATACCAATAATAATACAAAGAGAAGTGACATAATCAGAGGTTACCCTCATTGAAAACCAGATGTCAAAACATCTAATAGGTGAATCAAATGCAAATCTAGACTTTGGTGAAAAGTCAAGCTTAGCCCCTCCTGGCTTCTTATTGATCCTTTAATACCATGGGCTACTTCAGTGATCAATAGAGGGGAAAATAACTGCAAATTAAAGCGACACTAAACGCAGGAGTTCAATCTTAAATATGCATTCAGGTACCTTAACTATTAGGGCTAGTTCACACCAGCCCCAGTGCATTCCGGTCCGATTGCTGCCGCAGCCACGCGCTCCAGCCGCAGTGCGATTGCCCACACCGGAACGCGTGGCACATCAATGCATGCATTCCGGTCCGGTCAGAAGAAATGCTGCATGCACTATTTTTTCTGACTGAACCAGAACGCAGGCATTGATGTGCGGGTGATCGCACTGCGGCCGGAGGGGGTGGCTGCGGTGCCATTGACTTCAATGCGCCACCACGCCCCCTCCCACCCTAAAACAAAGTGAGACGGAAAGAATGCAATCAAATGCGTTCCGGCACCAATTGGGCCGGAACGCACTGGGGTTGGTGTGAACTAGCCCTACAAAAAATGTATCTTATTTGTGTATCACTCGGCTGTAGATCCTCAAATCATCTCTGAATTGGTGCTGACACTGTCCTTCCTTCTGAAGGGGGGCTACTTTTGTTCCCCATGGTCCCTGTGTGTGTAGTAGTCACCGCTCCAAGCTCACTCCGGGGATGGACTACAATCTCAATATAAATGATTAAACTAAAGATGAGATTGTAGTCCATCACAGGAGTGAGCTTGGAGCGTTGGCTACTTTACAACACACACAGGGACCATGGGGAACAAAAGTAGCCCCCCTCCAGAAGGAAGGACAGTGTCAGCACCAATTCAGAGATGATTTGAGGATCTACAGCCGAGTGATACACAAATAAGATGCATTTTTGTTAATAGTTAAAATACAAGAATATATTTGAAAGATTTCACTCCTGAGTTTAGTGTCACTGTAATTCAGCTTTCAAAATCTCTGGATCTACTGATAATTCTGACATGCTAAAGGTATCCTCTGCTTATTCAATTTGTTCATCATAACCTCATTTTAAGGCTCTGCTATGATTACTCTCAGGCAAGGTAAACATTTTGGATTAACTAGGCGGTAATCTTTCCTTTACATCATTAGTTCAGATATTTAGCTATTTAACTGGAGTTGCTTTTAAAGGTCAACTTAAAGTATAATTGAAGGCAAAACTGTTTTTTTTTTACATTTGGTTAGAAGCCCTGTCGGGTTTTGATTGCTGTCTGTGTCCTGTTTTTAGATTTCCCATCACTTTCAGGATTATCAGGACAAGCTTCTAATGACCAAGCAATACTGATACAGAAAACGTTATCAAAATGTGTATGTTGTGTATCAGTACTGCTTGGACCTTAGAAAAAGGGGGTAGACCCCTGAAAGCTTGTCCTAAAAATGTAACTGTTGGTGCAAGTATCACAGACAGTACTCAACTGTGTGCACTAATACAGATACAAACATCTTAATTAGGGATGCACTGAACTCGTTTTTTCGGTATTGAGTACGAGTATCGATATATTTTTTTCCGGTACTCACTGATACTGAATACCGATACCGGAAGTCCCATTAAGGAAGCCAGGCGGTGTGTAATGACCCGCTACCTGATTACCCGGGAAGCCGTCTCCATGCTCCCTCATCACCTGGAGCATGGAGCCAGCTTTCGTGCCAATCAGGAAGCCAGTCGCCGTGTAATAATGTGTTGTCCGGCTTCCTGATTGGTCGAGAAGCTGGCCAATCAGGAAGCCGGGCAACGTGTCATTACACGGCGCCCGGCTTCCTGATTGGTCAGGAAGCAGCCTCCATGTTTCCTCATCATCAGGTAGCGAGGGAGCATGAAGCCGGCTTTTTTGCCAATCAGAAAGTCGGGGCTGTGGAAAGCCGGTTCCATGCTCCTTCGTCACAAGTGACGAAGGAGCATGGAGCCGGGTTCCTGGGCAATCAGGAAGCCGGACAGCGTGTAATGACTCGCTGCCCGGCTTCCTGATACCGAAAGCTCAAGTATCGGGGCTAGGCATCTGAGCATTTGGGGCGAGAACGAGTACTCACCTAAATATTCGGCATTGGCACCGATACCAATACTAGTATCGGTATCAGTGCATCCCTTATCTTAATCATCACTGTTTATATAATTGACAGTGGTCACCACAAGAAATAGAGTGCAGACACAGACACGAGCAGCAATAAACATGGTAGGGGTTCTAACCCTTTTATCCTCTATCCAAACAAATTAAACGTTTTGGCTAAACCTAAAACCAATCAGGAGGCTCTTGAGGGAAGATGTATCTCCACCTCCTCCTATGAGGCAATAACGAAGGAGACCCTCTCTCCCACCTGGATTCCCCAATCAGTCATTAAAGCTATATTATAGAAAATGTACACTATCACTGGGCATTGCTTGGAGCAAAATGAAGTTCAGATTAGGAAATGTCTCCTTAAAATTATATACACACACACACATATACTTATATGAAAATATATATACATAGGCACATAATGTAACCTGTGAGCAAAAACACAAAACTGAAATAATCAGCAGCGCGTGGAATTGCCCTTTATCATTTTATATTACCATAATAAATAACAATAATGGGGTAATTTAATACATAGACACCTGCAATGTTTGCTTAATAGCGCTATTGGGATAAAGCAACACAGTTGGCCCGATGTATAAAACTTAGAGGTAAGGAAATCAATCATACTACCCATAGTAGACACCTGCCTGAATTTTCTAATATCCAAGTGAAAAAAATAGTTGTATGCCATTCGGCAGCGATGGGCCTCACCTCCTTTCTTTCCATTTTTACTAATAAGGTTCAATATGCTGAAAGAATATGTCTTAGAAGTTTTATGTATGACCCTTGAAAATCTCATCTAGGTTGATGTCTTTCATCCAGTCATCATTGATGTGACCCGTTTTCAATAAGACATCAATAAAGTCTGAGTCATTGTTGGGAGATGAGCCTAGTCCACTATTCTGTGAAATAAAATCAAAGGCAGCCAAGTCGTTATTTGAGTCGCTCCTTGGAAAAGCTCTAGGAATCTGATCGGTGGGATTAAATGTGCTTGTTGTTGCTGTGGCAGTTCCACCAGCTTGGCTTAGGTTGGTCAGAATTTGAGATCTCTGAGGGCTTTGTCCGTGGTTAAAACCTCTTAGAGGTTCCATAGATTGTCCACTGCTCGCTGATGTCATCTGATTTATTTGTAGACCTTGGTTGACCTGGCTGGGCAATGAGAGACCACGCTGATGAAAATGGTGATGACCCATCACGCCCTGAACTGAATGGTTGGAAAACTGATTATTGGTGAAGCTCACCATGTCCTGCCTTTTTATTTCTGGACCCATCCACTTCTGTGTGGCTGTTGTGTTATTGATGATGTTTGGAGGCCTTTGTCCCACTGAATTATTTCCATGATTTAGACCAGGTCTGAATTGTGGAGGGTTGACTCCTGCAGGATTACCAAAAGAAGCTGGATTGTTTCCTGGTGTAGTTGTTGACTGCCGTGGCAAGACATTGCCATTTGGGCTTGTTCCCATATGATTTGGACTGGTTTGCTGTTGCCCTTGATTTATATTGTTGTACATGTTCTGCTGTGGGCATGGAACATTCCCATACAAGCTTGGACTTCCATGTACAGAAGTAATTCTAGAAGCATGGCTTGTTGAAGAATGGGTTGGATTCTGAGGTGTTATATGTCCTGACGTTGCATTGGTCACTGGTGGATCAGAGGCGGCACCTACAGTTTGTATTCCACCTGCCAAAAAGAATGTTCATATATGAAACAACCTGATGCCACAAGGAATAATATTTTCAAATGTTCACAAAATAGTCCTCTTTTTTAACCATTTCTGCCCACCATCTACATATAAATGTGCCCCAGCACGTTGCCATTCTGTATCCCATGAGGATACATTTATACATTTTCTCCCTTAAGCTACCAGCCAACAAATAGTGCAAATGATGGCTTTCAATCCTGGCTGTCACTGACAGCTCAGGTCCCCACTGATGATCAGCGTGGTTCCTGACCATGTGTTCCCTATGGCAGCAATAACATAGTGATCACATACAGGCAGGAGGCTTCATTGAAAAAAAATGAAAGCCTTCAGGCTGCAGATGAAAACTGCCATCTTCGGCCTCCAGGGTTCAACTGTAGTGTCATATGTTTAATGCTATAATAATGAGAATGTATTATTAAACAAAAATACAGCACAGCGAGTGAGCATTGTCACCCCAGGATAAGGTGTGTAACTGGCAGGATTACCAAGTGAAATGTAGCTCGCGGTATACTGAGCTTAGGGTAACGGGAGGACGCTAGTTTGTGTCCTCCCGTTACCCTAAGGAGAACTATGGGGAAAAACACTGACCCCATAGTTCTCCTTTAAGGAAAACTAGCCTGAAAAAAAAAGAAAACCAATGCAGCCACCAAATCTAAAGACTAGTGAGCTGCCACATATTCAATTTTTGTTCTTGGGTTTAGATACCATTTAAAGTTTATTCCCACTCTCGCAGCCAAAATTGGGATAACACCTACTTTAAATTTGTTATGTGTTCTCGTTCACATAGCTTAATGTCAAAAAATAAAAAATTGCTACTAACATTTTACTTGCTCAGAAGGTTAAAGATAGAGAAGCATGGCTTCTTCATTGAATGTTAATGAGAGCAAACTCAGTCTGCACGCCTGTTTGAAAGAAACATCTACGAAATATTGAAAAAAAATATTCCTTGCTTGCTGTGTGAATGGGAACCTATAACATACAGTATGGTGTGGGTTTCTCAAAGTCAACTGCAAACATGTATAAGCTGACAGATCTTATTGTTCCCTGTGCTACACACTCTTTATATGAAGGATGCATTTTAAACTTTCCAATAATATTCTTATTATACAGGATTTATATTGCGCCAACAGTTTGCGCAGCGCTTTACAATATAAGGAAGACATTACAATCACAATACAAATCAAGACAAGATGGTAAGGAGGGCCCTGCTCCTGAGGGCTCACAATCCAATATTGCATAATCAATTGTAGGGATGCTCCGAGAATGAGTAACGATACTTATTTTTCGGTACTCACCGATACCGAGTACTGATACCGGTACTATGGCTAGCATGGATCTGGCTTCCCGGGCAATCAGGAAGCCAGGCAGTGTGTCATCACCCACCGCCCGGCTTCTTGATTGTCTGAGAAGCCAGCTTTGTACTGTTTGGACAGCTCGATCTTGATTGGCCAGGAAGCTGGCTTTCCAGCCAATCAGCATGGAGCCAGCTTCTCAGCCAATCATGAAGTAAGGAGGCAGGTCATTACCCCCCTCCCAGCTTCCTGATTGGCCGGGAAGACAGCTCCATGCTTATTGGCTAGGAAGCCGGCTTCCTAGCCAATCGGCATCAAGCCGGCCAAACAGCATGGAGCTAACTTCTCGGGCCAATCATTAACCTCTATGTTCCCATTATTCTCCATATTCCCTCACGGGATTGGGATTTCCTCTGAAAGGAAGTTTCGGTATCAGAAATGGTATCGGAGCATTTGGGTGAGTTTTAGTACTTGCCCAAATCCTCGGTAACGGCACCGATCGTAGTATCGGTGCATCCCTCATCAGTAAGCCACAAACAGGGCTCGAGTTATAGGTACCAGTTGCCCTTCTCAAAAGCTGTAACTCTCCCGGTATTTGAAGATCTTTGGGTCATGAGGGATCTTTAAACAGAAACACCTGCCCCATAGTGTGAAGGACCTGTGATATCTATACACCTTGGGACAGCGCCATAACATATGAAAATGATCACCAAGATCCTGTTTTCTGCTGGTATAGATAGGTTCTGAAAAGACGGTTATATAATACGTTTCTTCAGAGTATAATAAACTCAATATATTACATACAGCTGACTAAGCCATTATGCAACATTAGGGAGACCTAAAGTGTCACGTGCAATATTTCTTCGCATGGATATCTTTCTATAGACTCCGTTTCTACTTCCTATTTTGCTTTAAAGCCCAACTACAGCCAAATATTTTTTTAAAGTTTTGAACAGAGTGGGGAAGGGCTGGAATTCCAGTTGGGTTTGAAATATGGTCTGTGTCACTACAAAGGACATTTCTTTCCTTTCTGGTTTGACCCGTCACCTGGACAGTAAAAAGAAATCATCTTTTTCATGGAGACACAGAGATGAATACAATCCTAACAGACATTTCTCTCACTTTACTAGAAATGTATCTATTCAATCTTTGGCATTTGACTTGAGCCTACAATGAAACATGGCCCACCAAGAGATTTATTGGTAACATAGCCTGGGCAGGTAAGAAGATGTTGTGAAGTACAGTTGTCAAGGATAACTTAGGGGATGCACTGAAACATGTCGGGCGAAAATGGTACTTTGGGCAAAATGCTGAAAGTACCATTTGATGGCCGAAAATGCGGTGCATCCCTGGTTTCTCTACCTCCTTGCTGTGTGCTGCTCCATGCCCGCTCTGACACAAAGCAGCGTCCAGCGGGGAGGAAAAAAACCTTCAGGAGGCCGAGCGGGGCGAGGAGCGATGTCAGTGGTGGTGTCACAGGAGGAGCTCTACTCCCACACAACCCCGCTTGGCCTCCTGAACATTTGCCTGTGCATATATTTATTGTGGTGCTTTCATATATTAATGCTTTAATTGTCCACTAAAATATTTCAATGTCATAGATATAAAGGTATATTCTGTTTCAAACTATCAATGTCAGAGAGTATCATCTACCAGCTTTTTTAGACTCTAGGGGGCTCTAAACGCATCTCCACACGGCCCCCCTGCCATAACCAAACTAAACCCGACTTTTCCAATTGGACATTATTTTCTATAACAAAGAACTAGGCAGAGAAGCAGCGTTAGGGGCCCAGTTGGAGATCTAACTGCTAAAGTCCCAAGAGATAAAAAAAAAAAAGGTCACTGGTTATATAAATATTCTGCTATAGGAGTCCAATTCGCTAGTTGTGCTATTTTCTTTTATTTACAACATTGTAAAACTTACAGGGTTATTCCCTAAGCTGCCGAAGGCAGCCCAGTGAATAACCGAGCCGAAGTGAACAGAGCAGAACGACGTTCGGCTATTCACCCCTGCTCAGTACAGCTGACTTCAGCCGTACATCGGCTGCCTTCAGTCAGCCGAACATGCAGAGCCGAAGTGCAGAGGGACTTTGACTCAGCCGATCCAACATCTGGGCCATCGCTCAGAGAACAAGCCGATTCTGCAGGAAACTAAAACTTTCAAACATCTAGTGGCAGCATCTATTGATCTATTGAAAGTGAATTAACCAGCATTTGAAAAAACTTGAAAACCTTTTAACTTTAATGATCATTCTAATGTACCCTGACATATAGTTGTAGAAGTTTTTAGCCTGGGTTCCCCCGACACCTCAAAATTATTTTAAGGGTTTCTCTAGGGTAGAAAGGTTGAGAAAGGATGGTCTAATGACTGTCTAGAAAGAACAATGGCTGGGAGCTGTATTGCAGACATTCTACCTTTCCCTTGTAATGTAAAGGAAGACCAACACAGAATCCCTCTGTGTGAGATTCGTCATCCCTGCAAGAGTGTGCAGACTGGGAGCCGGAACTCCTACTGAGATCTCACAGACACTTTGATTTGTTACAGACAGAACATTTGAGAGTTGTGAAGACGTCCAATAAAACTCTCGGGAAAAGAGGGGAATGGTTTTCAAACTTGCTTGAGGTGTTTGGCTATAGCAAATGAGCTAAGCTGTGTTTGGGCTTGTTTACACATGCTTTTCAGCTCAGCTAAGGCCAATTTAAGATTAGGTAGGGCACCACTTTTATTCTTCTATATAATAAACATGAATACAAAGCAGACATTTTAATCACATGGCAAGTCCATTACAAATGGATCTTAATCTACAAGTACACTAGCCCTAAAAAGTGCAGTTGCTCTCTCACTTAGTGGAGAAGGTATCCTATAAGAATATTAGTATCAAGGTATCCTTGATTAAAAAGAAAGAGTTTTGTGACATTTGCCCTGATTCTGGCAGCAACAGGAACCAGCCATGGGAGCATCATCTTTAGGATAACCCAAAGTACACTATACCTACCAGGGAACTGGCTTGGCTGTTGCATTCCCACAGTGTTCCTCCTCTGATCCTTGTAGTCTGGTGGTGGTCTTGTCAAATGTCTGTTCAGCTGATCCTGACCATTACACTTTTCCTATGACAAAATACATAATAACCCGTTATTTTTGGCTATTTAATCATTTATTAAGACGTTATTTCTTATGTGTTCATGTGTCTTGTTATTTGGGCAATTCTATTTTTCAGTACAATCAAAGCAAATCTAAAGGCTCCTGTGTGACAATCTAAACAGTTTCCACATCCGGTTACTATGTGATGCACATGCTTTATAGAGTTAAAAAACAACAACTTTTGTTTATCTTCCCTGAGTGAGCCAAACCCTCCTTCATTTGTGTGTCACACGCTGCCCCTCCTTGACACCGCAACTCACCATCTGTCAATCCAAAAAGCAGTGGGCAGTACTAGGTGTCGCCAACTGCTGATTGACATGCTACTGGCCTGTCAATCAGCAGTGACAATGCTGTAGACCACACCCCCTGCAACACCTTCTCATCCTACTTCCGTGCAGATAACAGCCTTCATGAGGGTGACACATACAGTACATGGCAGTTAGGCTTACAGTTCTTTGCTGCAAAGTCCACCACATGCAGCTTCCTGTGATGGCGTGACAACATTGCTGCTCTGCTGCTGATTTCCAAGCAGCAGCTTTGTCACCCCATCACAGGATGTGGACTTTGCAGGGATACTAAGAGAAACATTTATGAATCCTGTGCTTCAGCACATTTTTTAAAAGATGGGAGACCATAATTCGACTTCAACAAATGTGTCTCTGATTTCTTCATCATCATGTGAAACAATGCATGTGTCATGTGTGTACACATGTTGAGGAGCTATGCATAAAGCAGTTGTTGGTTTATTTGGTCCTGTTTAGACAGGGTAGGAATGGTTAAAACCCCCTTAGGGTTTTTATTTTTATTGTGCTCACCCTTTTTATTTTTCCTGGTGACCATTATCACCAACACAGAAAGTAATAGGAAATATTAGAGATTCTATAGATAAGATCCTATTTAAGTTTATAAGGAGTTTTTGCACAGCCATGGACAGTACCACAGGAGATTTCAGGCCTGAGGAAGTAAACACTAAAGGAGGCCTCCATTGTAGTGGCGAGGCAAGTCTGAACCTGGGTGGTGGTGGTGGGGTTCTAAGTAATGCTAGGAGGCTAGAGAGTAGTGATGAGGCTGGGCTTGCTGCAAACCCAGTTCACCTGAGTTTGCCCAAACTCGCTCAAAATTGTAACTGTGACCCACTCCTCCTTGCCCAATCAGTTGCGGAGAGGGCATTCCTACACGTCGCAAAGGGGTGAGGAATGCCCCCACCGCAACGGCTGCCACTGATTGGGTTGGGAGGAGGGGTGGCAGTCAAAATTTTGAGCCAAGTCCAGGCTTATCTCTACTAGAGAGAGAGAGGGTTCAATTGTTTTATTTTACGTGAACTTGTACTTTAAATGACAGCCTAACCCTAACTTATTTCATACTCTCTGATGTAGTCACAAGAGGCTAATTCTTACCTACCAATCAGCTTTATGAGATCTCTGGTCTCCAACAGCAGAAGGCAGCCATCATGGAAGGCTGTATGCTCAAAGGCTAATTATTGGGCACAGCCAGGCAATAAATGGCTCCCTCTCAACACAGATTGCGCCCTTTATTTGAAGAATCTTAGGTGACAGGACAATAGGTGAGAGGCTGGCTCAGAAATGATTACTGACTGGGGAAAACACACCTCTGAATTTTGGAAAGAAACTAGGAAAAGGACATTACCGTTCTAGCTATCATCTGCTGCTGCATCATCTGCCTTTGTAGAATATTCGTCTTGTCCACCATTTGCTGATTTAACAAGGGCTGCTGGTTGTTGTAACCATTGGGACTTGTACAGGAAGCAGTGCTGGAGCCAGGACTCTGGGTGGCATTAGCGTGCTGTTCCTGTTAAAACAAAAAGGTTACAGGTTTACATCAGACACCAGAAAACAGAGACAGATTATGGCAGAATGGGGCCATAGGCAAGGTAGCAGCTTTGGCCCCCCCATCCCTTTGCATCACATTGATAAGGACTTAAGTCGACACAGAGAAGCTGCCCCATCTGCATTGTCGGTGCTGGCATTCCTGCCCCATCAGACAACAACTGCCTTCAATTACATCCTCTATGAAGTGAGAGGCAGGTGAACAGTTTTGAATAAACAAGCTATCCCACTGGTTTACTGCAGGAGCTTGAAAGTTGTAGCTGGGCTCCCAGGACATCTATGGGCCCTGGGCTCCTGCCTTGGATGCCCTGTGGATGATTTGCCTCTGCCAGAAATGTCTCTTATGCCTTTGAAGCTGCAAAATCTCTGTAGTGTGTAACACAGTATTATGAACAACATAAATGCTACAGCACGGCATTATGGGAAATAATGCATTAGCAGGTAGTCACAATAGTTTAATATTTCCATCCTCCTGAAGGAAAATGATTTAGACTTTTTTTGTTCCTGAACAATATTAGAGAGCGGCTGACCTTGGCGAATACATACCTTTTTTTAAAACCTAATTGGCTAAGAAGTTATCTCTTGTCATGAGTCTTGCCTAGAGATTCTTCCAGTAACAGCACATCCGGCTGGCAACACTAAGGGGTTCATTTATAAAAGTGCCCTAGGGGTGCTAGTGGCATGCGAATGGCATCCTCCTGGCTGTACGTCAAGAGGAACATTTACAAATGAACTCCTAGGCTACTGCCTTGCAATGAGCACCATAGTTGTCAGCTTGCCACGCAAACTCCTTCAGTTGGCCATTAAGTTGACCTATCAGGTCTGCAGGAGCCCAGCGCAGATCTGATGCTCAGCGCTGAAACGCAATTAAAAATGCCCAAAACCTCGCTGAACAGCGCGGTTCCATTGAAAGCAGTATGGAAACCGCACTGATCAGTGTGGCAAAAAAGGTTCAGTGAGCAATTCGGGCGGGAGGGGGTTCGGATCGCGCGGAGCCGCACAGTCGCATGAATGGTCCCCATAGCAATGTAACGGATCGTTCATGTCGGCAGATCCGCCCTGGTGTGAACGGGGCCTAAGAGAGGTAGAAAAGAATATGTGCACTAAAAATGTGCACATCTTTTATTTTTTACTCTCTGGGGTAAAATAAATAAAAATTACTTTAAAAAAAGAAAACTTGTTTACTATGGTAAGGAAAACTGCCAAAAAAGGTCCTGGAGGGCCGCCAGTGGAGTGCCGCTTACATAACTCGAACCATATTGCAAAATTCAGAGCAAAGTCACCAGAGCTATGTGAAACACAGACATCAGTCTTACAGAAGGCCTTAAGTCTGCCAGACGCACTGGGGTATAAGCAAGGTTGATCCTTTTCTGAGATAAAATACCGGCCTTATGATCTCCTTCCTATTAATACAGCTGGCAACATATCCCATTTTTACCAACCAGGCCCATAGAGTACTGGTCAAGTGGCAACCACCTTTTAGGATGGCTATGATGCATACAATCCTTGGTATACAAAATATAACATTGGGAGGAAAAAAGAAGGAAAAATAACTCCAAAATAATAAACAGGTCAGTGCACGCGGGTACAAAGTGAATCAGACTTACATTTTCAGAAGAATTCTCAATGCCTTGGATAGCATGCCATGAAAAATCAGCATGTTGGTTGCTATGAAAAATATGGCATGGTGGCAATGTTACATCTTGAAAGAAAAGTTTTGTGGTTTGCAAATGTTAAAGGGGGTGTTACAAGTAGCAGAGTGCAAAAAAATCTGCCCCTAAGGCCTCGTTCGGACAAGCGGCAGCTTTTACCACCCCTCAGAAAAGCGATCCACCGCAGCTCATTTTTTTTAGAGGAGCAGTAAAGGCTGCCACCCATCTGAACGAGGCAATACTGCCTCCTCCTGAATGACAATGTAATGTGTGTTCAAACAGTCACTTGTAGTCTCCATCAGAATAACCCATGTGACAGGGTGACAATAAACTCGATTGGGAAACAGCAATAGAGCGTTGTCACCCGATCGTAGTTAGTATTTAAAAATAGAACATTCATTGCAGGATAACCAGATGAGAACAAAAGATTGAAAAGTGCATTAACATGTTAAAGATTGTATGACATTTTCAAGTGCAACAAAAGCTGAACACTCGTCAGATTCTCTTTTTTGTCTGTGTCCCCATTAGGGAGATTAACCCTCCCTATTTATCCTGGTGACCGTTGTTCCTGAAAGTCAAAGAAGTTCCCAAATGTTGGGTTGTCGTCACCAGAACAGTAATAGACGGTAAATCTTCCAATGGGGACACTAGTTCTGGTGACCCTGCGGATCACCATGGGGTTCCCTCTCTTTGGAAGGACTTCACTTCCTGTTGTGACTATCGAACAGGAAGTGGAAGGAAATCTACGGTGTCCTGTAGTGACAGAGGCTGGAACGACAGAATGCAACAGGCATTCAGGCATCCGACATACCACCTGTCAGATGCAAAGCTTCTTTAGGCAGCTTCGCTTAGCAACAGAGTGAAAGTTCTGTGAATGTGCACCAGGACTACGTACAGCGAGTCTTATTTTAAAGGAGCTTATTAATTTTGTCATCTGAAGCAGGGCATTTATATGGAATTCAGGGGCCAATCTGTCCAATCCAGTAGCCAATAGGATTATTTTTAAGAGGCAGCTCCATTAACAACAACTAGTGATAACTTCAAAAGTTAGGTTCCAGTTGTCATTTGTAAGGAGCATTGGCTGCTTGGCTCCTAGGATTTGTCCAGCCCTGATTTAAAGTAAAATCTACTTGCGTATATACTTTGCCAAGTTCTTCCTTTCTTACTGAAAAGGCTTTCCATTTGGTTTTGCTCATAGCAACCAGATCTTTCCTTCCATTCTACACTGGAAGAGGGAAAGGAAGAAGAATCTAATTAGTTGTCATGGGCAACACAAAGTAAAACAGTTATTTCCTGAGAAGCATCGGGAAATGATGATCCCTGTGTTTTTTTTCCCAGCAAATGGAAGTCATAAAATCTGTAAAAAGTGAAAGTTCCAGAGGACATGTGGGGTCTGGAATTCCAGCCATGTTCCTTGGAAAAGCAAGACTTAGCCCTACAACTTAGCTGTGCTGTCCTTGGCAGCTCCGACTATGGCACATACATTCAGGGGATTAGATGAGTTTTATGCTTAATACTGTCAAGCTGTGGTTATGGCAGGGATGTTTGGAAATTATTATAAAGTAAGCTTATCTGTCCAACGGCCAAGAATCACTGGATGGAAGGTCAGAAAGATATACTGCTTTACACTGATCAGGAGGGTGGATGGGATTTACTCATTAATTTCATATTTTTTTTTTAAATGTTAAATTAGAGAAAACTTTGTTAACTCTTGTGCTGCACAACATGTATTGTGAAGGACCAATAAGGCTAAGCTGTAATGGCCTCCTGTATAAAGACAGGCCTCATGCACACAGGCCAATCTGTCTGCATCCATGGACAAGCATCTACGATATCCGGTTACATGCAGACAGATGCGGATGCTGTCAGTCTGACATTCACTTGAACTGGAACAGCGGGCTCATTTGTATGACCCTACCTGGGATTCCTACCGCAAGAATGCGCAGGTTCTTGCCGAAGGAATCCTTAGCCACAGTTAAAAGACCTGTGTGCATTAGGCCATTGGGCACATTTTCCCCAGAGACCCGCTGCAGTCCGCAGATCACCAAATGCTTTGTGGTGGCCAAGTGGTGTGTGTTTTTTCCATGAAACCAGATTTTTTGACTTAAAGTAAAACCCTTTCCTTGCAGTCCATTTGGGGGCAGAGAGTCAGAAGAATTCTGAGACAACTGGGTTATACTGTTGTCTTCAGGAGATTGGATACTGGCAAACAAAGCTATTAGTCAGCCAGATATAACCTATCCCACCCCCATCATTCTTCAGTTTTGTGGAAAAGCAAAGACAGAGGGGTGGGACCGCTATACCTTGATACACTCCAAAAAATTACTTTATGGGGAGTCAAAAATCAAGTTTTCTTACTTGTTCATAATGGGACACAGGGTGAGGAGAATTCTGAGAGAACTGGAACATACAAAAGCAGTTGCCCTTAAGAGTGAGCAACACAGCAAACAAAACACTTACAGGCCCACAAAAAACAATATGTGAACACTGGGGCTACTTGAAGCTCACAGAGCTACCTGGCTGATTGGGAGTGAGAACTATTCCAAAAGCTTACTACTAAACAAAATTCCAAAGTTCTTAACTTACCCAACACATCTTTGCTCCTGGGAGCAATATTAAAGTAGCTTAAACAAATTGTATCCACAAACTTCCCCAAGATGTTGAAAATGCCTACAACAATGGGAAACTCCATCCCACATTTGGTGGTTATGCCTACTACTTAAAGGCTACTGGAAATAAATTATCACGTGTATTTAGAATGAATGTGATTCTTGGCTGATTCTGACTGGTGTGACCTCACTGGTGTGTGGCTGCTTGGGCATCTTGTGACTAAACAGTTTAGAGCATCGACACACTTTCTCGTTGAGCACCCAACACACTCCCTCGGTAAGCACTTCTCTGCAACCGGTGGCTGAACTCCGGGAGGGGACACTGTCTTTCTTCATGGTGGTCTTGGTTAATTCTGTCTCATAATGCATCTATCAATTCTTTCACCTCAATGAATTGATCACATGCAGTGTATCAACGCAAACAGATCACTGTTGTAAATTCTCTTTATACCATGGAGTAATATGAAGACAGTAATTTCCCTCATTCCCCTCTCTCTTCTCATGTCTCAATTTCTACATGTTCTATGTCTGGGACCTAAGTACCCTATTTCATATCACTGTAAACTGGCTATTGTATAATTGTTCCATACATACTAATTTAAAAGTAGGAGCAGCAGGAGAAGCTGGGACACACAAAAGTGGGTGGGAAGACCCAAAACTCTCAGGTGGACAAAAGATCATTCAAGAACTTTTGCTCCCTCAGGGAGAGCTCACCATTGAATATGGGTAAGCTCAAGTTAGGCCCGAACCCAGTCAAAACCTAAGCTCTTCTGAACAAGGACGTGCCATGGGCATTCCCTGACCCGCAGCTGCATGTACACAGAGGGGCAGGATGCTTGTGCTGATGTAACTTACTAATATGTCCACACAGCCACATTAGTTAAATGTAATTTACCAAATATAGTCATTTAGCCATAGAAGGTCAACAATGTCACTGAATTCCACCAATTTGGTTATGTCCAGTTGTGGGCAGGGAATTCCCCACCAGCAGCTGATTGGGTGTCACGGAAGGAGCTTCCTTCCGTAGGGGCTTCTTTCAGGTACCACATTTTTAACCTAAATAGACAATATATTTTCCTCACATTAGGTTCTCAACCTAATTTGGTGGCACCGCATGCCTCTCTCCTCCATCCATACACATCTCCCTCCTTCCATTGTGCATAGCTGTCACATTTATAATAGCAAACAGTTATAAAGAACTGTAATTTTACAGAGAACAGCAGTGTATATATATATATATATAT
>NW_017306370.1:1988996-1992141 GCF_000935625.1 Nanorana parkeri | reverse complement strand
TTGCTATATATATATATATATATCAAGTAGAATGTGACTCCTAGACGGGTTGAGTCTTGTATGGCATCATGACAATGCCACCCCCTTTCCTGCCAGAGCATCCCAGGTTGCTAAGAGCCTGGTCGGGGAGATGTGTAAGGGCCATATACATCTCCCCGCCCAGCTTTTAACAACCAGCAATGTCACTGGTTGCCAGGAGCTGGGCGGGACGCCGGCCAGAGCATCGCAGGTTGCTAAGAGCCTGAGCAGGGAGATGTGTAAGGGCCATATATATCTCCCCGCCCAGCTCTTATCAACCAGAAATGTCGCTGGTTGCCAGGAGCTGGGCATGACGCTGGCCAGAGCATCCCAGGTTGCTAAGAGTTGGGCAGGAACATGTGTATGGCCCTTACTAATTGCGTGCACCCCCCAGTGGCTAAAAAGGCGGCTAGGGACACCCCTGACCCCCGGCATATACAGGTTTGTGCATACAACTTTTTATCTTTTCCCTTTGCTCTCTAATGAGAACGGAATGGAGAATGTAATCTAGGCATTTTAAATCTTCTTCATCTACATTAAAGCAGTACTTGCGCTAGAATACAAGATCCGCTAATGACAGACTCACCCATTGAAAAAAAAATGGATTCTGGATTGCAGCAGATTAATAAAACATCGAGTGGTGGTGGGAGAGGGG
Source organism: Nanorana parkeri (assembly GCF_000935625.1). NCBI lineage: Eukaryota > Metazoa > Chordata > Amphibia > Anura > Dicroglossidae > Nanorana > Nanorana parkeri. Next base: position 1,991,468 of record NW_017306370.1, on the reverse strand, counting down.
GGCTGAGCCAGGAGTTGGGCTTTAGTTCATTATCCTACTTTGTGAATGATCCAGGCTCTGTATTTTATATCACTTTTATAGAAATCACAGTCCAGGCCTAATGAGGAACAGTGACCACACACAGAAACAAAATGCAAACATCTTCACCCGGAATCCTCAGTGACACAGGCACACTATAAATATATTACAGCAAGGGTTGTAAATTTTCCACAATTAGATTGGTTTTATATTATGCGGTTAATTCGGATACATATTTGTATAAGTGGAGTTCCTTTTAGAAGCCAAAATTAGTCAGCTGCTGCTTTTTTTTAAATAGAATTACAGAACAAAAGCATTGCCTTAGAGGCTTTTTATTTACAACTGCTTTTTAATGCTTTTTCTGCCTCTTTTTTAAGTGTATTTCCACTTTTGCAGTCGAATTTGGTAAAACACCCACTATATGTTTGTTATGTGTTCCTGTTCACGCAGCATACAGAAAAATATACCCTTTTAGGTAAGAAATATTTCTTTACTTTTCATTGGAACGGGTTTATACATAGGCAGCTTGTTTTGCTCAGAATAGCTTAAAAAAATTGCAATTTGGGGACAGATTTCAGGGACAGGTTAATTTAAAAGTGCATTTACATACAACGTACAACCCATGCCTTGAGATCTTTAACCCTTTATTAGGGTAATAACAAAGGGTTATAACTAGCTTTTAAAGTAAGGTGCACATGGTAGGGCTTTCCATATTACAAACACAAACATTTTTAGATCAATGATCGATTATAATCGATTATGTCGATTAGTTGTTGCAGCCCTAAACATTTTCCAAAAAACATACCAGCTAGGCTGCAAAAAACAAAACAAAATTACACTGTCAAACAGTTTGTGTTAAAAACAGAGGTTTTAGTTTCACAACTTTTCCAAAATATGTGGAAGCCGCACTGCCTCGCCAAGGCCCCTCTGTGTAACTCTAATCTATGAGAGCCTCTATCTTGAAGCATATATAGCAATGGATAAATGGAGTGCAGGTATGCCTGGAGACAGTGTCGTCACAAGGGGGGTGCGGCCCGCACCCGGGTTGCACCATTGGAGGGGTGACACCAAAATGACTGACAGTCATTTTGGTGCCACCCCCTCTGAAAAGTCGGTCACTCCGGCCTTGGCCCGAGTGCCCGACAGTTGCAGGAGAGAGGAGGGGACCTGGCGGCATACCTTATCCCGCCGGGTGAACGTCCCCTCCTCTCTCTGCCGGCGTCTATCACCTAGATGGTCGCCGGCAGGTATCACCAAGATGGCCGTGCATGCGCAGTACCTGCTCTGGGTGACACCTGGCCTCGGGACGCCTCTGCCTGGAGGTAGCCTATTTTTGTGTTTGCACTTTAGAAAGCCCTTCCATGTGCACCTTACTTTAAAAGCTACTTACAAATTGATTTGTGCGGTTGCCATTTTTGTTTTGCTGGATTTGGTGTGGGGGACACACTTGGGGCTTCAACTGCTATTGTGATGTACTGGGTTTCTGGTGTGTGGGTAACTGGGTAAACGCCCAGTTATCCGGCACCCATTATCCCCGAGATCGGTAGGTTCCGGATAACTGTAGTTTATGGTTGCTTGAGAGTTAATAGTAACTCTCAAGCAACTCCCCCCCGCTGTGTGTTTGTACTGTTGAAAGCCCTTTCATGTACACCTTACTTTAAAAGCTACTTATAAATTGATTTGTAAAAACCTCAAGTTGGACTTCAACTCCATGGAGAGTCAGTGAAAGTTGGTGCTGGATCAGTGTCCTCTCTCCAACATAGAGAGCCATGACATCCTGCAGAAAAAGTGGCCACACGGAGCTCCTGATTTATCTGACTGTGGAGAACCCTCGAAACAAACAACAACATTTTTCCCTTAAAGCAAGGAATTGTTGTTTTCCTCAGATTGCGTTGTGGTTTTAGAGTCGGCTTTAGAGTTCTTACAGCATAGAATGAATGATACTCTGTAACTTATTTAGCTCCGTCTTGTGTTTTACTTTTAAATATTCAAGATAAAAGCAAATCGTTGAAAGAAGACCATTTCTTTCAGAATGAAAGAGTCTGTACAGCTCATTTAGCAGATTACTGGCCTGAGTTGTGTCATAAACATTTGTGTTAAGAAGGTAGCAAAGATTTATACGAGTCATTTGAGTACTTTCTGCTAGAATTTACGTTATTTGAAGAAGAGTTCAAAGAGAAGCGCAGGAATGTGTGGAGGTCGGGGATGTCACTCCAGAAAGACTTTAGAATTATGCCCAAATTTCACTGGCCGTATTTCAAAGAACAGCAAGAGTTCCTGATAAACTAAAGCCGGCCACACACTTAAAGTAGATCCGAACCCAATCAACAAAATCTCAGACGTTTTAACACGTTATTGTAATTTCAAAATAGTTTTTCAGTAATTTTAAATCTGCAGCTTTCGTGAAAATAATATTGGTGATCAGGGCCATCCCTATAATGTGGTGGTTGCCTT
>NW_017306370.1:1944368-1988975 GCF_000935625.1 Nanorana parkeri | reverse complement strand
CTGCCAGACCGCCCCAGGTTGGTAAGAGTTCTTTGCAACCTTTGACACTCTGGCCAGCATCCCACACAGCTCAATGATGTCACTGGTTGCCCGGAGCTGAGTGGGATGCTCTGGCTGACATTCCGCCCAGCTCCTGTAAACCAGTGACATCAGTGAGCTGGTCGGGACACCGCTGGACAGAGGTAACATGCACCACCAGCACCCAACCACCCCCCTAGTAACGTGCACCACCAGCACCCAACCCTCGGTGACATACACTCCCAGCACCACCCAATACTCCCCTCCCAGCTTCAAGCGGAGAAAAGTGTAGGGACACCTCTGCTGGTAATCCCACCATAAGCGTCACTGGGGAGACAACACTCTTCTTCCAATTGTACTTTAGGGCTGTCACCCAGGCTTCCAAGTGGAGACTACAGGTGGTCATTTTAACACATGATAAGCAGGGAAAGTCCACTGCTGTCCCCATCAGGAAATTTGCCCTGAGAAATTTCCATCACCGCTGGAGTCCATGCAGACAGAAAGTTGCTAAAAGAAACTGCAGGAGATTAGCAGCACTAAAATGCAAAACAGGAAAAAGGTGAAAACATTTTATGAAAAATGTGAAATAATGAAATGCTGCTTTTGCTAACAAAGGGGCCTATTTATAACCAATTCACAGAGCCATTCGCCCTACAAATCTTTCTAAATTTTGATTTTGTGTGAATAGACGCAAAAAAGAATGGTCTTCAATATATTTTTTCTTTTCAAGTCGAATGTATGTAATGTAATACTGCATTATGGCCACTAGATGGAGCTGAGGAGCATAGGAAATACACATTTATTTCCTAGAGAGGCTGCAATTAGCTTTGTGATTCGTAGGGTGAAGTTCCTCTTTAGTATTACACATAAAATGTATAGGACATAGACAGCTACGAGCAGAGGTGAAGATTATTTAGGTCTGATTTGTCCCAGAGCATTCGGCGCCATCCACCTTCCTTATATTGGGTGCTGCATCTGTTTGTATTGTCTCGTCAGGTCCGAGAGTGCGACATCTTCTAGTCTGTGAGCAATGTATTATTCACACCTCCCACCATTTTGACCAAATATTTACATTTCCCAGGACAGTCATGACTCATATAGGTGACTTTGTATAGAGGGACCACCTCATTTATCATGTTAGTCCAAGCCTGGATGTTGGGAGGATATGGGAGTGTCCTTAAATTAGTATTTTATTTCTGGCATAACAGGTCATGTAGAAAAATAACAGTTTAATATGTCTAGTGCTACTGACATTATCCATTATACCAAGTCACATTAGGATTGGATCTCTTCCCAGTGGGGTGCCTGTGATTTTACTATTAATGTTAGTCCCTTAAAGAGCAACCCTAGGCAATATCATTTCATTAGATTAAGAGTCTTTCATAGGCTGGCCGCAGTGATATCACAAACTGTGCTTTGTAAATGATAAAGAGCACAGAGTGGGTGGAGACATGACACCGGCGTCAGTCATAGAAGCTTTGCTGATGGGGTGGGGGGTCAGGGGTACAGCTCCCGCCATCCAAGGAAAACACATTTGAGCATTTCTTAACGTGAAAAAAAAACCTAGAGCAAGAAGTGTGTTGCTGGCAGGATCACCAATTAAAAAAGTAACGAATGCAGCCACCACATCTAAGGACTGAAAAGCTGAAATGTCCACTTCATGATGAATGTGGGTTTGTCAGGTTTGTATTGGGTTCTGTGTCTACATGGGCATATTTCCTTCACTTTCTATCGGGACAGGAGGTGATGGAAAATCCCTCCACTGTTAACACAAACTACAAAAAATTATATACATATATTCATGTATATACCTCTGTTACATTACTGGTCAGTGTATATACCTCTGTAACATTGCTGGTCAGGGTGCATACCTGCGTTACATTGCTGGTCAGTGTATATACCTCTGTAACATTGCTGGTCAGGGTGAATACCTGCGTTACATTGGTGATAATTGTATATACCTCTGTTACATTGGCAGTCAGTGTAAGGCCTCCAACTAATTCTCTCCCCGCTCCCTCCCCTGGCTGCCTCTCCTCTCTCTCTCCTGGCTGCCTCTCCTCTCTCTCTCCCCTGGCTGTCTTTTCTCTCGCTCTCCCCTGGCTGTCTCTCCTTGCTCTCTTCTGTATATTGTCCACATAAAATTCCCGCACGGTGCTAGAGTGTTCGGTTTTCACTTGAAGAAACGGTGGCAACCCTAATATTCAGATATCTTCAGAGATTTTTTTTTAAATGGGGAAGGGTTAAGTGCAGTAGGAACTCTTTTCCACAAAGTTTGGCTGTGTCATCCCTCCAACTGCAGTCATCATCATTTTAATAGGTTTTTTTTTTACCCCTGACGTTAAGTTATTTGAATGTGTTTTGTATTGCAATGTATATATTGATGCAAACCAACTTTTTATGTTGATTTAAAAACCCCCCATATGTTTTAAAGATTTTTTAATAATCTTATAGTGAGAACTAAGTTCCTTTTAAAGCCCCCCCTCCCAGGCTTCTGCATACATGGGGGTGGTAAATGATCGTTTGATCTGTGGTGAATACTCAAATCTATTGGGGTGTGTAAAACGTTTCTCACCTCTACTAACCTACTACCGTAACTGCCAATATTGTAAAATTAAGCTATTTGAATGTGGTTTTTTTTTTCTTCTAACAATACAATTGTTATTTTATTTTCAAATGCAAAACAAGACCAGAAGGTACACATAGTAAGAATAAACAGGATCGACAGGCAACATGGGGTATATAACATTGCACAGTATATAGTTAGTCAGGTTGAAAAAAGACACAAGTCCATCGAGTTCAACCTATAGAGATACGGAGAAATACGGAGAAAAAAGTATGGTCCAGAATATTATTTCAAATCTCTCAAAATGTTCCGTATCCTGACTGGTCAACCTATCTTCAAAAAAACAAAAGGAGTGGAAGAGAAATAAGTCACAAGAGAAAAACAGTCAGAAGAAAGAGGGAAAAGAAAAAAAGCAAAGAGCATGAGAAAGAGTCATCAAAGAGCATCAACTGAGGAGGACGGAGCATGATCTTAGTTCTACTACTATAGGTAAGTTCCAAAATCACTGGAATCAGTAAACATGATCGAGACACTCCGTGTGGAGGTGTGTTCCTCCATGGGTTGGAGCTGGGTTAATTCAGCAAGCCACTCTTTAAAAGGAGAACTATGAGGTGAGTGCTTTTCACTCACCTCATAATTCTAGCTGACCTGTGACAATGAGACTGTCACAGGTCGGCTCAGTAAATCGGGAGGTGAGCAAACACATACCGGCGTTCGCTCACCTCTCGATCCTGTCACGGCTCTCTGCCGTGACAGGGGAGGGGTTGGATTTCCCCCTCCCCGCTCCGATTCGCCAGCGCTGACTGACGGAACGGACGGGGGAGGGGGCGGGTACAGCTGGCTCTGCCTCTAGATAGGCAGAGCCAGCTGTCAGTCACGCAGCTGGGCGGATCCAGACATAATTGTCGGGATCCGTTTCAGCTTGCGGCGTCTCATTCTACCGCAAGCTACAGCTCGCGGTATACTGAGCCTAGGGTGATGGGAGGACGCTAGTTTGTGTCCTCCCGTTACCCTAAGGAGAACTATGGGGAAAAGCCTTAACCCCATAGTTTTCCTTTAAGAGGAGGGGAGACCGAAAATCTCCAATGTCTTGGAAACATAATTCTAATTGCCATTAGAAAAAATACTTAGTATGGTAATACCTTGGGTTACGAGAATAATTCATTCCGGAAGCATGCTTGTAATCCAAAGCGCTCGTATATCAAAGCGAATTTCTCCATAGGAAATAATGGCTAAAATGACTAAGTCATTTTGGTGTCACCCCTCCAATGGTGTCACCCGGGTGCGGGCCGCACCCCCCCTGTGACGCCACTGCTCAACGAAATCTTTTTCATTTCGTTAAACCATAACAAGGAATCTATCCGATGACACTTGCTGTTGCCTCCTTTTGAGGATTTTGTGTTAATGTGACATTGCATTGTCGTTAAACAGATTCATCGCACGCACTGCTACAGCCTTATTCGGGTGGTGCTTTTCTACAACCCGCTCGTATTGCAAGACATCGCTCGTATATCAAGACAACATTTTTCTGAAATGTTTGCTTGTCTTGCAAAACACTCGCCATCCAAGTTACTTGTAAACCAAGGTATTACTGTAATCCTTTTTGATTCTTAAGATAGAGCTGTGGAGCAGAGAGAGGAGTGCAATCTCTGGGTTCGGTTTGAGATGTAGGCCCATGATAAAGATCGGTAGTCAGAAGACAGATATCATGGGACACGCCTACCATATATGTAACATTGAACCTCTGCCTGTTTGGGTGTGTTTTTTTAACACGTCTGCTATGATTGATGCCAGTGTCATGATGCCGGTGTCGTGTCTCCACCCCGGCTGTTCCAACACGTTGAAAGATCAGCCCACAGAAAAAAAAATTCAACTATAAGTGGTGGGTTGAATTACCAACTTCTTGCTTACATCTCTTGGTAATGTCAGTGGATGGATCTGCCTACCAGTGGTACATTGGCTGTGAAGTCTTGTACCGACTCTGACTCCAACAGGAAGAGTGAGTCTACCCAAAAATGGACAAGTTTATGGTCAAGTGACCCTTGAAAGCTAAAATATACTCCTTCAAGCATTAAATACAAAATAAATCCCCTGAGCAATTCGTGAAAGGTTTAGAGGGCGCGGAAATAATTTACCTTTCTTCTGGAACACCTACAATTCTTTATCCCTCTGATACAGGTCACGTGACTGCTGCCTAGTCAATAGACACATGGTTTCTGATGAATGTTGCTTCGGGCAAAGCCAACCAGTCCACCTGAACTCTGATCCATCCCTTTGTCTATGTGGTCAATGCCTCAATATTGGTCGCATGGCTGGTAATAAATTATTCCGAGATTTCCTGGAGAAAAGTATTTAAGCACTCTATACCTTTTTTAGGTTTTTAAATCCATATCCTGTGTGTAGCTTAGCTGGAATAGTTGTCTGCAGGGGTGTCTCTGGAGTATTCACCGCCTAAGATCGAGAGCGTGGTGGGGTGTGGTGCATGTTGTGGGTAGGAAAGAGGGGGTGCTGTTGGTGCACATGAGGGGGGTAGCATCCATTGTCCCGCCCAGCTCACTGACGTCACTAGTTGCCAGGAGCTTGGCAGGATGGTGGACTCAGCTCCTGGTAAGCAGTGACATCACTGCTTACCAGGAGCTGGGTGGGTCACCGGCCAGACCGTCCTGATGTCAATGGTTGCCACAAGCTGGGCGGGACCCGGCCAGAGCATCACAGGTTGCTAAGAGCTCTTAGCAACTTGGGATGATCTGACTAGAAAGGGGGCAGCAGGCAGACCTGCCCCACCCCCATGTAACCAAATGAGATGCTGCCTAAGGCAACCGCCTAATGCTGCCTCATTATAGGGATGGCCCTGGTTGTCTGGTAGAAAGTTAATGATAAATACTGGGCAAGACCAGTCAATGTCTTGTCTCTGAAATGGACCATGTTACATTTCATATTGCAAAGCCTTTCCATTCAGTGTTTCCTGAGATAGTATGGGTCACACAGACGAGCCACTAAACACGAGCACCTCAGAATTCAAGCAGGATGCCAGGGGGAACATTTCTACATGACAAGATGTAGTAAAACAAACACTTTCACTAAGAACTCTCGGGTATTGAACCATTTGGCTTGATAAACCCTATTGGTCCAAGAAGGAACCCTCGATGGACCTGGAGAACCCTCCTGCTATCACTTTTTGGCATCAGCATTTATACTCTTACAATGCACTGTACAATATATACACATTTCCTAAAGTATCCACTTTTATATCTGAGTCCTAAAACAAACAGCAAATAAATCTAGCCTGCATTAAAACTGCAGAAACAGCGACGTATCCTGTATAAGGTACCGTTCCTGCATATTATGGGATTTAATGAGCATATTAGCCGGTGGAATTTCTTCCATAAAAGTGCTGATCCAATTAAATGGAAATGAGTGGAAAAGTAACACTCATAAAAATGCATATAAATCGAAAAGTTTTACTGTAAAGTGCTCCACTGTGCTAAAGTATTAAAGCTGGAATGTAGCTTGTCAGCAGTTTAATGTGCTTTCCCCATCTCAGAACGGTCAAGTGCGTGCAGATCAGATAGCAGGGATCATGACAATAAAAACTTTTTATTTCTTAACTGGAGTTTTCTAAAGTTAAACTAAATGTTACCCTTGTAGTACTCCCTGAAAGTGATAATAGGTTACAGTCATCTTTAAATGCCTTCTTTCTCTACCACACACCTAAGCAGTAGATGGTGTCATTGGTGAAGGGAAGATCACGTTATCTTTGCTGAGGATTCAGATTGGGCGATCATCAATATAACTAGACTGATAATCATGTGACTGGGTGCTATGAGATCCTGGAGGATAATTTTCTGTAGAAAAGGTATTAAAACAGACCTTTAGCCCCTTTCACTTACAGGGTGATTCACATAAAGGTGAAGAGTTTGGAGAAGGCAGGAGAAGTGAACAATCTAGAACAACATAGCTGAACTGGAAAAATTCTCCAATTCAGCTCCTTTCCAGTTCAGCGATGTTGTCCTAGCTTGTTCACTTCTCCTGCCTTCTCCAAACTCTTCACCCTATTGTGAATCACCCTGTAAGTTTCACATCAGCATGTGTGAGCACTGTTCCAGATTCCAGTTCCTGGTCTTCGTAGCCACTGGTGACATAGCCAGGGTCTCACCAATGCCCTCTGATGTCATTAATGCCTTCCATGGAGTTCTCGTTCTTAAACTGCCAGATCGTGTGAGTTTAGGAACAAAGAAAAAAAGGCTCCATTTTCCAATGTATTGAAGAACAGTGCATGTGCTAGAAAAAACCAAAGACATCATATGCTTAATCTTGCTCATACAACATGCACCAATACACTCATCTGTTGATAAAGACTTTTCCCCAAGATCTCAGGAAGAAATACATTTTTAACACATAAATGGAGCATGCACGTGAGGAGTGGCAAAGTCATCATTTTTTTTTTGTAAACAGTGGCACATGACTCTAACCTAGAGGGAATAGACTGCTGAGACTAGGGAAATGGAGCAAGTAGATTGTAAATTGTAGGTACATTGTAATAGTGCAGTCAAGTTCATTATGGAGTGTGTGTGTGTGTGAAGAGCTGCTTTAAAGCAAGCCCACTTTTTCATCCACAATGGCTGCAACACGGTTGCCATACAGAGGTGTAAGCCATCATGGGACAGCTCTTTGTTTCAAAACCTTGCTCCTGATGACATCATCAATACACTCTCATAATGATATGTAGGAGTGGATGACATCAAAGTCTTTGCAGTACCTGAGAGGCTAGAAGCTTGGTGGGGTGGCTATGCACTGCCAGTGCTGAAAGTGCTCTCCTGCTTCTGATTATTATTTTAACTAATTACTTTGTTACATTAAACTGTGCTAATGAATCCCTGTTACATAGCAAAACTTTATATTTTAGTAAAATTAAAGCTTACATTTAATCTGTGTATATTTTGCCTTCCCTGGTTCCTCCCTCATCAACATGCAAATTCAATTTTGAAATAAAACCTTTCTGTTTTCATTACATACAGTGCCTTGTTTTAGATCCTCTAATATCATCACTGGGTCTCTGTGCTCCTTTGTTCACCTAATGTCACCTATGGACCCCACAGAAGCTCATGAATCACAGATCATGCACATAACAGACAGGTCTTCTTTATTGAGACATCAGAGGTCTATTAGACCCCTAATGTCACCTATGGACCCCACAGAAGCTGATGAAGCACAGTTCATGCACATAACAGACAGGTCCTCTTTATTGAGACATCAGAGGTCTATTAGACCCTTAATGTCACCTATGGACCTCACAGAGGCTAATGAAGCACAGATCGTGCTTCAACAGTTTCTTCTGCCACAGTCAGCCTAAAACCGGAAGTGATGTAATTATCGCCACTGCCAGGTTCAGTAACCGGAGGGGAGATCAGCCACTGGAAGCTTCCTATTCTCCCTTAGGTGTAGCCGAAGACTCCTGCCATGCTGGTCTTCACTCCACACGAGGGATAGCTGAGCTTGCTATGGATGGCAGCATCGGCAGAGGCAGCACCCTCTGTAGCACCATACAAGTGATCGGGCAGCACTACAGCCGCCCGATCATTTGTAAGTGAAAGCTGGGTGCAGCGCCCGTGACCTTGGTTTTAACCACTTCAGGACCCCAAAGAATATATACATACAGCAGTACTGAAGTGGTTAGCTACCTGCTGCTCTTGCCAGTAGATATTATAATGTGCAGTGTTGTCATCCTATGCAGCAGCTGTAGGACTGTACGTGTGGATGTACAGAGTGGACAGGCTATCGGCACTACCTGTCAGTAGCAGTTGCCACTATCTCCCCCTACATGCTCTTTGACTGACAGCGCAATGCACCAAGCATCCATGGGAAATGTAGTTTTAGAATACGGAAAATTGTTACTGACACTTACCATACCTTTCCATTCCTGGAGAATCACTATGTCAGCCTACCGGCTTACATGACGTGCTCCAGGAATACAGAAAATTGTTACCAATACTTACCGTAATTTTCCTTTCCTGGCCTAAGTACTAATGATAGGCTGAGATAATGTGCTTCAGGAAAGTTACATTTATAAGTAAAAACAGGTAACGGCTTCTATTACATTTTTATCGACACGCTGCAGGTGTTTTCCATCCATTCCTTTGGCTAAGCTGATGAAGCCTGTAATCTAAACTGCCTCTGTTCTTCTTTCTGGATAGAAGGCTATCACATCCTTCTCTTCTCCTGTGGTCTTCGCCGTATCATCGCTAGATTTCTGTTTTCCCCCCACTTCCTTTCCTCATGTTCACACTCTACCCACGCACGCTACAAAATTCCCACAACTTGTACTGTGAGATGAGAACCTGATTATATCTGCTCTCTTGGTTGATTCTCTTCAACTGCTCTAGGCCAGATTCACATTCAAATGTTTTGCAAACTACAGGTCTGTAGGTTATGATCAGACACTTTGGTATGTTCACAGTGCATGATTGATGATTGACACTATATACTGTCCTAGTCTGACAATGCTTTGATCTGATCTCAGCACATATTGTGCACAGTCATTCAAAACAGACAGAATTATACAAATTCAATCTTTTATATCTATGTTTCTTTAATTATGGGTCAGGACCCAGAGTGCGCAGTGGACGTGTTTGGGAGTTTTGGATGGGCCGCCACTTTACTTTGTGGTAGGGATGCACCGATACCGATACTAGTATCTGTGCGGATACTGAGCATTTGGGCGAAGGTATTGGAATGCTCCAATACCTTCCCTGATACTGAAACTTCCAGTCAGAGAAAGATTTCCTCTGACTGGCAGTGCCGTAGGGCAACATGGAGCCAGCTTCCTGGGCAATCAGGAACCAGGTGGCGAGTAATGACCCTCCTCCCGACTTCCCGGGAAGCCGGCTTGCCTGCCAATCAGCAATGCGTGGGCGGAGCAGCCCACTCGATGCTGATTGGGTGAGAAGCTGGCACTCCAGCCAATCAGCATGGAGCTGGCTTACCGGCCAATCACAAAGCCGGGAGGAGGGTCATTACTCGCCGTACGGCTTCCTGATTGGCCGGGAAGCCAGCTCCTTGCTGATTCCCGGTCAATCACAATCGAGCCGCCCAAACAACATGGAGCCAGCTTCCCAGGCAATCGGGAAGCTGGGTGGCATGTTATTACCCGCCACCCAGCTTCCTTATTGCCTGGGAAGCCGGCTCCATGACAGCGGAAGCACCGGTATCGGTACTCGGTATTGGCCAGTACCAAAAGCAAAATATCGGTACTTGTACTCAATACCGAAAAACCAGTATCGGTGCATCCCTACTTTGTGTCTCAGTTTGAAATGAACAGATCATTGTCAAGTGATAGCACAGTGAGACCCGGTGCTAGTTGAAATTAGTCTACTACTAAAATAAAATACAACTATGATTTTAATTCTCTTGGCTTCACTAAAGCTTGCAGAAATGGAGAACACCCACAATGTGTTCTATTTGGGGAAGTTTTTGGCAATGAAAGCCTTAAATTGAACAAGCTGAAAAGGCATTTTTAAAAACAGACCTTCTCCCCAAACCCCTCTGCAACAGTAAAAATCCATGGTGCATGCACCTCTGCATGCTGATCACAACACATCAGAAATTCCCTTGCTGCCGGCCCTTTAAAAATAAAGCCAATCATAGCCTGTCACCAGCATAAGATCCTAAACAGTTATCAGGAGCTGTTGGTGACAGCTCGGCCACTGTGCTGGGTGTGCGCATCAAGCATAGAATAGTGCATGCATATATGTACTACCAGGCGTTAAAATTAAGGATGCACCGGTACCACTTTTTCCAGACCGACTACAAGTACCGATACTTCCCCCCTAAGTGCTCGCCGGTACTAATTACCAATTTTTTTTTTTGTGTCATGTTTTTCTAATACAATACATATTAATGTTTTTAGGGCATTGGTGAAGTGCCAGAGCCCAGGCCTGGTCGCAGCTGAAAATGCTGAATGGCAACTGGCTATACAGGACTACAAATCTCAACAATACATTATACAGCAATGCAGAATAAGCTACACACTCTGTGCTGCTCCAGGTTGACAGCTTGATGTCTCCAGCAGAGGATCTCTGGAGGGCCATGGAGGCTCTCACACAGCCTATGGAGGATCTCAGGAGGGCTGTGTGATTTAAGGAGAGCTGTACAGGGTCTCAGGGGGGCTTTCCATGGTCTCAGGTGGGCTGTGCGGGGTCTCAGGTTGCTGTGTGGGGTCTTTCCAGGGCTGTGCAGGTTCTCAGAGGGGGCTGTGCGGGGTCTCAGGAGGCTGTTTGGGGTCTCGCCAGGGCAGTGTGGGGTCTCAGGAGGCTGTTTGGGGTCTCGCCAGGGCAGTGTGGGGTCTCAGGAGGTTGTGCAGGGTCTTAGGAGGCTGTGCGGTAGTTCTGCCACATATTACAACGCTGATGTTATAACAGGAGAGGATATGCTGGGACTTTACATCTCCTTTAAAATTTACAACTTCTGAGGTTTCCTCTAGTTGCTATTTTAACATCAGCACTCCTAAAATGTATATACAGTATTAACTATACAGTATAACATCAGCATTCCTTTTATTTATATATAACTATATAACATCAGCATTCCTATTACAATGCTGATGTTATAACAGGAGAGTATATGCTGGGACATCAGAACTCCTTTAAAAATTACAGCTGGTGCCGCACTTCTGAGGATTCCTCTAGTTGCTATTAATGGAAAAAAGAATCTGGCTAGTTCCTGGACTGGACAGCCAGGCTCCTGAACTCAAATGAATGTGTCCACCCCTGTTCTAATGTGCATTCCCCAATCCCCATGATGTATTATGAATACAAATCTGCATGAAATACTTTATTTTACTTTATAGTCATTGCTTTTTTGTCTTTGTATGGCTTTTCTGATATTTTAACAAAATTCTCTCCTTGGGTCCCAGTATTTGGGCCCTTTAGAATAAAACATTTTTTAAGAACCCCTGCACTATGTTCATGTGTGCGTGCAGAAAGCCTAGCATGGGTTTGTGGATTTGCCAGTTGTAGACTTTCCAAAAAAATAAGTTTATCCAAAGCCAAACCTTTTTCTTTTTAATTTTAAATAGCATTAGGGAGGGTTACTACCTCCATCAGGCTTTTATTGCAGTCTGTCCCCCATCTGGACATTTCGCTGCCCTTCCTTAGATGAATATCTGTAAAAAATAAGTCAAGGCAACTGGACTTGCTGTATTTTTTCTTGAAGACGTTTCACTGGTCATCCGACCAGCTTTCTCAATTCAGAATGACTTGTACAAAGAATTCTCTGGGAATAAATATGGTGAATGATGTTCCAATCCACATATATGTTAGTCACAACCAGGTGTGGATGGCATTTGCATAATTGGAGCTGGGAGGTGTTATTAACCTGCCCAGAGAGAGGTGTTAAAACGGCATTGTATGTGCTTATTGTATGTACAGCATTGTATGTAGGAAGCAAATTAGGGAAATACACTTCTGATAATGGTCACTGGTCAACTGTCCCCACTGGGACAATTCCCCTTGACACCCATTCTGGTGACAACCAAACATTTGGAGTCCCCCCTTACTTTCTCTTCCGGTGATAATGCTCAGTAAGACAAATCGTGAGGTTTTGATCTTCCCATCAGGAATACAGACAACAACAACAAAAACTGACAGACGTTTCGACCCTTCCCCCACTCTATCCAAAACTAGAAAAAACAAATGTTTGGCTTGAGTTATACTTTAGCTGCTAATATCCTCAACCCTGTGAATTCTAAAAATACAGAACAGTTCACAACTGATGTTCATAAAACCCGGCTGCAGACAAAAGTACATTTTATTTGAAAGTTTTGAATAGAATATGGACGTTTTAGAGGTTTTTACAGTTTGCATTTCTGTGGACAGAACACCCTTGTTGTCAGCGGCGACCACATAAATAAACTATCATCAATAGGTACAACATAAACAGACCTGAACGTTAGTTCACATGCTTACTATATGTAGCTGAAAAAAATGTTGTCATTGCTGTTTGTGTCACCAATTGGAGAGATTTCTTGGAACTTCTATTCCAATAACTGCACAGGAAGTAAAGGAAGTAGAGATGTGCGTGGTAGCATAAAGTGGGCATGGCCAGTTGGGGATGGACACATAAGGAATCCCTAAAGTACACCTTTACTAAAAATCACCTCAGCATGCAGCTCTGTGTGCTGATATGAAATCATCTTACACCCTTTAGTTAATTAAATATATTTTGCTTATACTTACAATTACTGTCTTTCCACTTCCTGGTCCTCTTGGGCATTAGTGATGTATTGTGCCCAAGCATTGCATCCTGGGAAGGTTACATCAGCAGAGCATTGCTGGGAAATCTCATCTTTAATCTCAGCAGATCTCATGGAAAGGTGTTTTCCTCCCCATGAGGTGATATGCATGGTCACATGTCCTAGTCACATGTGTCAGAGTTCCAGGAAGTAAAGGGAGATCTAGTAATCTGCCCTTAGTAAACATGGCCACTGTGAGAAGAATGGGGAGGAACAGAAAAATAAGGTATGGAAAGAATAAAAGGCTGGCAATTATCTAGAAGTATGTGTTTGTACCATTACTAAACATTTCTAAAGGTGTATTTGTTGTCATTTTAAAGATATGGGTAACGTTCCTCTTTAAATCACAGTAGACATGGACAGAACAGCAGTCAAAAACAGGACTTTTGGCCATGTAAATTTACACAACCTAGAACCCTTTTACCACTGGATCTATACTTTCAATGGAGTGCACTGCATTAATAAAGCGGATAGACCTGCCTAAGGCAGCTACGGAATACAAAATGGAGCAAATCTGATGGAGCAAAATAGTCAAGTTATATTAAACCTTTACATTTTTCTGTTTATTATTGCTTTTAGAAACCTTTTTTTTATTCTTTAAATGTTTTTATTTTCTCGTCATCTAGTGGTATCCAAACCGAAAGCCCCCCCCCCCTTTTTGTGTACCCCAAACCAAAGCCCCCCCCCCCCCCCAGGCGAGATATTTTGAAAATATTAGGTGAAGGCGGCAAGCTTTGGACAGTGATTGGATGTTGGGCCTGAAGGAGAGGTCAGAGTCCAGGATTACACTAAGCACCCTGGCATGGCGACGCCCCTTCCTCACCAATGAAACCGCAAAATTACTCATTTACTCCCTTGTTATCTATCATCTTGACTATTGCATCTCCCTCCTGATTGGCTTACCTCTACACAGGCTCCGCCTCCTCCCCCTTCAGTCTATCAGGAATGCAGCCGCTAGACTCATCTACCTGACCAACCGCTTAGTGTCTGCAACCCCCCTCTGCCAATCCCTGCACTGGCTTCCATCCCCCACCCCCTCTGCCAATCCCTCCACTGACTTGAAATAGCCCAAAGGATAACATTCAAAATATTAACAACCACTTACAAAGCCATCCACAACTCTGCCCCCGGATATATCTCAAACCTGGTCTCAAAGTATTACCCTAACCGTCGCCTCCGCTCTTCCAAAGACCTCCTGCTTTCCAGCTCCCACGTCAACTTCTCCCATGCTCGCCTCCAGGACTTCTCTAGTCTCTCCCATCCTCTGGAACACTTTACCCCAACCTGTCTGAGTGTCTCCCACCTTGACTGCCTTTAGGCGATCCCTTAAGACTCATCTGTTCAGGGAAGCCTATCCCACCTCAACCTAACCACTGAACCATCACATTCTGAAACAATTCATCCCCACACAGCTACGTCCTCATGTATCACTGACCCCTCCCTTTTAGATTGTAAGCCCTCACGGGCAGGGCCCTCCTTACCATCTTGTCTTGAATTGTATTGTGATGTCTTCCATATATTGTAAAGCGCTGTGCAAACTGTTGGCGCTATATACATCCTGTATAATAATTGGTGGGTGCTTGGTGTTCTGCTCTTTTTGGTTGAAACAACCCTTAACCATACAGTGAAGAATAAAACATCCCTAGAGCTTCGGGTTCATTTGGTTAAAGCAAATGTAATCTTCCATCTTGATACTTTTATTAATGTCTCCATAAAGCCTACACAGAGAGCTTTTAAGGTTGAACCTTGTGTAACAAAGCCGTACGTAAATGAATACCACATGCACTACTGCAGAACCGAGCTGCTATCTCTGTCCGTTCCTTCCTACTGCTGCTGACACACACTGATAGAGATCCAGAGCTTTATTACTGCCTGCTTGGACTTCTCACACAAATCCTCCCCCTCCTTCCCAGCTGAGAAGTGGCCCCTGGGGAAATCTGAGGCATTTCAGCTTGGCAATGGATCTCATTCCCATGAAAGTGAGCGCTGACTTCCCAAACACACCGTTTAACAACATGGCAACATTCTCAGCTCTGGTGCTCATTTCCTCTGTGCATCACCATGCGGAGAATAGCTGGGTTTACTTAGTTTTTATCCACAGTTCGAAAACAAAAAGCCACCATGCAACAAATATATTATTCAGTAAACTGCTTAGACTATTAGGAAACGTTGTCACTATGCTAAAGATAAAAAAAAATGCCATGATGGGAAACCCTTCACCTCCTGTTCTGGTGAAAAATTATACGTGAATGAGAGAAACCGTTGTTCTTATACTTTTTTTCTGCAATTGCAGGGCAGCCTGGCTATCATGATGTCCCCCTGGGGTCTGTATTGTCCAAATCAGTGTGTCAGAATTTCTTATGTCCCTCTGACTCCACTGGCTGCATACTAGGGATGCACCGATACTAGTATCCGAAAAGCCAGTATCGGTGCATCCCTACTGTGTACCGATTCTTGGTTAATGGCTAATTTCCTAAAGCGTATGCCCAGGCAAAATAAGGCAATATATACACTGCATGGCCAAAAAAAAGTCACCACCTGTATTTTAGGCAGTGTTATGATCTGGTTGGCTTCACTTGGCCAAATCTAGGTTCAGCAACGTTATGTCCCCAAAAAATGAGGTCACCTGCATACCTGAATATACTAAATGACCAGGTTTTTCCATCAATTGATTTTTTTTTTCTTCCCTGATGGCGCATTGGGCATATTCCAAAATGACAATGTCAGGATTCATCTGGCTTAAATTGTAAAAGAGTGGTTCAGGGACACCCTAATCACTCCCATGCACACATGGCTGGCGGTGTACTGATGGCAGATGGAGTTCCCATGATCTTCAGCCCCAGGGAGCTGCTCTCAATCGTACTGCTGCTCTGGAGCGCCTTGCTGCTCCTTCGGGTGGTAGTGCGAGGTTGCGGTCCTGGGATAGTGGTGGGCAGGAGGTGAAGTCCTGCGAAGATCACCCTGCTCTCCTACAAGCAGTTCAGCTCCAATGTGCCCGAGAAGACCTTGGGGGGCAAGATCATCTGCAACTTCGAGGGCTTAAAGGAGCTTACCCAAAACTACAACTTGGACATTATCTTCAAGGACGAGGAGAACAGGGGAGAAGACATGGTCATAACACAGGCTAGGGGCCCAGGGGTGGCAGTATGACACAGGTGAGGGGCCCAGCTTTTATACAGTGCCGTAGTCTGAACCAAAGAAGTAATCTACAGAAGAAGGCAGACTGCAGGTACCATCAGACAGCAATGAATTGCATAGGACATATATAACAGTAGAAACATAAGCAGAATATGGCAGTATACGTCAGTGGGAAGAATGCCCCTTACAGTGGTGGTCAGAGAGAAGAATGCCCCTTACAGTAGTGGTCAGAGAGAAGAATGCCCCTTACAGTGGTGGTCAGAGAGAAGAATGCCCCTTACAGTAGTGGTCAGTGAGAAGAATGCCCCTTACAGTGGTGGTCAGTGAGAAGAATGCCCCTTACAGTGGTGGTCAGTGACAAGAATGCCCCTTACATTGATGGTCAGTGAGAAGAATGCCCCTTACATTGGTCAGTGGCAAGAATGCCCCTTACAGTGGTGGTCAGTGACAAGAATGCCCCTTACAGTGGTGGTCAGTGAGAAGAATGCCCCTTACAGTGGTGGTCAATGAGAAGAATGCCCCTTACATTGATGGTCAGTGGCAAGAATGCCCCTTACAGTGGTGGTCAGTGAGAAGAATACCCCTTACATTGATGGTCAGTGGCAAGAATGCCCCTTACAGTGATGGTCAGTGGGAGGAATGCCCCTTACATTGGTGGTCAGTGGGAGGAATGCCCCTTACATTGGTGGTCAGTTTAGTGGCCCCTTACATTGATGATCCCTAGTCTCACGTCACTGGCTCTACCGAATGATGTTGGTGCCATAACTATGCCGGCTACGTCAGACACGATGAGCAAACCTCGAGTTGGAGCATAAGTAGAAAATGTTTTGTGGTCCATCTCAGTGATAGAATGTTCAGACATGGTTCAGACTTCATACAGCCCTCCATTTAATAAAAACATGATGGGCTTTCTAATAAGAAAGCCAACCACTGCCAGAAATAATTTTTGGCAGCCTTTACAGACTGACTAATTAACAAATTCCTGCCTGCGCTAGGACAAAGGGGGAGGGTATATGTGTCCCTCCTATGAGAAATCTAGGCCTAATTTTAGAACATGATTCTGATGAAGGGGGCTTGCACCTGAAACGTGTCAATCTTAGCTGACTGCGGTCAGTGGACGGTGATGTGACCGGAGGCTACCGTGTTGCATAGTCGGGGGGATACCATGTTGGGTTAACAGACAGTGTGGCCTCTCGTTTGTTGTCAAAGCCTGATGAAAACGTTTGTTTGTGAGTACTTTTATCCCTTGTTTTATTTATTGTAATAAACGATTTTACACACGGAGGTGGCGCTCTGTTCCCTTTTGTTTTCTAATTTTAGAACAGCTACTGAGAAATCTTTCACATATTGTACTGCCTCGCACATTAACTTTTACATTCCCATTGAAGCGCCACTTTGGTATAAAGAAAACCCTAATTCCATGTGAGGGCCTTTCCTGGAGATGAGTACTGCAGGAGAGTACCACTCTATTAGGGCAGGTTCACGCCATTTTCCAGGCCAGATCTGGTCCGGAAAATAGTGTGAACCTGTCGCAGTTCTAGTGCATTCCAGACCAGACAAAATGAGACATGCAGTATTTTTCTGGTCTGGTCTGGAAACAGCATAGGGGTACGTTACAATGCATCTGGAGATGATCTGGATGTGGTGTGAATGGGCCCTTAAAGCCGCCATGCACTGATTGGCAACACCAGTCTTAGCTGGTAAACCCATGACCACTCCGAGCCTGCCCATAGCCTAATACTGCCACTACAGCTTCCAGGAGGCTACACTATCTGGAAAGTAGGCATGAAAACCATTACTATACTTCCCCAGCCTCCCATTATTTAAGAATGATTGTGAATAGCTCTTAGCAACCTGGGACACTTTAGCTGGCATCCCGCCCAGCTCCTAGCAACCCGTGACTGTGCTGCTTCTCCTTTCACTGTCCAGTGACTGGCTTAGGGGCAGGTCCAGACAATCCTGGGCTCAGAGGAAGTGAGTTAGATAATGCTGGCTGGCAGACAGAGGACATGTAGCAGCAAAAATAGTACTGTGGGGGAAATCTGGATATTGAAGGGGAATATTTCAGGAAAAAGCTGGTTAGCTTATGTTATAATTGGCTACTTATTTTTGGCTGGCGTTTTGCTTTAAACCTGTTGAGGCCCTACAGTTATTGAAGTGGCATCAGAAATGAAAGTCAGTAGTCTACAGGGGCCTGCATATACTCTTTCTGCTTATATGTCCCAGAGGCCCCAAAACCTAGAGCAAGGTATTTTCCCAATATTAACTGCCCTGTTAAAAGCTGATCTGTGGCCCATCTCCTCTCGGTTCCTTAATGTGAGCGCACTACCCAATACAAAGGTGAGTTTCTGAGGGTGATTAAAGAAGAACTCCAAGAAAGGTAAAACATTAACCCTTGCTGTGGGGCTACCCACACACTGCAAGGGTTAACTGCTCGTTTTGGTCTAGGTCATTAAAATAAAGAAAATATACCCACCCCTGAACCTTGGTCTTGTGGTGGTGAACGATCACCTCTTTCCTCCTCCACTCTGGCAGTGGAATGTCCCTCGGTGCCCTTATGTTTAATGTGGTTGACATCACGGGTCCTTAGACCGCTGGAGCCCGGCGGAGAAGAGAATGTGGGGACTGGTCTAACAGCCAAGTGGGACAAAGAATCAGATGCATATCTTTTTTGTATTTCAGGGGTGGGCAACTCCGGCCTTCCAGCTGTGCTTTAATTACAAATCCCAACATATATATCTCAAACCTTGTCTCAAAATATCACCTTAACTGTCCCCTCCGATCTTCCCAAGACCTCCTGTTTTCTAGCTCCCTCGTCAACTCCTCCCATGCTCGCCTCCAGGACTCCTCCAGAGTTCTCCCATCCTCTAGAACTCTTTACCCCAACCTGTCCATCTATCTCCTACTCTGACTGCTTTAGGCGATCCCTAAAGACTAATTCCTTAAGGGAAGCCTATCCCACCTCAACCTAACACCTGAAATATCACTTTCTCAAACAATTCATCCCCACACAGCTACCTCCTCATGTATCACTTCCCCCTCCCTATTAGATTGTAAGCCCTCAGGGGCCGGGCCCTCCTTACCATCTTGTCTTGAATTGTATTGTGATTGTAATGTCTCCCTTATATTGTAAAGCGCTGCACAAACTGTTGGCGCTATATAAATCCTGTATAATAATAATCATGCATCTGCCTCTGGAAGTCATGCCTGTGGCTGTTAATCTTGCAATGCCTCATGGGATGTGTAGTTCCACAACAGCTGGAGGGCCAGAGTTACTCACCCCTGCCCTGGACCAAAATGAGCAGTTAACCCTTGCAGTGGGGAGTTGCCCACCCCTGCCCTAGACCAAAATGAGCAGTTAACCCTTGCAGTGGGGAGTTGCCCACCCCTGCCCTAGACCAAAATGAGCAGTTAAACCTTGTTCTGGGGAGGGAGGGGGGAGGGGCTAGCCCCACTGCAAAGGGTAATTTCTAAAGTTCTTCTTTAAGTCCACGGTTGAAAGTTGCATAATGGATCTCCCTGGTTTCAAATCTCCCAAGAAGCTGGGGTGGAAAATTGATGGTCCTTTTAGGGAGAGCTGTAAAAAAATAAAATAAATAAGCTAAAAGCTGCATTTTCGAGTTCAGTCAGCCAGAATCAATGCCCTGCCCCCAACCACAAATGGAGCCATTTATGCTCAGTACATACTGCAAGATCAGTTAGTTTATGGGCGTCTGGCAGGAGCCAGAACTGCTAGACAATCGTCCATAAACCGCCGCAGTGTGAACGAGCGAGCCTCTTAGTGTTCCTTTTTTTTATCACTGAAAGAAATGTTGTGTTTCTGAAATTACATGGGATTATGAGGTCAGTTCAGATACAGAAAAGTGCTTAGTTGAATTTTTCTTCATGGGGAAAAAAAAAAATGACTGTCCCTTTAAAAGCCTTTGTAACAAAGACAAATGCTGATTTGGCTGCAAGTTAAACTTGTATTTTATCTTCCTGCCTGTCAGGGCTCCATGAAAAGCAGCTCCAGCTCGCAAGGTCATGTGCTTTGTAGTGAATTCACATTCAGGGAGGCCTTTGACCCACTTCTGAGAAAAAAATAAAATGTATACAGTGTTTTATAGCTGTATGATTTGTGTCAGGAAGCTAGAAATGAGGACCAGAGACCAAATGTGGAGCTCTGGGTTTTTTCCCACTGATTAGAGAGTAGTAACAAGTGACAAACTCGGTAAAAGAGCCGTTCAGTTGTTCTGTAAACTTGGATAACAATTCTTGTCAAGTCGGAAAGGCTTGTAGGAGCATGTAGACCACATCATAAAAAGGCTGGTAAATATTTATCAGTTGTTAAAGAGGGCCTGTCACCTTAAAGTAACACTAAACTCTGGAGTTAAATCTTTAAAACACATTTGTGTACCTTAATTGATAACAAAAATGTATCTTATTTGTAGATCACTCGGCTGTAGATCCTCAAATCATCTCTGAATTGGTGGTGACACTGTCCTTCCTTCTGGAGGGGGGCTACTTTTGTTCCCCATGGTCCCTGTGTGTGTTGTAAAGTAGCCACCGCTCCAAGCTCATTCCTGTGATGGCCTACAGCAGGGGTGGCAAACTCAGGCCCTCCAGCTGTGGTGAAACTACAAATCCCATGATGCATCTGCCTCTGCGAGTCGTGCCCGTGGCTGTGAGAATCTTGCAAAGCCTCAAGGGACTTGTAGTTCCACAACAGCTGGAGGGCCGGAGTTTTCCACCCCTGGCCTACTGACTCTGACTGCCTTTAGGCGATCCCTTAAGACCCACCTCAACCTAACCACTCAGCCATCACGTTCTCAAACAATTCATCTACCTCCTCATGTATCACTTGTCCCTCCCTTTTAGATTGTAAGCCCTCAGGGGCAGGGCCCTCCTTACCATCTTGTCTTGAATTGTATTGTTATTGTAATGTCTCCCTTATATTGTAAAGCGCTGCGCAAACTGTTGGTGCTATATAAATACTGTATAATAATAATAAATAATACAAATTAGTAAACTAAACATGAGATTGTAGTCCATCACGGGAGTGAGCTTGGAGCGGTGACTACTTTACAACACACACAGGGACCATGAGGAACAAAAGTAGTCACCCTCCAGAAGGAAGGACAGTGTCAGCACTAATTCAGAGATGATTGGAGGATCTACAGCCGAGTGATACACAAATAGGATACATTTCTGTTAATAGTTAAGGTACTTGGATGCATTTTTAAGATTTCCTTGCTGGAATGAAGGAAATTGCATGCACAGGAGTTTTATCATTCCCCAGTGGCCAATCAAGATGGCCAAAGACCCAGTGAACAAAATAAACCAGATGTTGGCGCTAGTGAGGGAGCTCGAGAACATCACAAATATGGAGCAAAGGTGAGGATCTGCGGACTTTAGTTCTGCTCTAAAGCTCCATATGTCGACCTTCGTGGGACGTGGGTCCTCACCTCTTCACAAAGTGCAAAGTAGGGCTCTCTACATGTGGCTGCAATGGGGGGAAGAGAGCAATGGTTGGGCTGTTGGGAGAGGGGGGGCTACATACATGGCAGGGCTGGACAAATCCCAGGATCCAGGTCGCCAATGCTCCTTAAAAATTACAGCTGGAGCCTAACTTTTGAGGTTTTCTCTAGTTCTTGTCAGTGCTAAAAAAGAAGAGGAGTCATATTTTTCTGTCCATATCCTATAGACAGGAAAACGCAGCAGCAGTGGCTCTCGGATGCCACAAGTACTTATTTTAAAGTGTATGCCTATATACTGTATGTATTTGCCCCCATGTGCAAAAGCCCTTAAACTGTGAGAATAAAAGGTGACTGTTGCAATGACCCATGGCAGTCCCAACCCTTGTCTCGGTCACTTCTGCTGAAGAGCTTGGTCTGCAGGTACAAGCCATTTTGTAATATAATGTTTTTAAAAATGACTATTCCAATATCTGTATCCTGCACTTGGTCCAAGTACTGACTGGTGCTGACAGAAGCCAATCTTTAAAATGTTGTTCTCCAAGCATTGTAATGTTTTATGGATTGGTGAATTATTATTATTATATTATTATTATACAGGATTTATATAGCGCCAACAGTGTGAATGTGGTTCAAGATTTTTCAGTATGTGTAGTGTTCTTGATGTGCGTTCTGCCCCAAATGTATTGCTTTTTGTGACCATTGGTGTGAAGATTGCACTTTCCATCCGGAGGTTCAGGTTAC
Organism: Nanorana parkeri; assembly: GCF_000935625.1. Lineage (NCBI taxonomy): Eukaryota > Metazoa > Chordata > Amphibia > Anura > Dicroglossidae > Nanorana > Nanorana parkeri. The sequence continues at coordinate 1,966,771 of NW_017306370.1, read as the reverse complement.
GTAAACCAGGGAATTGTAAATCCAAACCCATAAGGCGTTATAAGGACAGATAAGCAAGGTTTTTAACCTTATCTATTACAATTGTAAAATACAGCTCATAAGCCCAGTGTTCTCTGGTATCTTCCTATATATTACAATGCGTAGAATGGCAAAACCTTCTTAAAACAGAAGTTATTCACATGTCTCATTCCATTACAGGCCCCCAATATAAGAGGATTATTCCTCTGAGTGAGCAGAGCTATGGAAATCCCTCCATTTGTTGAATGGAGAGCTTTTTGGGTCCTTTAGTCCGCCATAACCTTTTGGGTTATACTTTCTCTTTGGTTCCCAAATCCTACTCCATTAGGCCTCGTTCACACTACCGCACGTATATGCGCATACATGCGTATTGTACCATATGCAACATATGCAAATAAATGGCTCCATACACATAGCTGCGTATGGAGCCGTATATTTGCGCGGCGTAAAAATGCGCAAAAACAGAATGGAACCGAGATGCATCCGAACAGCGTATTTCTGCGTATTTTACGCGCATACGCATGTTGGCGCGTGTATACGAGCGTATGTGCGTACAGTTCATTAAAATTTCTATTAGGAATGATGCATTCTGGGAATGCAAATAGTGCACGTATATACGTGCACAGACGCTCGTATATATGCGCATAGACGGGTACATACGCAATATACAATTTTGCTCTTGCGTTGTGTGTGAATGAGGCCTAAAAGCCATTGTTTCTATACACTGCACTGATGATGGGAAACAAGCCTGAAAAATCTGTACGTAGTTTGGAATAAATGGCTCTATAATATTAGGCTGTATACAGGGTAACCCTAAAAAGAAGGGGCAAAAATACTAGTTGCTCCGAGCCCACCACTCCAATGGGGGTTCCTTCAGGCCCAGGACAAGGAGTGTTTCCATCGCAGCAGAAACAGACCACCAATTATGTTCTAAAGCCGAAGCCACAGGCAGTGGTCACTAAAGCTGCCGTGTTTCTTCACCCACAAATGCCCGTGGTTCCTCACCCACAACTACCCGACTGTGATGCACCTGCACCAGAGCCTTGCACCAGTAAAACTGCCATCGTCCCCTGCCTCAATGATGCACAACTGTTGGCTCAGCCCTCAATGGACTAGCCTAACCCCTATCACTGGGGTGTGGGACAGGCGTCCTCTGTGTGTGTCAACTTCTCTTTCTCTGTCGCTGCAAGCAGGTAACGACATGTTGCTTACTGCTAGGTTCCTGGTTGTAGGAGTGCCCATTCCTGTGTTACCTGGTTAGGGACTGAGGTAAGTGGAAAGAAACCCATGTCTGAGAAATGCTTTACCAATTGGAGATTTGTGAAGGCAGATTTACACTTGTGTAGTCCCTTACCAATGCACTGCAAGGCACCAAAAACCATATATATGTGTTATGATGCACTTCTGTGTGTTTGCAATGTCTGCTGCTAACCAATGAGAATCTCATCTTTCTTATAAAAAAAACAAAATAAAGAAAGGAGCGCTACCACTGAAGAAGCTATTACAAATGATATGCTCCTTTCTTTGTGTATTTTGTTTTTTTTCTAGGTACAGGGTTCCTCTGCCTGTTGTAGGAGATCGCACACTGTTGATCAATATCATTATTATTATTACCAATGGTAACCTTTTCACTACCACTATTATTAACACTTACAATTTGTATCCCGTCATCACTCCAACAGTAGTGCGCTTATCTATTTGACTGTTTTCTTTGTCATCTTTCTTATGGGGCACCGTAAAAAGTTGAGCTAACTCTTAAATAAACCAGATATTTTATATTTCCGTCCCTGTCTTGTTTTGTATTAGAGGACAAAAGACGGCAAGGTAGGGGAGTACCCAGAAAAGGTGTGCCCTGGGCCCACCAATGTCTTAAACTGGCCCTGGCTCTATCTGTACCATAAACAAGCAGCTCTTGATCTATAGACAGGTAATAGGATAAAGAAGTGATTTGCATGGCTCCACCCACTACTTTAAAATGAAGAATGTTCTCCTTATAAAAATGCTATTCTGTGCTATGCACTGGTTCAGTGGGGGGCTGTTTGGTTCCTTTAGGCCCTCCTCAGTACAACCTACTGGGTTATACATTCTCTATATATTGCAGGAAAACTCATACATGCAGCGTTTCTCCTAAGACAATGCAGTGCAGACGTATGGGCCTGGTTAAACTGTATGCCAGTTCTGTTTGCTATGGTTTCCCTTAAGAAAAGGGGTATACAATACAACATACAAGAAGTCTGACTGTGACCGAGAAGGTGCCCACTTCTGCTCTAGGTTTAGTATAAATGTTCTATCTTGATCTCAAGAAAGAGCGGAACATGGCCAGCAGATGCGTTAAAGCATAATTATTTGCACATTTAGCAATACCACAGAAAGGAACTGGTTAGCAAGCATGAAAAAGACTAATCTTTTATGAATAAGACTCAGGAAATGCTAGGAAAGGGTACAGCCGGTGTAAAAGGTACTCTAAGGTGAGCTCTTAGATTGCACACTCTGCAGAAAACAAAAGGATGGTAGTACTACATGCTAATCAGCTCTTCCTCACTGCCTGAGAGCGTCTCTCTCTCCTCGGCTTACTCACAATTTCCACCTGGAAATAATCCTTCAAGAGAAAATAAATCTGTAAACGCCTTGCAGGAGCGAGGGCCAACAAAAGACACAGTAAAATAGCAGTAGATGTTCTTCATTGTGCTCTTTCGAATAATAATGGTTTAACGTGAGAAAACATTCTGAGCCTCGATTTACACATGCAAGTCATTACACTCAAACTTGCATGAACCTTCGTTGCACTTCGCCGATGCTGGTCGGAAACTAGAACATGTAAAACAGCAGCCAGAGAGACTCAACTCATCTGAATGGATGCCTCCCCCCGTTTTAAAAGGTTATTAAACCCTCATTGGTTTTTGCATATATCTACGGCTAGCAAGCAGCAGATATATGCAATACGATAAAATAAAAAAATAAAAAACTTTTCAAAGGGTTAATACTTACCTGTGTCTCCGCCACGCGCTCCCGTCCGAACATCTGAAAATTTCTCGGGCGGCCGCAAAGGATCTTGGGGCGGGCGCATGCGCCGTTCAGATCTTCGGCCAGGAGACAAGGAGAGACACAAGGTAAGTCTATGGAGCAGTGTTCACCCGCACAGACTCCGTGGGACATCAGAGTAGAAGAGGACAGAGGAGTCAGCGCTGGATCGGAGAATGGCACCAGCGCTGGAGGGACAGCTAAAAACTACTGGAAATAACAAGATGATCGGATTAAGAGGCATCATTTAAGGTAAGTCCTTACATTAGCAGTGTGGGAGGGGGAACTTTTGCCCTTAATGTCACTTTAAAGTAAAACTGGCCATACACTGCTCAAATTTAGACGAGTGTGTGGCCCCGCCAGCACCCCTCCATTCAATTAACATTTGTTTAAGGAACTAGGCCAAAAATTCTAAAGAGCCAATCAAAAGTCATTGTTCAAGTATTCTGACAGCAGTTGGTGTGACCAGCAGAGAAGATAGAAACAGGGACACTGGCACTTCAAATGCATCTATTGACGTAGATGCAGCATATCACACTGGTGCAACGTCTCGGGGTCTCGCAGGATTCCTTTGACATGTTTCACTTGTTTCGCCTGAGGAAGGGGATCCTGCTAGACCCCGAAACTTTGCACCAGTGTGATATGCTGCACTCACGTCAATAAACAGACACATCTGAACTGCCGGTGTCCCCGTTTCTATATATGCATGTAAACGGTTGCCATCCGTTGATGACTGCAGCACCCATCCGATTCTTGTGGAGCAAGTGGTCAGGAGTGCGATGGGTCCATGGACTTTCCCAGCAGAGAATATTCCCCCATTCATGCTCTTTAGCGTGGACAGGGGAATCTTGCGTTAAGTGTATGACCAGCTTAAAGGGTTTCTAAAGCCTCCGTTTTTTTTTGCCTATATCTACTGCTAGCAAGCAGTAGATATATGCAAAAGTTGGGGGCGTGTCCAAGATGGCGACCGGAGCACACGTGTAGTAACTGTGCTCCGCCACCTATCCTACTATCCTGTCTTCCCAGGCCCCGTGGATCGCTCAAGTGGTCGGTCGATTGCACCCAGATCAAGCCCTGATCCCGGGGGTATGTCTCGGGGGCGCCGGAGGTCATCTACGAGCCGCCCTACTACCCCTCAGTCTCAGCCGGCCCGCGGACTGAAACAGCCGCGCGCCAGAATGGCGGCCCAGCCGGAAGCTCCTGAGGAGGCCTTGTCGGGGCCTGCCCAATTCACAGCGGTGATGGCGGCGATCTCGGGGTGCCAGAGTGCGCTGACGGCCAAGATTGACCACCTGCAGTCGGATGTCGGTCTGCTCCGGAGAGACTTGGACGGCTTTCGGGACCGGGTGGCGGCGGTGGAAGGTAGAGTGGGCGAGGTGGAGGATGTTGTCGGGGCCCACACGGCGACTCTACGCATCCTGCAGACTAAAGTTAAGGCACTGGAGTCCCGGGCGGTGGACGCGGAGAACCGCAACCGGCGCAGTAATCTCCGGGTGTTGGGTCTGCCGGAGGGTATGGAGGGACAGGACTCGCTGACCTTTGCTGAGTCCCTGATTCGATCGCTGCTCCCTACAGCCTTCTTTGCAGTTGAGCGGGCCCATCGCATGCCCGCTATCCGAGGCCCCCCGGGAGCCCCCCCACGCACTTTTATTTTCAAGCTCCTGAACTTTCGGGACCGTGATGCTATCCTGCGTGAGGCTAGAGTACTGGGTGAGCTCAAATACGAAAACAGCAAGCTGCTTATTTTTCCGGATTACTCAGTGGAGACCAAGCGCCAACGTAAGTCCTTTGACTCTGCTAAGGCTGCCCTAAGAGCCAAGGGGATCAGATACAGCATGCTCTTCCCGGCGCGCTTGCGGGTGCAGGATGGGGAGGCTGCTCGCTTTACTGATCCGGAGGAGGCCTGCAAATGGGTCGAACATCTGCCCAAGACCTGAGATTTCTAGCCGCTGTTTGGATTTCTATTAAGGGGGGGAGAGGGATGGTTCGCGGGATCCCTCTCCTCCATATTCCGGCCCGGAGAGGTTGACTCCTATGGTTCTATTTCCTATATTTGTTATCCACTATGGTTTTTGATTTTGGACGGCTACCTTCTTTTTGTTATCCCAGAACTAGGACCCTTCGATCTACGGGAATCTATAGTGTTGCGGTAGATATGATCCTGCACAGATTGACCTCTTAGATCTCAAACTAGACCCGGAGGGCCGCTATGTAGTCATGTATGCCAAAATATTACATAGGGAAATGGTGTGTATCTGAACTCCTACAGACCTCATGTTTGTATTCTTCAGGAAACCCACCTGACTGGCGGCAGGGTACTTAGCATGAAGAAGGCTTGGGTGGGTCATTACTACCATTCTACGTATTCAACCTACACCAGAGGAGTCAGTATACTGGTGCACAAGGCAGTGGCGTTTGACCTCTTAGATCTCAAACTAGACCCGGAGGGCCGCTATGTAGTCATGTATGCCAAAATATTACATAGGGAAATGGTGGTGGGCCTCTACATCCCCCCCCCCGGCCTCGGTACAGCTTCTGAACAAATTGCTCCCTCTCATTGCTGGCTTTGCCACCGAGGACGTCCTTATAATGGGCGACTTCAATATGGTGCCCTCCCCTGCTGTGGACCGGATGGGCGGCGGGACGGTGGCTACTTCTGAACTCTCTAGATGGGCGGAAGCGGGCTCCTTGGTTGATGCCTGGAGGTGGTGGCATCCGGAGACTCGGGACTACACCTGCCATTCGGCATCACATAGGTCATTCTCGCGAATTGACCTGTGCTATGTTACACCCTCAGTGCTCCCGAGGCTCCGAGATGTCTCCATCCTCCCCAGGGGAATATCGGATCATGCCCCCTTGCGGCTGTCTGTGGCTGTCTCCTCGGTTCCCTCTGATAGATTGTGGCGCCTCTCCCGTTTCTGGATCCCGGACGAGAGGGTGAGACCTCATATAGCTGCGGCCATTGATGACTTCTGGGGCCTTAATTGGGGGACGGCATCCCCGGCGATGGAATGGGATTCCTCTAAGGCCTTTATTCGGGGACAGTACCAGTATGTGATCAGGAAGACTAGGGCAGAGCTGCGGGGACAAATAACTGAAGCTGAGGGGCGGGCGGGAGAATTGGAGCGTAGGTACGCGGACACCAAGGAACCCGAGCTATACACGGAATTGCAGAGTGTGCACAGAGACCTTAACTTGACGCGTACGGATGCTGCCCGCAGGTGCTTATTGTACCAGTCACAGAGAATATTTGCGGAAGGTGAACGGAACGGTAGAATGTTGGCCTGGTTGGTGTGGGAGGGGGGAGGGGCGTGCAGTGTCTCCAGGGTGCTGAACCCGGATGGGTCGGCTGTGACGGACCCGGTGGGAGTTACTGCCCGCTTCGCCTCCTTCTATAAGGACCTGTACCGTTCCAGAGTAGACTACTCTGCTCGTGACCTTGCTGACTATCTAGATGACATTGACTTCCCGGCCCTCCCCCTAAACTCTCGTATGGCATTGGATACCCCCTTTACGACCAGGGAACTGGAGCTAGCGATCGCCTCACTAAAGACGGGCAAAACGCCGGGGCCGGACGGATTCCCGGTGGAATACTACAAGGCTCATGCGGAGGGGATTGCTCCACATCTGATGCGCACCTATAAGGCTGCTTCTGAGGTGGGTGCTCTCCCCCCCTCTATGTCTGAGGCCATTATAGTGGTTGTGCCCAAACCCGGGAAGGACCCTGTGCAGTGCTCGTCGTACCGCCCAATATCCTTGTTAAATGTGGATTTGAAGATACTCACCCTTATGCTGGCCAACAGACTTAATGCTGTTATTTCCTTATTAATCCATGGTGACCAAACGGGGTTTATGCCTGGGAGGGGGACAGATATTAACTTACGACGACTCTTTACTAACGTAGATAGACTGCGTGTGCTGCCCTCCCCTCCTACGGTGGGACAATGGTTGGGCACGATTGATCGGATGCTTCCGATCTACAGACTAACATATATGGGCCGGAACTGTGTTCAAAAATTTCCTCTCCTGGACCCTATGGGGGCCTGCCCTCAGTGGTCTGGTGGACCCTGGGTTTTGTTTTGGTAGTGTCCCAGAAACAGAGTGTAATGATCCACAAGTCGATTTATTTTGATGTATTTGTCTACTTGTATCTGTGTCTTTATTTTTTGAGTTACCATTATTGTATTGTCTTGTCTGACTGCTGAAATGCGGAATCTAGAATGTTGATCTGTAATTGTCATTGTCTTACTGTGATTGTTTTATGTATGAAAATTCAATAAAAAACTTTACCTGTTAAAAAAAAAAAAAAAGATATATGCAAAAGTTTGTTTTTTTTTAATATAAAAAACGCTTTAACAGCGGTTTAAACTTACCCCGTTTTCGCCGTGCGCTCCCGCCCGAGAATCTGAAACTGCTCGGGCGGCCGCAAAGCATCCTGGGGCGGGCGCATGCGCAGTTCGGACTTTTGGCCGGGAGACGAGGAGAGACGCAAGGTAAGTCTATGGACGCGTGCACCCGCATGCAGACACAGCAAGGACAGAGGAGTCAGCGCTGGATCGGAGAGCCGCCGCACCGCTGGAGGGACAGATGAAAACATCAGGAAAATAGAGGAAGATCGGATTAAGAAACATCATTTAAGGTAAGTGCTAACATTAACATTGGGGGAGAGAAATGTTTTTTGGACTTTGTAACTTTAAGCTTGTGTGTGGACATTACACGGCAAAAGGGTATATAAGTACATTTCTGGCCTTCAAACTCAACTCTCTCCAGAACATCCTAAAAACATGTAGGCTTGTCTAGGCTCAGTGAACATGTTTATAAAAGAAAAGTTATCCCTAACATTTCCTAACTAGCAGAGGAAGTATGGCCTATAACGCAGCACATAGGAGGTAGGGAGTGCTTGGAAAATAACCAAGGTCTATCAGCAATGCGGTTTTGGAAAGTGTAACAAGGACAGTGTGGAAAACATTGTAACAAGCGGAGTTTACTACCTTTAAGCCTCCATTAACACATGCAATCACTACATCCAAACTGGCACAAACCTTCCATTTGCTCTCACTGTTGCTAACTAGTGGGAAACCACTGTGAAGAATGCAGATTGTTTTAGGCAAGTGAACCAGAAACCAGAAAGACAGAAGCCTGTAATCAAAAAAGACGGATGCTCCATGCGGTTTTGGTTAAAGTGTAACTCCTCCCTTTTGAACACTTTCTGGAAAACAGCACATTGTAAAACATATCAGGGAGATTATTTGTGTGAATGGTGATTATTATTGATAGTGCTCGGGTTCCATACACCCCAACTAATACAAATAAAATGTATTTCTGATGCTTTTTCCCCCCAAAAACATGCACAAGAAAGAAATGCCCATCCTGGGCAAAGTGATATGCACCTTCCCAGTGCTCCCCTGGTTAACGCTCTAGGGTTCAAGGTATGGGGGATCGTGTAAACTCCTCTCAGGATGCAGTGCCTGGGTCTAGATCACCAATCACCAGGCCCAGATGCTGTTAACTGACCAGAAGGACAAAGACGTCTCTGACCTTTCTCTGGGTTTGGATTTCTGGCTCCGATGGAGGAAAGAAATGGTGGCAGAGGTCAGGAAGGGGGTGTATCAGAAGCTGAGGAGTTCTGTATTAAGAGAACCTGTCACTTTGCCAATTCAGAGTCTATTTAAAGGGTAACTCCTAAGAGTTCATTGTGCAGTTAAAACGCAAAAATGTAAAAATTGTTTTGTCTGGCCAAGGAGTTGTACTTTTGTGATCCCGAAGCACTGCTGTGCTGTATGGCGGCATAGCATATATAGGGTTCCAAAATATTCTGAAAATGCTGTGCCACTAGTCCATATCCTGCCTGCTTTTTAGACTACTATTTGTTATTCACACAATGAGCCACCAACTTCCTTAATACCTGCCTTGGTACCTCTGCCCACAGTCTGTCAGTGCACAGAATAGGCACTGTGCCTGCAAATCTTATTTTGACTTTAACTGGCAACATAGAAGAGAATTCTGGGAAATATACTAATGGTATTGCTGAGTGCTCTTCATCTTGTTCCTGCCTACCTGTGACCTGATTTGTTATCCTGCATACCTGTGTATGACCCAGCCAACCTTCCGACTTCTCTCTGGTTCTCTGCTTGCCCATTGTGACCTCAACCTGTCTACTGGAGTCTGAATTCCGCCTTCTGTGCTATACCTCTCTGACCATGTTACCTACCTCAGCTTGTGGCCCTGACTCTGCTTCTGGTTCCTGACTCGGTGCTCGGCTGTTACAAACCTAGGCTTGTATTTTGGCTACGCTCCTGTCACCTTATGTGGTATCCTGGTATTCTGGCATGTGGTCCTGGTCCTGCAGGCTAGAGTCAATCATGCACCTGACCTCTATGCAGATCCAGTCCAGTCTGCAAAACCAGCATTCTTGCCACTCTAGTCCTCCAACTCCCTGTCACCACTTCCAGGGGTGTCGGACGAGGGGTGCAAGCAAAGCCCACTCATCAGCTCAACCAGGTACTTCACAGGGTACTAATAAGGACTCAAAACTGGCACAATCTCCAAGAGTTAATTTTGTGCTGTATAGGGTATAGCCAGAATCACTTAATCAGCAAAAGCCTGCCGTCTGCCCATGAGGGCAGTTCTCAAAGCCAAGGGAAATAAGAGGCAAAAGTAATGTTATATTTGCAAAATTGATTGGTGTCCCTGAAGTTTTTAAAAGCCCTAAAATGTTTTAAATATGCAGTTATCCTTTAAATTCACTAACGGGATAGAACCTACCTCATCTTGTACAGCTGGCATGAAAAATTCTCAGCTCCACCCAACTGCCGCCACTGTTTCCAAGCCAAGCGATGATGTCACGCTCTCCCAATTGGTTTTCCGTGACTTACAAGTACAATAAACAACTGAACAATAACAAATAGTCGAAGAAAGCAGCTGCATGAAACCGACACCTGTCTTTTTAGCGAAGGGGACAGACACACAAGCTACTGCAGGGTAAGGGTAAGTTAAAGGACGTTGGGGGATAAAGCTACCCAAAAACGATGAATCTGTTTTTGGGTGGAACTGACCTTTAAAAAGACCACGATCAGTGTACCTGTTTATTGAACAAAACAAGAACTTTCCCACTGAACAGCTCTATAAAGATATCTGCAGCCATATGTAAACCATAACCCTCATCTCGAAATAATTGTTTCCTGCAGTGGCTGTGCGTCTGACAAGTGCTTAAAGAAAACCATATGACAAGACCCCATGTTTGGACCAGATCTCATCAGTGTTGGAAACAATATACATGCTGTACTGGGGCTCTGGGAATGCCTACATGTGCACAGCACATTGTTTTATGGGAAATGTTTAAAAGAAAATGGTAAGGTTTACTTAGATTGTCTCACGACTTGTGACACCATCTCAGTAAACCTCCCAATAATTCAGGGGAATTGACTTTAGAGAAAACAAGTACATTGTACATATTATATTATTAGAGTTATGTGGTCTATGTATAAATTTACTTGTAATTTCACAATGTCCTACAAACCAGGAAAACAAAGGATCTCATTTCATAAGATGGTTGAGCATTTGAGAGCAATAAGAACAGTAAAAGCTACTCTCCAGGCTCTCATCTGCTCCTCCCCCCCTCCCCCTAACTCTACTCTAACTAATCACTCCCATTTAAAAAAAACAAAAACATAATTGCTCTTTTATTAAACTAAATACATGGTCATGTGTTGTTCTGATTCTTTCCTATGTACAGGAGGCAGGGTACTGTGCAGCAGTGACATCAGCAAAAGGGGACCACCTGGGCACATCTACAACGCTGGATGAGTCACAAGCAGTGGCAAGGGGCCACAAACAGTGGACTTGTGGCAAGTATATTCCTGCTCCAACAAGTAGGTACAAAAAAAAAAGTCTCAAATATCACGAAATGCATTATGACATGTCCCGAATGCCCCACAAAAATACAGAAGATGTTAAATGAAACCTTGACTGTTGTAAGGGAGGGTTATTTTTACCTGGAGATGGGCTTTAGGGCCCATTTACACCATCCTGCTTGCTAAAACACGCAATGCCCCACAAAGATATTAATTTGCTTGTTAGAACATGACAAAGGACATGACATGAAATTAAAAACTATGGGCACTTTTATAAAACTTTAACACCTTAAAAGGGAATGTTAGGCCAAATTGACCCTGGCGGGTAATTGGAAAAAAACTATTTATCCCCAATTTGGATTTTGCCCAGAGGCTGGACAATATAATGATAAATGAACGCTTTTTCTGTTATGCTAACGGATACTCATGCTGAATTCCTAAAAACTTGGGAGCCTTGGATCTCACATCACCACCCTAACCTGGACATGAATACCCTTAAGGTGCCCATACACCTTACGACCATCGCAAGACTTTTGTCTTGCGATGGTCATAAGCTTATTAAAAGCTTGTGCCGATCTGCCCATCGCTGAGGGGCGGGCTTCCAATGACCGCAATGAGGGACGGGCTTTCGATCACTGCAAACGGGCAGTGTGCCCGTGCGCACACCGGCCCGTTCGGCAGTTGTCGAACAAGCAGGCCACTAACCCGCCGAGAATCGTATGATTCATGCGACCGTACAGTAGAAACGGTCGCACGCCTTCCATGCATGCGGGATTTCCCGTGATTCTCGTACGATAATCGTACAGTGTATGGGCACCTTTACACGCCTCTAATGGGACCGATTGCATTATGAGGGATGGGGAGAGCAAATTGGACACTGACCCGTGTGAGCAATCTCGGGATTGCTCTACTATTGACCATCCGATGGACTTTCTATTTGCTTTCTTTTCTACTTCTATCCTTTCTTTAGGTTTCATGACGGGCTAAAGCTAATGTACCTGTATTTGTATTTGCTCTTTAACGTCTTATGTGAACGGTATTTGTAACAATTTAATGACGGAAAATAACGTCTGTAATGCCTTGTCCATTATATTTGTATAAAAAATCCAATAAATATTTTTTTTACAACAAAAGAGAATGTTAGGGCCACGAAAGGAAAATAAGAAAAGTGGCCCCATGGGATTGTCGCCCCTATCACCCTTGTGTTTTTAAAAACTAATTATATTCAAATAGAGATGTGGGGTGACTGTCATGTACATGTCTCTTTGGGACTGCTTTGCTGGTTCTTTCTGCTTTGTCTTTCAGGTTACAAGCTGCCTGCTGTTGCTAGGAAGATTTTCCTCAGTTGATGGACAGATGGGCAATCAGCTGTGCACAGGATTGGTGACAGACTTTTGGCGGGAAAACAGCGGACCAATAAATGTCACCTTTCACCTCTATAGTCACTCCGGTCAGTGGACAGTGTCAGCAGTTACCTCAAAACTGCCAGCTGGACTCATCTCTGGATTATCTTCACAATTCATTTTGGATCTTTTCACCTGCTTCCCGCCCACCCTCCCCTTTACTATACTTTCCCTTGTCACGGTCAATCTTTATGGGGTAGTTATTGCTGCTTGAGTCGTAGTGACTAAGCATGCTGGTCTGTTAACGGTTGACAGTTTGGGTAATGTCGCCCACTTTGTGGGTGGACAATGGTTGGTAAACGGTAATTTGTTTGGTGTAGGTTATTGCTGCTTGAGTTGTAGTGACTAAGCATGCTGGTCTGTTAATGGCTAACGGAGGTTTTGTTTGGTAATAAAAGGTTAAAGTCAATTTTTTGGGTAAATTGATTAAAACCCAATGAAGGGGCCGCTGCCTATAGTTTTTCCTCAATCATTGTTGTGTTTACTTTAATTATTTAGGTTTATTGTTATGGTATGATGGGTGTCAATGGGATGTACAATCCCATGTGAATTATGGAAGTTGTTTCCCCAAAAAAGACAAGCAAAGGGCCAAGGACTGCTGACTAGTACTGTCTGTGGTCTTCCTGCAGCTGATATTTTCCTCATTACTGAAATACCATGCATTGTCCTGCACTGCTTTTCTCTGTTGTGGCCGCCATCTAGATAGCCGCAGGGCTTTGCATCCTCATGTTATACCTGCCTCTGATAACTGGTGCAAGATGTTTTTGAAGAATGTGCAGGAGAGATGCAGAAAGCACAGATTCTTAGAATGAATAAAGCAGAAGCAGGGAGATCCTTGCACTGCATGTCCTCAGGTACAGCTTCCACTCCAGCAAGAAGAACAGTGATCAGCACAGTAGCAACATCAATAATTATCATTCCAAATCTCGTGACACTAATACTCAGAGGCAGCAGTACCTTCGAAGATCTCACACTACGTATATAAAGCCGTGGTTCTCAACTGCTGGGTCGCGACCCAAAAGTGGGTGGGGACCCCATGTTCAGTGGGTTGATGCATGCATTCGACTGCACTAGGCGAGAGGCTCCTCAGCCTCCCCAATAGTGCAGCGCTCTCAGTTCTCACGCCGAGCAGCCATTCAAAATATGCTGCCCGGCATTGAGTGTCAACTTGAGGTGGGATGGGCTGTAGGTATGCCCCCAAGGGAGCTCCATCCGTATGTGCATTGCTTACAGCTTCCTCCCGTGATCGGAGTGACATCACATTCTGGCTCCCGGGAACCTTTACAGGTTGCACAAGGGAGCTATACAAGCAATGCACATATGGATGCAACTCCGTCACAGCACAGCAGCCCACACTCAACCCCTAAAATGTTTTGGAGTGTGTATGTGTGTGTGAGAATGTCTGTGAGTGTGTGAGTCTGTGGTTGTGTCTGTCAGTGTTTTAATTGCAAACTACCACGCAATCACACCTACTGTTCGTTCTGATGCGGAAATTGCATTGCGTTGAAATTCATTTGAATGGCACCCTAAACACACCCCACACCCACAGTTTGATTGCTTGCACCAGAACATGCGGTACTGCATTGCTGTGCGTTCCAGTGTGGTGCGACCCAATGACCAAGGACAAATTTGGGTCCTGAGGTTATACAGGTTGTGATATAAAGCTATCACACTCAAGGCTTTTGACAACAGTGGAACACCATTCAGCCTGACTCTTCTACTTCTCCCCTTGGCACATTTCTTTTTGTACATTCTTCCAGGCTCTTCATTAAAAGCACAAGCTGTCTATAAATAATGATTTTAGGGATGACAGCATAAACATAAACCAGCTGAAGAAGAATCCGGCCACCGATGATGTCTACTGGTTAAAATGACGCGTGGGTTTATGTGAGAAAGAGAAAAGGAGGATTAGCACATGGGAACAAATGAGAGAAGAAATAAAACTTCAATGTATTTATTTGATTATACTGAATACTTTAATGATGGTGGTTTCATATAACTCAATAGCATTATTTTCTACATTATTTTGACAGCTTTCAGAGCCAATTCACACCACATCCGGATCCTCTCCAGACCTGACCAGATTGTTTCCGGACCCAAAATGCATCTTAATGTATCCCTATGGTATTTCAGGCCTCTGTTCACACCAGCGCAGTCCGTTCCAGACCAGAAAAATACTGCATGTCTCATTTTGTCTGGTCTGGAATGCACTGGAACTTTGGCAGGTTCACACCATTTTCCGGACCAGATCTGGCCCGGAAAATGGTGTGAACCTGCCCTCAACAAAGTGCATTGATTACTGCTGTTACACTTTAGTGCCTTATCTCTTTGTTTAGTGCAACTGAGTAAACATTGGTGCTCAAATTGGCCAACTGGTTAACATCTATGTTGCTGAATCCCACAGCTGTATTACCAGAGCTCAGAAACGGTGATAAAGCCCAGAACCATAACAGAGCCAGATTACCTAAGCAGAAACCATATCAGTGAAAGCCAAACTATTGCAATACTGCTAGACTATCATAAACCAAGCTGGAGACAAAATTCAAGTAAATCTCTAATAGAACAAGTCCCCTTAAGTTAAAGCCTTCAGACGACCTGTCTGACATAAAGGTGGAACACCACTTAAAGGGCTTGAATGACACCTGGGTGAACATCGCCCAACACAACAACCAGCTGAACGCTGCAGGCACTTTCCTTTTCTGTGTGCAGTCAGCTAATGAAATGTTTTATTGTATTGTAATTGCATTTAGCCATTCAGCCGAAAGCAAACCTGTGATTCTTGCATTCAGGATACAACAGTAGGTTTGCTTTAATTCCCCCAACCCTCCCCAGCACATGCCTACCTTTCCTTTTCTCCATGAACTTCCACATATGGAGTAGCATATGATTCGTGAATAGGGTTGCCACCTTTTCTTCAAGCGAAACCCGAACACTCTGGCGATGCGCAGGCATTTGTTTGGGAGAATGAGCCGTGGCGTATTAATATGTAAATAGCGACACCCATTCATATGTAAAGATCACAGTTGAGACCATTTTCAGTGGGGGGCCAGTAGCCCCTATCTTAATTTTGATTTCCCCTGTCTGCCTGACATCTTGTGTCCGGGTTTCTTCTGCCATGAAACCATGGACTCAGCATTCAAAACCCGGACTGCCCGGGTAAATCCTGGACAGGTGGCGACCCTACTCGCGAATCACATAGGGAACACATGGAGAGCTAAATGAAAGTGAATCTGCTGTTTTGCCCAGCAAATCAAGGATTTCAAGGAACAGTTGACCGGCATCAGGAGCAGAGTGTCCCTTCTTAACACTTGAGTGCAAGTGGCCTCAAAATGTACCTCTGGGCAACCCTTTAGGTGGATCAATACCATGAATGCAATTTTGGGGAAGGAAAGTATTGAACTGTGCACATTATAATGCTTACAGCCATAACATGAAGGTTGTTAATATATGTAAGATTGAGGTCCTGAGAGTTGTAACTAGAGTTCCACTAAGGGGATGTCAATGTCTACAGACCCTTGCAGTCACCACTACAAAGCTGATGTGTGCACTCTACATAATATACAGAAATCCTGGAAAACCCAAGCCATTTATGTGTATGCCGGATGCTGGACCCTAAAGCATCTTTAGTACCTCCGACGATGAGCTTTTGCTTGCTTCAAGGGGGCTTTGGATCTCTATACAAGTCTATGGGAATATAAAAAGCGCTTGAAGCAGGTTAAATACAGTCAGAATCAGGTCAAATGCGCCTGTCAATGAATTTGGAATGACCTCAGAAATCTTAGGCCTCATTCACACGAGAAAAGGCCGGCACGTACAGCTCCGTGCTGCGTGCACAGCCGTATTGGGCAGCTCCCGGGAAGGACAGGTGCTGCGTGTGATTAGTACGCAGCCCCTGTCCTTCTCTATGGGAGTAGGCGGCCGTACGTCGTTTTACGCTCACCCGCCCTGCACGTCCGTGCGGGTGTCCGTACTCGTACGCTGAAAGGATGGATCCTGTCTGCGTCCGAACCGGGACACCTGCACCCGTACGGACCTGCACTTGGGGTGAGCATAGGGCGGCGTACTGCCATAGAGAAGGACAGAGGCTGCATACTAATCACACGCAGCACCTGTCCTTCCCGGGAGCTGCCCAATACGGCTGTGCACGCAGCACGGAGCTGTACGTGCCGGCCTTTTCTCAGGCGAATTAGGCCTTAAACTGAAGTCAAACTGATGCTATCGACCACAGACACAGGCTCTTTGTATAAGATCGGATTGTCCAGCCTATTACTGTAACATTACTGCCTATGTGTGATGTTTACCTACTCTGCACTGCACTGATATGCACCCTACGGAAGGGTATATAAATAGGAGGAAATCTGCTTTTGCTACTTCCAGCCTCATAACTAACTTCCTTCCTCTTAAGGAATACAAGGGAAGCGGGACGCAGATGTCCATTCATCATCATTATGTCATCTCGCCTGTCAACAAGTGTCATTCTGCTAGACTTAATGAACATTTATTGAGGAAGTATGACTGGCAGATGAGTAAAGCTGTCCATACGGCAGGAGAATTCCATCCCTAAAAAGTCTTCGCAACAATCGTTTGAACTTCTAATAGTTAATGGGGGTAAATCGAGGATCGATTTCAATCAGTGATGGAAAAAAAAGGAAGGAGCGTGATGGAAAATGTATCTTGAAGAAAGGAATGTCTAACAGTGAACATGGTTTTCATTGTTGAAACTCCATTTATTCCAAATTTGAAGGTTAAAATCAAACAAAATTCTGGACAACATTCTACAAGCCTCCAATGGCATTATCCAATTGTCTGATCAGATTTTTCATACGGAAATTGATTTGGACATCTACCAGAGCTTACCCAGCTTAACTCTCCAGAACATGGACCTTATGGCTAGAAGACGAGAAGTAATAGGATATAACTTGCCATTTGTCCTACAGACAATTTGTAACTGAAATTACAGTTCTCTTACAGGCCACACGTTTCTTATTCACAGAATTCCTTCCTGTATCACAGAATACATTTCGGTTTCATAAATTAGATTTTTTTTTTTCCCGAAAATACCAGCTGTGATCCAAATGTCAAATCCAGCTATGATCCAAATGTCCAAAACCAAATCCACATCATGTATTCTCAGGTTTTAAGACAAATTTGAAATCATATAATACATTTTTTTTTAAAAAGGAGCAGCATAGTAAAATGGACTTATAGTATTTAGAAGAGGCAATGGCTAAGTGCATAGTACAGACATCCTATATCAATGTAATATATCATTAGATTACTGAAAGATAATACACTTGGCGGTTTATATGTTGCTGTTTTTCATGTAATGTTTTGTATGTATTTTCTTTTTAGTCTTTTTCTTGTTAGAATTTAACAGGGCTATTCACAAAAAGGGTGAAGAGTTTGGAGAAGGCAAGAAGAATCTAGGATAGCTGAACTGGAAAGTGAGATGAATTGGAGGATTTTTCCAAATCAGCGATGTTGTCCTAGATTGTTCACTTCTCCGGCCTTCTCCAAACTCTTCACCCTTTTGTGAATAGCCCTGTAAATATTGCCTTTATTTTATATTTACCACATGCAACCAGCAGGTGGCAAGCACTCAGGTACAGCTTTTCTGAAGGCTGATTTAGGCCCCTTTCACACGAGTTCGGTCAAGGTTCACGGATACAAAAAACTCATGGAAACTGAATCCGTTTACACCAGTTTGCACATCCGTTGTTAGTTTAGTTTACACCCGTTTTTTACATGTTTGTTTTGGGCCTTTTGTTATTATAGTATTGTAAATTCCCATGATTCATTGCTTTCCCCCAGCATGCATTGAGCTTGCCATGCTGTATTATGACATCAGTCTCACAAAATGGACGTAATCTGAACTGATGTAAGCTGATCATCAGTTTACATCAGGTTACATCAGTCACGGTTAGTCAGAACGGAGAACTGATCCGTCTCAAATTGCGGACCTCAACTGACACTGATGTTTCCTCATGTAATTGTCCGGGAGCCGCTATCTAATAGCGGGAGACTCCCGGAACATCCGGGAGACTTGGGATGTCTGTGCATTGTTGTCTGTTTTCCATCTGCAAACGGAGGGTTGGAAACCTGACAACCTGAACGCTTGTGTGAAAGTGGCCTTACTGCTATGATGTGAACAGCATGGGCAGCTTGTGTTGGCAATGGACTTGAATAGAATTATATCATATTACACACTCAGCAGGATAAAGCTGCTTTTACATGTATGCATGCACTTTACCAAGCACATTGGGGGGAATTTATCAAAACTGGAGCAGACTAAATCTGGAGCAGATTTGCACTGCAACCAATCAGCTTCTATCTCTCATTTTCAAATCTCAACTGAGCAAACTGAATAGAGATGCTGATTGGTTGCCATGGGCAACTGCTCCAGGGTTTGTCTGCTCCAGTTTTGATACATTCTGCCCATTGAGTCTCACTAGTAACAGGCATACTTTTTGTGGCTCTTCTCATTAATGTCTAATTAATCGATTTTGAAAATAATCGTTAGCTGCAGCTCTAAATGGGTACCTAATGCATTTCAGTGCAGTAAACAATAAACTGTACCCAGTGGCGGGCTAAATCAGCAATTCTTCATTCCAAAATCGAATGTTAAAATCACATAAAATTTCAAGCAACATTGGCCAAGTCTCTGATGGCACTATTGAATGTTCTGATGAGATTTTTTGTATGAAGGTTCGTACGAAAATTAGTTAGTTATACAATGTTTATGGTTATGAGGTAATAAAGGTTCAAGTTAAAGTTAGATTTAACCCCCCCCATAAACGGCAAAACGTTTACACATATATATGTCTGGAGATTTAATATTTTATTTGTTGTTTTGTGCATTTTTGTGGTGGGGTAATAGTAGGTGTATATAATGTGCTGAACTGCTGAAATGTACACCCTTTACCAGATCCCCTAATGGGCAACAACACAGATCTGAATACACATATTTTTCAGGTCAGACATATTTTTAGGTACATGCTGAGAGCCAATGGAAAATGTTTATTAGTTAATAATGCAAAAAACAATGTAAAAACATCTAGCATAACTTTGGCATTACTCATTACACAATTAGATTTTCTAACTTAGAAGTCTTGCGAGCAGGGCTCAACACAGATACCGATACTGGTATCGATACCGATACTGGTATCGATACCGATACTGAGCATTTAATACTCGCCCAAATGCTCCGATACTTACCCCGACACCGGAACTTCCGGTCAGAAGGAGATTCCCTCTGACTGGCAGTGCCACGAGGGAGCATGGCTGATTGGCTAGGAAGCCAGCTCCCCTTGTTGCTAGGAAGCCTGGCTTCCTGACCAATCAGGAAGCCATATGACAAGTCATGACTCACCTCCCGGCTTCCTGATTGGTCAGGAAGCCAGGCTGCCTCGCAGTTTCGTGAGGGAATGTGAAGTCTGTGTTCTTTTGATAAAACACCGGCTTCCCAGGTAATCAGGACCCACGGTACCTCGGGATGCTGGTATTGGTATTCGGCATCGGCAAGTACCAGAAAAAAAAATATTGGTACTCGTACTCGATACCGAAAAACCGTTATCGGTGCATCCCTACTTTCCTTTGTATACAGAAAAGAGACAGGACCACTGTCACCGTCAGCCGAGAACTGCAGCAGGTCCCAGTCCTGGAACAACAATAGGAGTAGACATGTCCCTGCCCATCGTTCTCAGGAAGATACAATTTACCACACTTTGTGGATTGCTCTGGGCCTGGTGGTTGAATACACATATCTGTTTACTGATAATCCTCGCAGGCTATTAGAGTTTGCAGATCATTCATTTACTGTCCTATCTTGAGATCTGTAGTGCGTTGTTCTCTTAACCTTGTCCTATACATTTTCCACATTCCTCCCTAAATTTAAGCGTCACCCCTCTCCCAATATTGATTTAATTTGACCTGTTACTTCCTGAACATCTACAGTTCTTGAGGGAATTCCTTTATTACAGACAAAACATTTTAGAAACTGGGGTTTTTCCCCTCCATTTTACTGCACTGGACGACAAACGTTATGATACATATATGATATCATATATATACATATTACTAAACTTTGCCTGAAGTCGTGCAGCATAGCAAAGAGTAGCATTGAAAAGAGCGATGATGCTATGCAACGTTGTCATCCACTGTAACCAATTAGATTTGCTCCAAATCCAAAGTCTACCTAGAATTTTTTTGTAAGTTTTGATAAGAAGGATTTTTTGTAAGAAGGGTTAAAACCGCTATCATTCTTTTTAACCCTTTTGATGCCACATTGTATGCCATATGTTAGCAGCAGCAGGCCCCTGAAAACAGACTCCCGGCTGCTATCTGTTTACATGTGTAAAGCTGACTGTCATCTTTACATTGGAAGTGATTCAGGTGGCTATGAAGCCCTCCCTCCCTGCCATGTTTCCCAGGCTCTGCTGCCCTTTCTGCGGCACGGGACCAGCATCGCGGGTGTCGGCGGAGAGAGACCAGTGAACATCCATTTGCTGCTCTCCTCCACACTTGAATGAACCCGGAAGCGATGATATTTATTTCACTTCCGGTTTCCGAGCTGTCATTCAGGCTAGGTTCACACCTGCACTACACCCTAGTGCACACAGCGATTGCCACATGGCCCCATTGATAACAATGGGGTGACATCCGCGTGGCAATCACTAAAAAAAAGGTACAAGTACCTTTTTTTGCGACACACGGCACACTGCTTTTTTTTATTGTGTTCACTTGCACGGGTGGAATCAGGGCAGGAAACCGTGCGATCCACCCAGCACGACTGGGGTGCCATTAGAAAATAATAGCACCCACAGCACAATCGGTTCACACCTTTGC
Organism: Nanorana parkeri; assembly: GCF_000935625.1. Taxonomy (NCBI): domain Eukaryota; kingdom Metazoa; phylum Chordata; class Amphibia; order Anura; family Dicroglossidae; genus Nanorana; species Nanorana parkeri. Next base: position 1,945,632 of record NW_017306370.1, on the reverse strand, counting down.
GACTCCTGACCGCGCGGCAATCTTGCACAAAACCGTGCGGTTTGCCGCGCGGTCAGGAGTCGCCTAGGTGTGAACTTAGCCTCAGGATCACAATCTGTGCCTGCTGACTTGAGGTTTTAACCTTTCCCACTGTACTAAAAATGCCTTTTTCTTGCAATCTCTATTCCCATAGATGACATCTTCCATTATTTCCTGTGCTTCTGACTCCATGTCACTGGAACAGGAAGGGGAAATTTTCCCAATGGGGTCAAAGACTACAATAAAAAAATATGACTGAGGTTCCTGACCTTTTTCACTTTGTCCAACAGAAAATGAAAATATTTGGCTAGAGTTGGATTCTAACTGCTCTGATAAGTGGAAAATTAATTCAATGATTATTGATACTGCAAAAAAATATTCTGCTTGCTAAGAGCACTTAGCAACCTGGGACGCTTGGCCAGAAAGGGGCAATTATTATAGGGACGGCCCTGGGCTGCACAGGCATATTTTATTTTTTGGGCCAACCCAGAGTTGGGCTAATTTTATACAAGCTATATACTCAATTTCTGGATATGTGCATCCACTAATGAGTGCATATCAAATAATCCCCCATTACAGTCTATGGTGGAGTATAGCTTGGTGCTGTGATAACACTATTTATTTCTGTATTAAGAAAAATAACTAGGACATTGAATGATAAAACTTCCCCTCCAGTATTTCGGGAAGTACATGTGCAATCACTCACATGCCACACATGATGCAATACTATCCTGGGTATCATCCAGAAGACACTTATCTTCGCTCTGTTTGCTTTATTTTATTGTTTCATTAAGTATGGTGATGTGTGGAACCAGCAAACGAGAAGCTGGACTTATTAAATGGCTTTGCTGTGTTCCAAAATGCATTCTGTTATTTCAGAGCTTCTCTTGCAAACAGGAAATACACTTGGCAATCCTGACAAGGATTTTGTAGGACAACATATGTTTTGTGGTGTAAGACGGCAGATACATTATTATTTGTTAATGTGACCTGCAGACTTGATGTGTCCTCTTCGCTGGGCTCCGGAGACCATATAGAGAGGGCTGTGTACTCATTTTATATGGAGGGGCTGATATAACAAGCAGTGGGTTGGCCTAACTATGGTCATACCGCTGCTACGTTAATGCTGCCAGATACAGTGCCGTACTTTATAAATGTACATTCTGCATCAATTGCTTCAGACTCTTATGAATGGGGGGGGGGGGGGGAGGGGGGGTGGGGGGGGACAGTACCTTGGCGGGGAGGC
>NW_017306370.1:1934601-1944280 GCF_000935625.1 Nanorana parkeri | reverse complement strand
TGTTGGTGCGGGGGGGGGGGGGGGTGTGGGGGTTCAGGAGGAGCAGTCACATGCAGCGGTGTCACAAGGAGGGGTGCGGTCCGCACCGGGTGACACCATCACAGTCATTTTGGTGTCACCCCCACAGAAAAGTCGGGCTCTCGGTCAAAGATCGAGTGCCCAACAGCTGTACAAGAGAGTAGGGGACCCAGTGGGATAAATCTTCCCCTCCTCTCTCTGCCAGCGTCCATCACAGAGATGGACGCAGGCGGGTGACACCTAGCCTGGGGAAGCCTCTGGTCACAATACTGGGGATTCATTAGAAAGATTTCCCTCATTTCCTTTCCTGGTGACAACAGTTTCACATTAATACAAATACCTGTTGATCATAAAAAAAATGTAAAGTTGTCCTGTCCACACTTCCTGTGTTATCTGAAGGAGCCTGATTAGCCCCCTTAGTTCTTATTTTAGCAGTACAGATCAAGTAGTGCTTATGTTGTAGAGAGGAGAAATGGGAACTTGATTCAGCAGTTCAGCAAAAGACAACAGGCAGGGCTGACACCACTTAGTCTACAAAAATGCTGTATGTTGTTGGCCTGCAACAGGACTTAGGAGCTGAGTGCATTTCTGACAGATCAACGGGTATTTTTCTATACTCACAGGGTCTTTAAAGCAATAATAAATAGTAACTTTGCATGTATTGCAGAGTTCTAGTGCATATGGGGTTTATTTGCCCTGTCATATGCTTTAACCCTTTTCTGCCCAGATGTCATTGACGTCTAGATGCCCAGGCAACATTTAGCAGCAATAACACGTGTTGCTTAACTGAGCAATAGCTCAATTGTGTGATAAAATCTGTGATAAACAAATATTTAAAATAAAGCTTTTGTGTCTGGAGTTCTGCTTTAGTTTTCCAATGGTGTATACTCTGGATGGAACACACTCGAACAATGCTATGTATTGGTTTTAATAATTGTTTGTGTACAATATCTCAATAAAATAAGGCTTTTTAGACAATTTTCTTTTTCATTGTGGAGTGGCACCTAAAAGGCCCCATTGAAAACTCTTGGTTCTTTACACGTTGGTGCTATATAAATACAGGAAATAAACAATGGTGGCACATGAGTGAATAAAGTCTGGGAAAACCTGCTGCAGCTGTTAGAAATGAGGCCGGTTTTGAGGAGTCCTGACTGCAGCTGAAACATGCATCGTGAATATGTATGTGGACTTGATATGGAATAAATATGAGTCACTCTTGAGAAGGGGGTGGCGGGGAGCCCCAGGCATGACCACGGAGCATTAATAAGATTTCCACAGATGTGTGTGTTCTCGCTGGCTCCCGCGCTCTCATTTTTATGTGGATCTGTTGAATTTTGCTCTCAGGAAAGTCAAATCTCAGGCAAAATAAAACACAGTCGAGCTCTGTGCAAGCTTTCCCACATACCACTGCCAATGTAAATTAGAGTGACTGTGACCCGCCTGCAACCTAGCTATTCCAGCGCTCCGACACCACTGATAATATGATATGGAAAAATACTAAGCCCGGGAATAAATGAAGAGCTGCTTTTATTTGCTTAAAATTATCATGTGGGGAACACTGGCAAAAGACCTGCGGTGTCCCAGTGATGGGTCATCCCAGGCAAGAGTTTGCTGGCGCTGCCCTAGGCAACAGAAGAAAATATGCCCAAATAAGCCATTCTGGGCAAATATGCCTTCATGTCAACTTCTGATAGTGGTGCATTTGTTGTGCATTCAATTCCATTGCATCTATCCTTTTCCCCATTTCATATTGTTTAGGTTTTTCAAAATTATCTCACTGCTATAGGTGATTGATACAAACATGGTGTCTTAGCAGGAAGACAAAATGGGGTCCCCAAAGGAGAAATTAAAGTGGGGGCCAATATGTTAAAATTCTGCACTGTGTGACAGAGGTCTCTTAAAGGAGAACTATGGGGTTAAGGCTTTTCCCCATAGTTTTCCTTAGGGTAACGGGAGGACACAAACTAGCGTCCTCCCGTCACCCTAGGCTCAGTATACCGTGAGCTGTAGCTTGCGGTATACTGAGACGCCGCAGTATACCGCGAGCTGCTGCTCGTGGTATACTGAGACGCCGCAGCTGAAGCGGATCCCGACAATTGTGCCGGGATCCACCCAGCTGCGTGACTGACAGCTGGCTCTGCCTATCTAGAGGCAGAGCCAGCTGTACCCGCCCCCTTCCCCGTCCGTTCCGCCAGTCAGCGCTGGCGGATCGGAGCGGGGAGGCGGGAATCCAGCCCCTCCCTGTCACGGCAGAGAGCCGTGACAGGATCGAGAGGTGAGCGAACGCCGGTATGTGTTCGCTCACCTCCCGATCTACTGAGCCGACCTGTGACAGTCTCATTGTCACAGGTCGGCTAGAACTATGAGGTGAGTGAAAAGGTGTTTGGGTCCTTAAATCCAGTTGTGGATGGACAACCTACAGGGGAGGCAAACCTGGTGTCAAACATGTGCCTACACATGAACAGTAAATACGGCTAGATAGGGCCACGGCCTACTTGCTGTATAGACTGCAAACAAAAAAACCTAAATCCTGGCAGCGTACAGACCAAAGGGAAGGTTTACGAACTGGTAGTGCCGTGTGCCCACCGAAAAACAAGGTAGCTTTGATGCGCTGGAAGAATGGTGGGGACATTAAAGTAAGCATCCTTGATGTCCACTGAAGCCAGATATTTTCCAGCCAGATGGAGGGAAGCAATGACTGACCTGGTGGATTCCATGTGGAATTTGTGCACTCAAAGACATGCCCACTTTTGCCCTGTGAATGGTGAACAGGTTATAATAGAAAATATGAAATCTTTCCTTTTCTGGAGCAATGACAATGAGTCCCTGAGAGAGGAGTTGTGCCAAAGCAGCGGGACGGAGGTGGAGATTGAAATTCTAGTTTGAAGCCCCTGGATGCCACATCCTTTACCCGTACATTTAAGGTGCTTTTCATTCCAGCAGTTCGTAAAGGCTATTAGATATCCCTCTACTCTGAGAAGTGGGGGGCATCCCCTGATTGTAAGGACTGGAAATGACTGGAGAGGGCTGGAAAGACTTGGGAGATTGAGGTTTGGATTGGGCTTGCTGGACTGACAAAAATGAAAGGAACTATTTGTAGCTTTAGAGATAGGAGGTTTTCCAGTCTGAGGCTTAGATTTCTTTTGATGGAGCAAAAGGGTTATCTTTCCTCCAGTGATATTCTTGATAAAGTTGTCCAAGGAGACACCAAAGAGACACTCACTATCAAAGGGTCTATGCAATAAGCATTTTTCTGCAGACCAAAATCTTAGCCAAAGAGTCCTGCACATGTGAACAGACTTGAGACACATTCTGGATATAAAACGGACAAGCCCATTAACACAGTAGTGTAGGGCGGTGATCTGGAGAACACCCTACGTCTACAAACATAGAAACAAGTACTAGAAGAAAGTGCCAATGCAGGACCCATTGAAATATTTTATATTCGTGACAAGTCTTCACCATGCTCTCAAGGGAGTCTTCAAGGACAGGATTACCTCAGCGGCTGTATCCGGGCCCTGGACCTGTAAAGTGTTCTGCAGGTAGGGCCGGTGCTGCCACTAGGCAAAGTAGGCACCTGCCTAGGGCACAGCCTCGATCACTCATCCCATATGGCACCCACATCTATTTCAAATTGCAAAAACCAATAGCAGGTTGGCTATTGCACCCACCTACTGAGCAGAGGAGCGGAACTGAGAGGCAACTTTTCGCTCTCAGGTCCGCTCCTCTGCTCAGTGGATGAGTTTTCAATAGCCAGTCTGCTATTGGCTACTTAAAATTAAATTACGTCCACCTGTAATCTGCGGAAGCTATCTTGCAGGAGAATGGGGCAGCCTGCAGGGAAACGGGGGGGCTGGGTGGTGCCGTAGCTGGTTTTGCCTATGGCGCAAAATAGTCTAGCACCGGCCCTGTCTGCAGGTTACTCTCACAGTAAACTGGGTATCTCGGGAGTAGTGCAAACAAAGTCCAGTGGCCAAATGTGTCGTTACAGGTAGGTCCTGTGTCTTCATCATGGTGGGGTTGTGGTACGGCTTCCAGGGCATCACCACAGATCAGCCGTTCCAGAATCTGCAATACAAGCCCTCACTGCTCTGCAGTCAACAAAGAAACTTGACTGAAGAAAAATGTCTTAATAAAGGACAAACAAATTAAATAGAAAAGGTGTCCATTTATCAAGGACACAAGCTAAAAACTGAAGCATGATGGGATTGAGAGGGATTATATTGTACCAGGCTGACTAACAGCATTTTTGTTTGTTAATTCTGCTGTAGGCAGCAGTATAGTCCATCACATATACTGTGCTGCTTAATGTTAATAACCCAGTGCTGTCTGCAAACATAAAGACACACTGAAGGGAATTTATCAAAACTGGAGGAGACAAAATCAGGAACAGTTGTGCATGACAACCAATCAGCTTCTCTCTTTCATTTTCAAATCTTAACTGAACAAACTGAAGAGAGAAGCTGATTGGTTGCCAGGCACAGCTGCTCCAGTTTTTCTCTGCAGTTTTGATAAATTCCCCCCAATGTATATTGCTAATGATGGCCATACGAAGATTCATTTTTCATTCAACTGACCTTTCTACTTCATCACTTTAATTTGCAGAAATGTAATTTGAAAAATTGCACACGGTAAATTCACCTAAATCAATCTCATAATGTCAGCATCCAAAAAATATTGGGAAAAGTAGAGCAACATTTAAAGTGCATCATAATTGATCAAATGCTCTCTATACCACACAATCGACTAAAAAAATATTGTTACTTTCCAATGTATTTTATTGCTTTCATGCAATTCAATCAATAAAGCAATCCGAACAACTCAATATGCTGTATGCATGTGCAACAGAAGTCTGACAGAACTACTACAGTAGAGAGGAGAAGTATGTTCTTGCAGTGCAAGTCACTCTGTGGAATCTGATTTCCCCAGCTCCTCAGGACTAATTCACAATGGTAGCTAATATACTGTATATTACTGTAAAAGCTGCTTTTGCTTAGAGGTTGCCAACTATTGGCTGCAAGTGCTAAATAAGAGCTATCAATATGCAATATTTCCCTGATGCACAAGGAATTTAAACATATTTTATTTGAATCCTGAAAGTTTTAACTAAAGCAAAAATACATAAAAATACATTCTCTTTACTGCATGTTATTTCTAACAAACTGCATCTAAACACTAGTGAAATGAACATATTTAATGTCTGTTCACATTACCTGTTGTGGATGTACATTTGGATACTGAAGTCCAGGCATTTTCTGATTTTGCTGCATCTTTGAAATGATCATCTTTTGTTGGAATCCTCCTGACCTTGGAATTGCTTGATTGGCAGTCAAGGAATTGACCTGCTGTATTTGCTCATGTTGCTGTAATGCGGTAGAATTCTGCTGATGTGAGAATGGTAACATCGGTTTACTCTGTTGCACCAAACCAGATGACGCCTGTTGGTTAGTTTGCTCAGAGCTGTAGTGGAACAGAGGTTTTGCAAGGCCATGGTGATGCTCTTCAGGCAAATGACTGGAGCTGACAGAGTTCTTGTTAGAATCTTGAGGTTTTATCATGTCAAGTGAGGCACTCTGGGCACTAGAGTTATTTTTATAGAGGTAGCTATTAAGTGTTTTTGGCTGATTTCCACTTACAGAGGCTCCACTCATTGAGGTACCATGAGGACTTAACTGTTGCTGCCGGAAAGGGCTGGGGACTTTCTCCATCCCATACTGTCTTGATGATTGTCCTGTGGCTGGGACATTTGACCAGCTTGCCGATGGATTAGTCTGTTGTTGCTGTATCAAGTTATGCTGCCGGTTGGCTGCTATCTGTTTCAACTGTTGGGCATGAGATAGCTCCTGCCAGTTGCTCAGGCGGTTTGAACAAGATGGCGATTGGGACTGGCCTTGACTGGAGAGAGTGGTAGGAGAAGATGTCAAAGGGGAACTAGACATGGAAAAAGTTGGCCCTGTCGATGAAGGCCTTATTTGTGGTGATCCAACTCGTGTATGATTCATACACTGTGTATATTCAGTTTTAATTACTTTGTCCAAAGGTGCAGATGTTGCTGTGTTTCTTTGATTATGTTGATCAATGTCTATGTTAAATGGTTCATCTTGCTTAATTGTTATATTTATCATATTCTGCAGCTCAAGATCACTCATTGGTGGCACAGAAATATATGTGAATTCACTGAACAATTCTTGGAGATCTGGATCCATAAGTTGCTCTCCAGAGTCATCTCCATACCTAAATGAGTTTTCATGAGATATCCGAGGGTCAAGGTTTTTGCCACATGATGAATTCTCTCCAGGTTCCTGTTTTATACCTTTTAACGTTGAGTTAAACAAATCATTAGCCTCGCAATTACTGCTTGCATTGCTGTTTTTTCTGTGTAAGGTTTGCTCCATTGGTAAAAGTCCATTAACGGATTGGTTTACTCCATCAATTCCATGATACATGTTCTGCCCGGCTGACAGGCGGTCATTGGTTCGAATTTTCTTGAAGTCGAGGAATGAATTATCCAAGACGCCATTTGGTCTCTTGCTGTTGGTTGGAGATACATTTACCACCAATCTCCTCTTCAGTGAACCTTGAAGCTAACAAAGAACAAGACAAAAAGAATGTTAGCAAAGTGTAACTATAACATAATACATCAAGCAGCCAATGTACAACTGTAGTGTTTCTCAATCTTTGGTCCCTAGTGTACCATCAACATAAACTTTTACTATTTTAAGGAGTATTTCCTATCTGTAATCAATGGTCTTGGCCATCGGTTGCCATTGCTGCAGATCACCTTTTTAACCATGCTTACCTAGAGATGCTGCCTTGTAAATAAAATAATTATTGCAATATAATATATTGCTGAAAAGAATCTATTTTGTCCCCCCACAAAAAAACACATTAGGTTAGAAGTCCTTCAATGTATCTTTAATATAAAACTAGCATAAATCCCCAAATCTGTTATTTTATCTGCCTTTTGTAACAGCTGCAGTCACACTGGAAGAGGAAGTCAGTGCTCAGAGCCAACTGTTGCTCTGTACACTGCTGTCAGAAAACAAAATGAACAAAGTTATGGGCAGGGATAAAACAGTGGCCTCAATAGGGTGCTTCTGCTTTGTCCAACCACAGGGTGGGGCTAAGGTTGGTGACCCAGCTCTATTCTTAACCAGAGTAGTAAAAAAACTGAGGTCATCAATTTGGTTATGCTGCCTGACTGGTGCTTGGATCAGAAGACTGGCTAAGTAGAATTAAAAATTCTTGGTCAGGTTAAACATTTCCCATGCATTTATTTCAACTGTGTATTTGCCTCGAGCTTAGCTTTAACCCACCATTTCACGTCTGGTTACTTCTGGGAAAACTCACTCCATTTGGTGTCCTATATCATAGAGAACTTCATGACTGGCCTACTGACTTCTAAAGCCTTTCATCATCAGACACAAAAACTGACCATCTTTATAATCCAACTTAAAACCTTTAGAACTCAAGCCTTCTGACATGTAACTTCCACTCTCTTGAGCTCACTACTTGCTTAAATCAGAAAAGCATCATGTATTATGTATGTTAAAGTGGAACAACACCCTCCTATCCTTTACAGCTAAGGAAGGTGCCATCTTAGCCTCTATGTGGATTACAGTTACCATGGTGCTGCACATGTGATGAGCTATGACACCAGCCATTTGAGGACTTTAAAGTTTGGTTGAGAGCTGAAATAAGCACACTGACAACTCTGACAGTTGGTACGCCCTAAACGTAACTGTTTTGGGAGACATTAAATGGGTGGCTAAAGTTCCTCTTTAAAGTAACTGCTTTGCCCAAAGGAAACAGATTCTTGCTCCATTTTCTAACATGCTGGAAAATGACAACTGAAGTCTAGTGGGTTGCTCTGGGTATCCCAGTAACTTTTTATATTATACCCTCCATTAGAGTCTCTGTCCAGCTTGGATAATAATATTCATGAAGAAAGCAGCAGCCTCTGGAAATGAATTGTGCAGACTCTGTTGGCAATACATTCATCTATGAGAACTCAACTCGTAATCTGATATCAGCACTGCAAGATGAAAAATGCTCTCCGATGCCGTCATGGCAAGGAGGGAATTTGAGAAACTGAATGTGGCAAAAAGAATGAAAGCAGAGCTCTGCTCAGGTCTTGTAAGATGTAAGGTAGGTAGAGGTAGATGTAATTGAGGTAAATGTCAGGCTTAAGGTGATTGTAGTTGTGTTACTGCACTTGCAACAACACAATTGAGTACTGCCCAAGATTCTTTTTTAATATTTTGGTAATTTTTCAGGGGATGCTTTCGGGGATCTACCCCCTTCTAGGTACAAACAATACTGATTTGACCTAGAAGAAGAGGGTAGTCCAGATAATTAAAGTAAAGTATATAATTAAAGTATCACAAACAGTACTCAACTGTGTTGAGACAAATAGAAAAGAATCCCAGTTGTTTTCTCCTGGAGACATTTACTATATTTTATGTATTTCCCATCCTAACATCTATGGGCAGTGTCATATTGCGGCAGATTCCACTGACCACTTGAGTGATCCCACATTGAGCATATGAATATTTCATATTTACAAACTTCTGCCAGCAAGGGGAGTCTACGCCTGCCTAATTCTCTCTGAAGGTCCTTTTATTACAGCTGCTGAACAAAAATAGATAACCATGGAGAAGATTTAATCTAATCTAAATGACACACATGGTGGTTATATATTTGATTGATTTTTTTATATATTGGTTTATTTTTAAAATAGATTTGTTGAGTCCAGTAACCAGTTTTTTTTTCCGCTCCATGGTTATCATAGTATTTATACTTTGGACTCAAAAACGTGGTTTGCTATGAACCAAAATAGACCCTGGTGGCTGTGTGTCATTACTTTACCCCGGAATAAATGGTTATTTCTAGCATTTTCAATTTTCACAAACAATATAAGAGAATTAAAGCTCTGCAATCCAGAACGAAAATCCAGTGCTATGCAAAAATCTGCATTACTGAGCCATAGTTTTTGAATGCACTTATATATGTAATCTGAGTTTCCTCCTGTAGTATAGAATGAAGGCAGGCCCTTTGCCATCCCCATACACTAAAGTCACCACCAACCTTGCTCGCTTAGACTCATGTCTGAGTCATTTGCCAGTTTCTATCATTCAAAAATTCTGTGCCCACGCACAAAACTATACATCTGTCCAGAGACAGTGATGTGCAAAACTTCCTCCTGTAGGTTTTAATAAAGGCCTTTTGCCACCCCCATATGCTAAAATCCCTGCCATCTTTGCTTGTACTGCTCACCCTTCTTTCTCATAGCCTCATTTGTCCACAGTTGCTGTTATTCACAAATCTGTTTAGAGCTAGTGATCTGTAAAGTCCCTTGGGGGGAAGCCTGTATTTATTTATTACAGGTATTTATATAGCGCTGACAATTAACACATCATTTTACATAGGTGCACATTCACATCAGACCCTTCCCTCAAGGAGATTACCATCTAAGGTCCCTATCTCAGATGCATACAGGGCCAATTTAGACCAGAGCCAATTAACCTTCCAGCATGTCTTTGGAGTGTGGGAGGAAACCGGAGTACCCGGAGGTAACCTATGCAAGCACAGGAGAACATGCAAACCCGGGCCGAGATTCGAAGCGGTACCCTCAATGCTGCAGTGCAGAAGTACTGTAGTC
>NW_017306370.1:1893055-1934553 GCF_000935625.1 Nanorana parkeri | reverse complement strand
GATGCTGCGGGGGGAGATATACCAAAGAATTGTTCAAATTAAATGTCTTTATTATCAGTAAATGTTTGATTTGTATACCTGTTTTATATACCTACATACCTTGGATCACATAAAAATTTCCTCGGGCGAAAAGGGGCCACAAGTGTAAAAAGTTAAGAAGGCCTGATTTAGACAATACTCACAGAGTATGTGGATAATGTGGATGTGATTTTAACCCCTTTGTGACGGGAGACGTACCGTCCCGTCAGAGTGGCTATATGACTGGCCACGTACACTGTACGTGCCGAGTTATATTAGCCTCTGTAATGCTGGTAACTGCTAATTTTCAGCAGTTCCAGTCATTAATGAATGCCTCACTATTGGGACATTCATTAATGAAATATTTAAGCTTTTGTGAAAACTTCTTTCATTCATGAAAGAATGAAGCCTTTACATTCAGATACGGGTTCGCTAAATAGTGATCCCGTATCTGACAGCTGAAGATAGCAGAGAGGTAGCAGTGACTCACCTCTCTGCTATTCGTTTTGACAGCTGTATTGCCTGGCCCTATATATTTTTATACTATAATTATTATTAAAAACATTCTAAAAATAATAATAATCAAAACTTGCTGCTGTGGAAGAATCACAGCAAAAATGTAAAAATGTGAAAAGTGTGTCAGTCATTTAGGAACAGAAACTAAAAACTAGCTCAGTCATGAAGGGGTTAAACTGTATTTGGAATGAAATATATAAATATGTATAGATTCATATACTTTTTTGGACTACCCTTAAAACCCCATTTTTTATGGTACTTCTAGGACTGTGAAAAGAATGGTGCATCGGCTAGATCACCTCCCATATCCTCAGTTTGGCTCTACTGACTCTATACAGAGCACTGCGGCAAATAAGTGCCAAGCAGAGAAAGGAGCACCAATGTGTTGAGGGCTGTAACCAAAGGCAAATATTTGGATTATAACTTTCTTGTAGAAAATGTGGGAAGTTGCAGATCGGTTTCTTTGGGTTATTGCACTGTTCAGATGAGCATGTTGAAATGGAAAGCTCTTGACACAGGACATATGTCCTGAACAGGCCGTGCTGCAAGGCATAAAACAGGATGCCATTATGTGGATTCATAGACACATGATCCACATGCTGCTATTGCCTTTTCTAATTAATCAGATGGCTTGCCACCTTTCTCGGTGTAATCCCAGGAGAACACACAGCAGCGTTCTAATCTGTTTCGTCGTGATCTCGGATCGCCTGTTGCCAGCTGTGTATTTTACAGTCTATCTGGACATCTGGAAGAGAGTTAAAGCATATTTTAATTTTGGCAATGGCTGGAACAATTAAATCGGGTCCCTGATTAACAGCTTCTGTGTGTGATTTTTCTTTCTCCGGATGTTGCAATATAAAGCATGATGCAGAAAATGATCTTAAAGGGGGAGTACACTGTATTTTCAGTGAGCTCATACTTTGAGCTATAAATGTACTGGAAAGTAGTTTTTAATTTGACTTTTATATTTTTAAATGCTTGCCTTTTTTTGGTACTGAATTAAATGCAGAGATGTGTAAGTTAGCCACTAAAGGCAGGGCAGTCATGTAATTTTTGCACTGCAACCAATCAGCTTCTATCTCTCATTTTCAAATTCCAACTGAGCAAACTGAAGAGAGACACTGATTGGTTGCCACGGACAACTGCTCCAGTTTCAGTCTGCTCCGCTTTTGATAACCCCCCCCCCTCTTGGTGTATACCTGATAAGGTCTCCACTACAAATTCTCTGCCTGCACTTGCACAGATCCACAAAGGTTGGCCAATTCGAATACTGTACTGCATCCTGGCTGTTCAGACAAGCTACTGATTGCTGAAGGATGTAATGACTTTTCCTGGCACCAATTCCATGGCAGCATACTACCACATACATGCTGCCTTAGATTGGCATCAGAAAACAAAATTTACTGGTAAGTATGATACAATTTTCTCCTTTCCTGGTGCCAACATGGCAGCATACATGTGATAGCATGCTGCCATGGATTGGCGCCAGGAAAGGAAAATTACAGGTATGATACTATCTTCCGTTTCCCTGACACCAACATGGCATCATACACGTGGTAGTAAGGAATGGAGAGTTGCACTTGCGCAGATCCGCAAAGGTTGGCCAATTCGAATACTGCATTCCGGCTGTTCAGACAAGGTTCCGATTGCTGAAGGATGTAAACACTTTCCTAACACTAATTCCATGGCAGCATACTACCACATGTATACTGCCATGGATCAGAAAAGGAGATTTACTGGTGTGATAGAATTTTCTGCTTTCCTGGTGCTAACATGGCACTATACACATGGTAGTAAGGAAAGGAGAGTTACAGGTAAATATGATACAATTTTCTAATTTGTGGCCCTGAGCAGTGTAAAGTTGGAAGGGAGAGGGATTCCATTTATAAAAAAACACCCTTTATTATTTAAAAAAACTCAACAGTGCACAAAAGAGATGAAGCCTGTAGAAAAGGGTAACATCATCCATATGTGACCAGAGGAAGCACATGTATGACCCTGACAGTGAAGATCCTCCGTCCGTAGGTCAGCAAGTCGCTGTTTGTACGCGCTCTGGCTCTGTACGGCGGACTCAGAAACAATACATAAGGAGTATTTTGTGAAGCAGTCTCATGTGTTTTTGTAATTAGGAATATTGCCTTGTGCCATAGCGCTCTCCAGGACTGGATAAGTGTGTGTGTCAGCAGTATTATTTGTTCCAGTATAAAGACTTGTTGGCAAACACGGAGAAACTGATCAACAGCCCAGCACTGAAAACACAAGCCCTCAGGCCATGCAGATGTGATAACCGGCACAGAGGAATAATTCAGACTTTTAATTCCTCTGTATACTTTGTGTGTCTTTAATGGCCCAAATAATTGTTTCTAAAGGTTGCTTCTATTTTTAAATTGTCCTCATCTTTCAGGAATTCTCTCTACAGTTTATCAGAGCTGAGATCACATATACGTGAGTCTAACCAGCCACATACAGTCAGATCTAGAGGGTGACCAGAAGAGCTCATTATGGGGGGCATACACATCTGTACAGTGTGCACACTCGTAAAAAGATCTGATCCCAGAAAGGCTAGGTGCTGCATGTAATTGCGAGCAGGAGCCTGTTCTTCCCTATGGGAGGGTGCGGCTGCACGCAATTGCACGCTGTCACACGTACACATGCACAATTACACCCAGCACCTGTGCCTTCCGGGATCCGGTCTTTTTACGGGCATGCACACTGTATGGATGTGTACACCCGTCTGAATGAGCCCGAAGTTCATAAACAGTAGTAATACTGAAAAGGTACATTGAGCTGCACACGCATAAATTGTCAATAAGAAAGCAAACAAACGGGTAATAGTGTTTTATTGCAAAAGAGACAAAGGGGTGCATTTATAAACAATTGGCATTCCCCCATGAAGTTATATGTACATTCGTTTTGTGTGAATGGAGGCAAAAATTAATGTTACAAGCACATTATCTTTCCTGATTGAATGTAATATCAGGTAAATACTGCCATATGGCCACGAGATGGAGCTCAGTGGCACAGAAAAGCTCATCAGCTCCATCTAGTGGCCATATGGCAGTATTTTCCTAAAACTGCATTCCTCCCAGGTGATCCAACAAAGATGCTTCTCTTCAACCAGGGATGGCCAAACTGCGGCCCTCCAGCTGTGGTGGAACTACGAATCCCATGAGGCTTTGCGAGATTCTCACAGCCACAGACATGACTGCCGGAGAGAGATGCTTCATGGGATTTGTAGTTTCACCACAGCTGGAGGGCTGGAGTTTGGCCATCCCTGTTTCAACGATCACTCAGTCACTAGCACTCTGACATCATTACCTACAATGCAGGACCAGCAGTCCTACATTGTAAGTGTGGACACTGAAGGATCACCCACCCAGTATGTCTGGGAGAAGAGTATAGTGCTGACTGCTGGGAGAGCTCCACTGCAAGGTTAACTTTTGATTTTAAACGGAGTTCACCTTTAAAGTAGAACTGAAGCCAAACCTTTTTTTTTTTAGTGTTGGATAGACCTTATTACCCCTGTCAGCTTTTTTGCCACCTGTATCCCATTAGGGAGATTTCCTTTCTCTTCCTGTCTGATAGCCACAACAGGAAATGAGGAAATCCCTGGTGGTCAACAGGGTCTCCAGCACTAGCATCCCCATTGGAAGAATTCCCATCTGTTTTGACGACAAGCCAAAATTTGGGATTTTCTTTTACTCTCAGTGATAATGGTCTTCAGGACAAACAGGGAGGGTGAATATCCCAAACGGGGACACTGACAGCAATAAAAACCTGACAGATGATCTAATCCCTCTTCACTCTATCCAAAACTAAAATAAAAGTTTTAGTTAAAGTTGCACTTTTTCCTAAGAGAATGGCACAGTCTAGCACTGGTTGCCACTAACTGGTTGGTTAGTGGAACATTGTAATAGCCATGCTAAAAGTGCCACTCATCAAGGTAGCAGTCAGGACAGAGCTTACCACTTCCCATATACCATCTGTCTAAAGGTGCCCATACACCTGCCAATTATCGTACGATAATCGCGGGAAATCCTGCGATCCTACGATAATCGGCAGGTGTATGGAAGGCGTGCGACCGTTTCTACTGTACGGTCGCACGTCTTCTGTCTCCCGTGCAGGCTTGAAACCCCGCCGAGAATCGTACGATTGTCGGCGGGTTAGTGCCGTTCTCGGGAGACAAATGCCGAACAGGCCGGTGTGCGCAAACGCACACTGCCCGTGCGGCTTTGGGGTCATCGGAAGCCCGCCCCTCATCGTGGCGGCCTTTCGATGATCACAAGTACGATCTGCCTGTCCAAGATGGGCAGATCGTACAAGCTTTTAATTAGCTTACAACCATCGCAAGACAAAAGTCTTGTGATGGTTGTAAAGTGTATGGCCAACTTTATTCAGCTCTTTCCTGAAGACCATCAGACAATTCATTCCAACAACAATTTTCCCATAAGATTATTTGTGCATTTGACCTATTTTATGCTTGTTATTTACCCATCAAAGCTTCCCTTGTGTGGACAACTAAAAGCCCTGAGATCCGTCCTGGATGTGATAACAGCAGCCCCAGCGGACTCACTCAAGTGAGACACTAGAAACTTTCCTCAGCAGCTAGATAAAAGGGTATGTAGGGTGTTGAAGAGGAGCTGGACCAGCACAAAGAGAAAGTAATTAGACACTCACAAAGGAGGAGAGGGCTATGACTTGTAAGAAGGTAGGGGTACTGTACTGGTGCTAGGGAATTGACTATCCTCCATGTACTATGTAAGCGACTTCATTGGTAGGCAGTGCTGAAGATCCCCGCTGGGTTTTGCTGGCTTAGCCTACATTTGCTGTGTGGTGTTTTAATTATGTTTTTGATACATTTTACGCTTGCTTTACGTTTGTTAAAATGAATTGCTATGGAAGATCTGCTTTGCTGGAAACCACAACAAAGATGCCACAAGCAGAAAGTATCTTGCACTGCACACTTGAACATATGTGCTCATAGCCTTAGACAGCAAAGCCGCAGCTGGGGAGACCGAATCAGGAGCAGCACAAAGCTCGGAGAGGGTGCGGTGCGTTCATCTATTTATCTGGTGGGATGAAGATAATTCCAGTGTGCAACTGAGGCATACTAAGGATCACCATTACTTACTCGGCAATATTGGCAAAGTTTATGTTAGAGTTGAACAAATTAAAATGGAATTCAGAAGCCAATCCAGGAGCCAGCAGATTTTTTTTAGGAGCCAGCTCCATTGACAACTAGAGAAAACCTCAAAAGCTAGGCACCAGTTAAGGAGCATTGGCTGCCTGGCTCTGGGGATTCATCCAGCCCTACTCTATCTCATGGAATTTTATGTTACAAGTCATTATTACTCCTACCTATAATTAGGGATGCACCGATACCGGTTTTCTTCCCAGTCAATCAGCATGGAGCTGGCTTCCCAGCCAATCAGGAAGCCGGGAGGCGGGACCTTACCCGTGGCCCGGCTTCCTGATTGGCAGAGAAGCCGGCTCTATGTTCCCTCGCGGCACTGCCGGTCAGAGGAAATCTCCCTCTGATCGGCAGTTACGGTATCGGGATAAGTATCGGAGCATTTGGATCGGAGCATGAAGTATCGGAGCATCAGCACCAATACCAAAACTAGTATCGGTATCGGTGCATCCCTACCTATAATTAAATCGGTGCATCCCTACCTATAATTAAATCGGTGCATTAGTACCTTTAATTAAACTCTGGGTATTTATGGGTCAGTTAAAGTGGACCTTTACCCTCTTTCACAAAAAATCACCTTGGCATGTAGCTTTGTGAAACTTTCCTCAGCAGCTAGATAAAAGGGTATGTAGGGTGTTGAAGAGGAGCTGGACCAGCACAAAGAGAAAGTAATTAGACACTCACAAAGGAGGAGAGGGCTATGACTTGTAAGAAGGTAGGGGTACTGTACTGGTGCTAGGGAATTGACTATCCTCCATGTACTATGTAAGCGACTTCATTGGTAGGCAGTGCTGAAGATCCCCGCTGGGTTTTGCTGGCTTAGCCTACATTTGCTGTGTGGTGTTTTAATTATGTTTTTGATACATTTTACGCTTGCTTTACGTTTGTTAAAATGAATTGCTATGGAAGATCTGCTTTGCTGGAAACCACAACAAAGATGCCACAAGCAGAAAGTATCTTGCACTGCACACTTGAACATATGTGCTCATAGCCTTAGACAGCAAAGCCGCAGCTGGGGAGACCGAATCAGGAGCAGCACAAAGCTCGGAGAGGGTGCGGTGCGTTCATCTATTTATCTGGTGGGATGAAGATAATTCCAGTGTGCAACTGAGGCATACTAAGGATCACCATTACTTACTCGGCAATATTGGCAAAGTTTATGTTAGAGTTGAACAAATTAAAATGGAATTCAGAAGCCAATCCAGGAGCCAGCAGATTTTTTTTAGGAGCCAGCTCCATTGACAACTAGAGAAAACCTCAAAAGCTAGGCACCAGTTAAGGAGCATTGGCTGCCTGGCTCTGGGGATTCATCCAGCCCTACTCTATCTCATGGAATTTTATGTTACAAGTCATTATTACTCCTACCTATAATTAGGGATGCACCGATACCGGTTTTCTTCCCAGTCAATCAGCATGGAGCTGGCTTCCCAGCCAATCAGGAAGCCGGGAGGCGGGACCTTACCCGTGGCCCGGCTTCCTGATTGGCAGAGAAGCCGGCTCTATGTTCCCTCGCGGCACTGCCGGTCAGAGGAAATCTCCCTCTGATCGGCAGTTACGGTATCGGGATAAGTATCGGAGCATTTGGATCGGAGCATGAAGTATCGGAGCATCAGCACCAATACCAAAACTAGTATCGGTATCGGTGCATCCCTACCTATAATTAAATCGGTGCATCCCTACCTATAATTAAATCGGTGCATCCCTACCTATAATTAAATCGGTGCATTAGTACCTTTAATTAAACTCTGGGTATTTATGGGTCAGTTAAAGTGGACCTTTACCCTCTTTCACAAAAAATCACCTTGGCATGTAGCTTTGCATGCTGATATGAAATCATCTAACATTCATTAGTTAAAGAAACATACTTTTCTTTTCCTTACAATTATTGATTTTCCCCTTCCTGGTCCTCTTGGGCATTAGTGATGTAATGGGCCCAAACGATGGTTGAGAAAGGCTAGCTTAGTGTTTAGCGCTCCAGCACTGGAGTTCTCTGGTTTGAATCCCAGTCAGGATACTATCTGCATGGAGTTTGCATGTTCTCCCTATGCTTACATTAAGATACGAGTATGAATGTGATTAACACAAGCTAAAAAAATCTTATCAATGTGTGTACATGTTTTAACTGGAGATAACAGTGTACTTAACAGTGTACTTTCAGCCTTCTGATTGGACAGTGACGGAGTAGCAGCATACTGATGAGGTCATCATGGAATGTTTTCCTATTTAAAGAAAAATGTGCTGGTTGGACTATGATGAAACAGCAGCATACTAATGATGTCATCCCTCTGCTCTACCCTCCTCTCCCCAGTGATATACAGTATAGTGAATGCAGTACAGCCCAGACTAGCTTCCTCTGCTGGCCCTCCTTTGGTCCCGGTGTGAAGAGGTATGTAGAATGTAATAAAAAAAAAAAATTTAAGTGTATATCTGGACATAATTAAAAAAGCCCATTTATTATATCTCTGCAATACACATTTTCCCGTATTTTTACCTTTAAAAATACTGCAAATAGAGAAAAATGTACCTTGATTTGCCAGAAGTGAGTTCCTAAATTCCCAAAGTGAGGTGACAACACGGTGCTTTGCTGCACTAAAGTCCCAGGCATTGTTGTCATCACTGCCCCCCACATACACACGCAAACATGCGTCGGGTGCGCCTACGTGCGAAAACGACGATTGCACCTATTGTGCCGCACAAGTTACATATTGCCACGAATGTCACAGTGAGAGCAATAATTGTATTGGTTTTAATAGTAATTAATCACTATTAAAACTGAACTGAAGAGCGGCGAATACATTTAAAGTGTCGCCTATGGCCAATTTTTGGTGCAGTCGTTTTTTGCGATTTCGCGCGCGCAATTTTATGGCTTGACCTGTTTGGTGCCTTTTTACCTGACGTGACCCCGTCTTTTATATTTTACCAAAAATATGAGTAAGAATAAATGTTTTTTTAACATAACGTAGGGACATTTTTTTTTTTTTAAACTTAAAAGGTACTTTTTTCATTATATAGTAAAAAAATAACCCCCGCCCCCACAGTGGTGACTATATACCACCAAAAGAAACCTTCACCTGTCCCAAAAAACTTTTAACATAAATTGCAAGGCTATAGTCCGGTCATTCTAACTGGTGAGACACCCTAAAAATGTTCAAGCCCTGCCAATCAGCATGCACTGCAGAGATTCACTCTGCATAGGTTTCCTTATTTTTTCTTTTGCCTAGACGTACACTTTAAGTAAGGAACAACTGAACGATTTGTATAACTGTCTAAAGTTCAACACAGGGATTGCGTAACAGCTGGCAAGATCCGGACTTAGCCAGCTAGAGGTCGAACCAAAAAAAAATTAAATGCAAAATTAAAACAAATTTCCGCCCAAATCTGACACATCAGATAATATCGACTCTCCCGGTGGTCTGCTTTCTCTCTGATTCCATAGTAGGTGAGATAAATTCAGGTTGGTCTTATAATATATCATAATCAGCGCTTCTGCTCAGCTTTACAGTCTGCTAAGCCGGACGGAGGGAGAGCCATGCATAACGCACACACAGCCGCTCCGCCAGATCTGTTGTATTCCCATCACCGGGTGATTGAGGAAGTGGTTTTGGAGCAGAGATGGAAGAGGTTTCACTGGGCAATAAAATAATAGCAGCAATTATATAGCTGTGCCAGATCCGCGCTGGTGTTAATCACTATTCAAGGAAACGTTGGTGGATGTAACTCCAAAGTTCAGCGAGCGTGTGCATAAAATAATAGATTGAAACCTCTGCATGGCAATTTTACAAAATGGAAACATGCCGGGATTTAACCCCTGAATGACCCTTTCACTGCCAAGGACTTTTTTCCAGTTTTTTGCACGTGTTGTAATCCACACGTTAGCCATTTTATTTTTTAGGTTGCACGATATTAGCGCAACTCTTTATCAAACCCAAAAAGTTTGTGAAAAATGGACTTAAAGTGACATTAAAAGATAAAATCCCCCATCCCCCATGTTAGTGTAAGGATTTACCTTAAATAATGCCTCTTGATCCGATCATCTTCTTCTTTCCTGTAGTTTTCAGCTGTCCCTCCAGCGCTGGTGCCGGTCTCCGAATCAGCACTGACTCCTCTGTGCTAGCTGGCACTTCCTGTCCCACGGAGTGTGTGTGCGGGTGCACGCTGCTGCATTTACTTACCTTGTGCCTCTCCTTGTCTCCTGGCTGAACTGCGCATGCGCCCCAAGATCCTTTTGCGGCCGCCCAAGAAACTTCAGATGTTCGGACGGGAGCACGCGGCGGAGACACGGGTAAGTATTACGTTTTTTTTTGTGTAAATGTTTTTGCATATATGTACTGCTTGCTAGCCGTAGATATATGCAAAAGCCGCTGAGGGTTTAATAACCTTTTAGGTTAAATTTAGTGCCCTTAAACACAATAAAATACCCTTTTTTTGGTAAAATATAAAAGATGAGGTTACAAAGAGTAAATAGATACCCAAGCCAGGTTTAAAAATTGTGTGCGTCTGTGAAACGGCAACAATTTCAGTAGTCCAAAAAGTCCATAGATGACAATTTAAAAGCCTTTACAGGTCATCAATTTAGAGATGCGTGTAAATATTGGCCCTAGAACTATTGCTCTCACTCTGGCGTGTGCGACGATACCCAATATGTGTAGCAAAATCAACGTTTTCGTATGTAGGTGCACCTGGCGCATGTTTACGTGAAGACGTGTGTGCTCGCGGGGGTGGGGAACTTTAAAATAAAAATGTAATTATTTTTACATTGATTTTGTTTAATATTTTTTAAAACTGTTTTTTTTTTTTAACTAGGGGGGCTTACAAGTCCCCCATGAGATAGCATATTGGTGGTGACAGGTACTCTTTAAGGTGATACTGGGGGTCCAAAAGACCCCTAGTATCACCTTTCCACTCTAAATAAGCTATTTAGTGCAGATCACACTTCAATATCTTATTGCTCGGCTTCAGTAGTCGAGCAATGACAGCTCAGGCACCGGAAGTGATGCCATAGGCGTCACTCCCGGTCCCATAGAAAAGGGAGGAGATCGTTGAACGGACGTTCACCGCTCTCCACCAGAGGCTGCCACCAACACCAGGGATGCCGGTCCCGGGCCCGCAGGAGGGGCAGCGGAGCCCGGGAAACATGGCGTGGGTGTCGGGCACTTTACCGGCCCATAGAAGCGATCTGGCGGCAGTTGAGCCGCCAGTATAGCTTCTATTGTAAAGCTGGCCACCGGCTCTACAAATGTAAACAGAATCCCGAGACTGTTTAAACGGGCCTGCTGCCAGTGATGTACTATGTACGTCACTGGTCACTAAGGGGTTAAAGTGCGTTTCCAGTATAAAATGAATTTGTTTAGGATGGATGACATTAAGATGTGATTCCCTGTGCAATTAAAGCACAACTGCGGGCAAAATTGTTCTTAACCTTGCAGCAGGGCTACCCATGCTCTGCAACGGTTAAGTGCTCATATTTGTCTTGGTCCGGGGTGCCCACAATTTTTTGTGGTAAGATCTACTTTTCAAATGACGAGCTACATGAGATATACCAACGAAAAACAAAAGCTCCCTCTCTCTCTCCTGGCTCACCTTGCTGTATAGTACAACAAGCTGTGTAAACTAATATTCTTTGATGTAATACATAGCACTTCAGCCACCAGTATCCACCAGAAAGGTGTCAGGGAGCTGGGCTCAGCAGACTCGGGCTAATAGGTAATCATGTGTGCACAGCGACATAAATATACCAAAATGGAATAAAGGGGCCGCCATTCACACCCTTCTACTGCTAGATCACCATCTACCTTATGGGCACCCCTGATCTAGGTGCTAAAATAAAAAAGTTGTACCTGCCATTTGTATTTTTTGCCCTTTTTTCCTGTGTAAACATTTGTTGTCTTCTTCATGACCCCACAGTGAGCTAACGTTACTGATGACATAACAGTTCAACATTTACAGCGTGACCCCTGACATGTATTTCCTTCCTACACAATGCTCAAACCTATAATTACATGAGAACCGCTCAATCACCAGGCTGGTCTGTCCCCCGAGGGGAAAGTGTAAAGAGCACCCTCTTCCAAGTCACACCGCACCCTCCTACAGATATAACATACACTATATGGCCAAAATGACGTGAACGCCCCTCCGCAGGAGTTAAGGTATTTCCAGTAAACGGTACCGGCCGCACCATCGTGTCTACTGCAGGTCAATTTACCATTTTTTGAATACCAAGTACAAGTACTTTCCCTCAGGTACTCGCCGATACCAATTACCGATACGTTTTCTTAAAGGGACATGTGACATTTTTTATAAAACAATACAGACTAATGATTGTAGGGCAGTTTCTTTATAATTATGAAGAACTGCAACTGAATCCATGATTATTCATCAATGGAGAATGGCAACCAGCTATAGAGGACTACAGAGCCCATCAATCCATGATTATTCAGCAATGGAGAATGGCAACCGGCTATAGAGGACTACAAATCTCAGCAATCCATGATTATTCAGCAAATGAATTGATGAGATTTGTAGTCCTATATAGCTGGTTGCCATTCTCTATTGCTGTATAATCATTGACCCCATCAATCCATGATTATACAGCAATTATCAGGGCTGTGTACGGTTTCACCAGGGCTGCGTTTGGGTCTCACCAGGGCTGTCTCTGGGTCTCACCAGGGCTGTGTTTGTGTCTCACCAGGGCTGTGTACGTTTTCACCAGGGCTGCGTTTGTGTCTCACCAGGGCGGTCTCTGGGTCTCACCAGGGCTGTCTCTGGGTCTCACCAGCGCTGTCTCTGGGTCTCACCAGGGCTGTCTCTGGGTCTCACCAGGGCTGTCTCTGGGTCTCACCAGGGCTGCGTTTGGGTCTCACCAGGGCTGCGTGCAGATCTCACCAGGGCTGTGTGCAGATCTCACCAGGGCTGCATGTGGCTCTCCGGGTGGTACTGGTGGGTACCAGGCTCTTTGGACGGTGTGAGTGGGTGCCAGGCTCTGCGGATGGGTACCAGGCTCATGATGGGCTCTGCAAGTGGGTGCCGGGCTGTATGGGTGGTGTGGGGCTGTCCTTTGCTTTGCCTATCTCTGCGGGCGCCAGAAAGAAGGAGGAGATATGGGGCCGGACAGGCACTGTCAAAGACAGCTGCCCGAGGTCCCTGGCAAGCTGCCTGAGGTCCGCAGCAAGCACAGGAACTCAGGCAGTCAAACTTTTTTTTTAAATGTAAAGGGCCAGTATCGGCCTTTAGTATCGGGGCACTTTCACGCATACAAGTATCGCTATCGGGACATCCGTAATAAATTGAATTCGAGTTTTTAACAAAACTGGAGTTATTCTCACCAAGAGCCTGGCCCATAAGTAAAGCCGTCATCCCACACACGGCTCGCCTTCTGTCTGGAAGCGGAATTGGTTTATAATAAAGTCAGCAAGCTGTAACGCACAACCTCATCCTCCAGTGTCTGCGTCCGTCCATGGAACAGCGCTGTGTGCTACATTATATCAAATAAACAAACGGTTACGCGCCTCTCCATTCTCTCACGATCTGCTAACCCCTTCTATCAACAATGACTTTGTAGCTTGTGGTTTAGCCTCAGCGAACCTCAATGGAGCCTCTTTCTTTTTTTTCCAAACTTTAATAAATTCATTGTCAGAGACGTATTTACAGCGCAGAGCGCGTAGAAGGGGGATTATGCTACAAAATATGCATCAAACCGCAGACATTCGGGTCTAATTGTCTCTTTTTACACATTGCGAGGTTCTCATGTCGCTACTCATTTTTATCATGTTAGCTGAGCAAGAGAATGTGTAGGAAATTATTCTGGGGGGCAAAACATTTATTAAAGAACAACTCGGGGTAGAAATTGTATTAACCCTTGCAGTGGGGCTGCCCCCGTCCTGCAAGGATTAAGTGCTCGATTTTGTCTACGTTAAAAAAATAACAAAGTCCTACTCCCCCAATCCTCCGAGCCGGACGGCTGTGTCAGCGCTCCCTCCAGCCTCCGCTCCAGCAATGGTACGTCCCTCAGCGTTCTCACATCCTATACATTTTGTATAGAACGTGATGACTCAGGGGCCTTAGACCGCGGCAGCGGAGGAGGAGAGAGGCTCCAGGGACTAGGCTATGAGCAAGCCGGCACGGAGGATCGGGTGAGTATAACTTTTTTATTTTTGACCCTAGGCAAAAATGAGCACGGGAAGCCCCACTCCAAGGGTTAATAACATTCTTACCCAGACTTATGCTTCAACCCTTGCAGTGGGTCCACCTCGGAATTGCAAGGGTTAATTGCTCGTTTTGGTCTAAATGCAAAAATAGCAAAGTTATACTCATCCAATCCTTGGAGATCCCTGCAGCCTGTCCCCCTCCTCTGCTCCAGCGACGGTATGTCCCTCACAGTGTCACACAGTGTCTGGGATGTGATGACTCACTGGACGTTAGATCACTGCAGCGGAGGGGGAAGGAGGCTGGAAGGACCAGTCTAAGAGCAAGCCGGCTTGGAGGTTCGAGTGAGTATAACTTTATTTTAGCGCCTAGACAAATATGAGCACTTAACACTCGCAGTTCAAGGGTAGCTCCACTGCAAGGGTTAAGAAATGTTTTGCCCGGAGTTCTTCTTTAACAAAGGGAAATACATCAGTTTCGTGGTGTAAATATTGCCGCATTGTCCGCGCACCAAAATGAACAACGTTATAAGACAAGTTCTACGTGGTGGTGCACCAGCGATCGACCGCGCCACAATGTGCAGTACTGCAATACCGGGCCATGGGGTTAAAAAAAGTAGTGCATGCAACGCAACACACCACAAAGCGAGGTAGGTGCATTGCACAGTACCATGCGTTAATCACATGGCATAGGCGTGAGTGGGCCCGCAATAAAGCCTTATTGTCCCCACGTAGTATGTGGCACATACCCTCTTATTTCTCCATAGGAGTCAGAGCTGCAGAAGAGGAAAGAAGATACTCTTCCATCCTCCTGCAATGCTGGGGGCGGGAACACATTTGATGTCACCAGTTGCTAGGACCACCTGGTGGTCCTTGTTCTATCAAATGTGGTGACTACATTGGAATGCCTGACCGGTGACCGGGTCACACATTTTAACCTAATCCCGCCTTGTTTTACATCGGTGGAATGTGTGACCGCCCATTGCGTCAAGCATTCCAATGCTTTGTCGGCTGTTCCAGGGCACATCGGCTCACTGCGCATGTGCAGGAGAACCGATCTGCATTACCCCATCTGCCTGGAACAGCTGATCGGTTCTCAAATGTCACTTCTATCTGACTTTGTAAGTGCCGCAGAGGGGGGCGATTCACAAACAGTAACATAACTGCAAGAATGTTAAAATCAGCCAGCAAGAGCCGCAGATATATAAAAAATATATCTGCGGCGCTCGCTGGAATCACCCCCCTCTGCGGCACTCATGAAGTCGGATAGAAGTGACAAGTCAGGCAGATGGGGTAATGCAGATTTGTTCTCCTGCATATGCGCAGTGAGCCAATCTGCCCTGGAGCAGCTGAATGCTTGACCTAATGGGCGGTCACACATTCAACTCCTGTAAAACTAGGCGGGATTATGTTGAAATGTGTGACCGCGTCACCGGTCACACATTCCAACGTAGTCACAATATGTTATTGAACAGTCCTAGCAACCAGTGACTGCAGAGGAGGAGGACTCCAGAGGCGTGTTCAGTTCCTTAGCCAAGCGCTAAGTAGCTGTTCTGCAGCACTTCAGTTCACTGCAGCAGTTTTACTGAACGCTTCGGCAGCACAGAGCTAAGCAAAATGGCGGAGGATAATATTTTTGACTAATAAATACCATTTTCCAACAAATATTTGGCGTGCTTGTCCACCAGGGTTCAGGCACCTTTCTCCAGCACTGCCAGGTGTTCCCACAGTTAAAATGGCCGCTGGTGCTCTGTTCCCACCTTTCCGTCACACTCGCGCGCGCTGATTCCGCATTCACTTCTGCTACGATTGCTAAGTTAACAGTGCTCAGCGCTGACTTGCAGCACAGCGTTCAGTGGCGGTTTGCTAACTCAGCACTCGTGGCGGCTGAGCAACTGAACACACCTCTGGCGTCAATGGTTGCTATGACGCCAGCGCTCCTAGCGACCAACCACTGAAAAGGACCGCAGTCTGGGCACGGACTGATGGCTGGGCTATGGCTTGCAGTGGATGCACCAGCCTTGGAGGGTGGCGCATCCACAGTCAGCCAGCCATAACTGAGCGCAGGTGGTTTATCAGTCCGTGTCTGGACTGGGGGCCAGACACTACCAGACAAAGGGCCGTAAAATGCCGGGTCTGAGCTAATGTAAACAACAGAGGAATTTTCAAGCACTACACCAGGGTGATAACACACAAGCTGTCCTCACACCCAGAGTGATTCATGGCTTCAAG
The DNA here is from genome assembly GCF_000935625.1 of Nanorana parkeri. Lineage (NCBI taxonomy): Eukaryota > Metazoa > Chordata > Amphibia > Anura > Dicroglossidae > Nanorana > Nanorana parkeri. Next base: position 1,918,455 of record NW_017306370.1, on the reverse strand, counting down.
ATGGCAATGGCAGAGGACCCTTTATCAAGCCAAGTATAGGATGGCTGAAAGAACTTCCAAAATAACTTTCCTAAGGGAACAATTGTATTTTTATAACCGAACACTGCACATGGCGGCTAAACAGCTCTCCACTCATGTTTACTAGGGGACTGTTGGAGGTGGCACGTATTCCATTCTACTACAAGGAAGCTCCTCAACTATACAGGGAGCTCCCATTTATTTAACTATACAGGGAGCTCCCATTTATTTAACTATACGGGGGGGCTCCCATTTATTTAACTATACAGGGTGTTCCCATTTATTTAACTATACAGGGGGCTCCCATTTAACTATACAGGGGGCTCCCATTTATTTAACTATACAGGGAGCTCCCATGTATTTAACTATACGGGGGGGCTCTCATTTATTTACCTATACAGGGTGTTCCCATTTATTTAACTATACAGGGGGCTCCCATTTAACTATACAGGGGGCTCCCATTTATTTAACTATACAGGGAGCTCCCATGTATTTAACTATACGGGGGGGCTCTCATTTATTTACCTATACAGGGTGTTCCCATTTATTTAACTATACAGGGGGCTCCCATTTAACTATACAGGGGGCTCCCATTTATTTAACTATACGGGGAGCTCCCATTTATTTAACTATACGGGGGGCTCCCATTTATTTAACTATGCAGGGAGCTCCCATTTATATAACTATACGGGGGGCTCCCATTTATTTAACTATGCAGGGAGCTCCCATTTATATAACTATACGGGGGGCTCCCATTTATTTAACTATGCAGGGAGCTCCCATTTATATAACTATACAGGGAGTTACCATTTCTCTAATCTGATTGTACAACCTCCTTCTGATCTACCAACAAGTATGCAAGGGCCTGCCTGACTAGATACAAATCGATTGGATAGTTTAGGTAGGTCCTCTTATTACATAGGGCATAGTTTCCACTAGCCATTCTCACCGCTAGATGGACCTGAAGAGCATAGGAATACTCCTCAGCTCCATCTTGTGTTGAGAATGCTGTGAGAATGGCATTCAGCCAGTGTATGGCTGGGCAGATGATTCATAAATACTCTTCATATGGGTAAATCTAAAGTTGATTGTACAACGATTGTAACGTCAAATTGTAATGTGCATAGTGACCCTAAGAGGCAATTACATATGTAGCAAATGCTCCTTGGCTCCATATAGTGGAGAGAATGCCATTTGGCCAGTGTATGGCTGGGCAGATGACTTATAAATCATCCAGTAGTGTTGGTAAATCTGTTGTTGATTGTACAAAGATTATACAGTCAGATTGTAACCTGTATAGTGACCCTAAGAGGCACATATATACAGTATATGTAGCAAAAATACATAGCATATGAGAAATTCAGCTATAACCATCCATCCAAAACTCGCATTTGAGCTTTGGCGGACCTACCCTTCAATATGAAGACTATTTTCCTGCCTAACATGTCTTTGTGAATGCTCCTTTGGTCCGCAGCCAGTAAAGCTTGTCAAATAAATTGAATTTTAATAGTAGCAAAGTATGATAAGAGCCGAGTATTCCCAGGAAATGTGTGGGGGGGAACACAGATCTCACTTGTCCACTTAAAACTTCCTATGAACTGACTCAGCTGGATTAAATAACAAAAAACGTGTGTGAATCTTTCCCTTTGTATACATTAGAATGTTACCAGTTCTTTTCAGTACGGATTTAATGGCAAAATGCAAACCAGGGAGCTGGAGGATGGGGCCAGTAGGGGTTACGTGGTTTTTTCCCCTTGCATCCGGGGTAGCTGTAATGCAGTGGTTTTTTATCTCATTCCTGTGTTATAATTTATGTTTTACTACAGATATGCACAGGGACCAAAAACATAAAGCCCATCTCCAAGCAAACCAAAAAACTACCCTTGCATTGGGGCCTCCCCCCCCCCACGCTGCAACGGTTAACTGCTACTTTATGTCTAGGGAACAGGAAAAATCTGTTTTACTTATCTGATCCCCTCTGAGCTGCTAAACGTGTCCCAGCAGCTTCTTCTCCCCCCTGCTCTGGCATCCTGAGGACTGCTGATGTCTAATGCAGGTTCCATAGCCACCTAAGGACGCCAAGGGACAGTCCACAGCCATAGCAGAGGGGAGAGAGGTAACTGTTGCTGACCTCCGGCAGAACGGGGAATAGGTAAGTAAAAGTGCTTTGCTGTAATCCCCTAGGAAAATATGAGTACTTAAAGAAGAAGTATTGGGAGAGTAAAATGTACTATTCCCAATACATAGAGCCGGTGCGGGACACTACAGCGGTCGTATTCCAACTCTATACACGAGAGCTGAGTGATCATGGAACCTCTGATAGCTCAGCTCTCGTGTATAGAGCTGGAATATGACAGCTGTAGTGTCCCACACCGGCTATAAGTATTGGGAAGAGTACATTTTACTCTCCTAATACTTCTTCTTTAAGTACTCATATTTTCCATGGTCTTCTCCCTGCAGAGACTGTCAGTCACTGCTCCCTGCGGGGATACCCCCCTCCCTTCTCCATTCCTCCTGCGCTCATTGGAGGGACAGACAGGGTAGGGGGCGGGCACAGCTTGCTCTGGCTCTAGAGAGGCAGAGCAAGCTGTCAATCAGGCAACTGGATGGCTTCCAACAATAATGTCAGGATCCTTCCCAGCTGCAGCATGGCTCTGCACTGTCAGCATATAGAAGGTAGTAAGCAAGCAGGACCATCTGCTGGGCAGGCCAATCAGAGTCCTGCCTACTTTCCTGGATTGTGCTCCGCCCTGCCCCATGCTTAGGTCCCTCCCCAGTACCGCCCACAGTCAATGGTGTCCTGCCCTGAGGTGAGCAGCTTAGGAGGAAGTAGGGAGTATACAATGTAAAAAGAGGGATTGAAAAGTGTGCAGAAGTGCACCCTGCCACCCCCTTCCAACATTGTTAACTTCTTTACCCTTTGTATTTCTCTTAACACACCAGTCTACTACTGTGGCAGTGGGTGCAGAAGTGAACAGTGTTGGAAGAGGAATGCTGAGATGAGCAGTGTAGGAAGAGGAATGCTGAGATGAGCAGTGTAGGAAGAGGAATGCCGAGGGTGCAGAGGTGAGAAGTTTAGGAAGAGGGATGGAGGGTGGTGCAAAGGTGAGAAGAGTAGGAACAGGGATGCAGGGGGTGCAGAGGTGAACACTGTATGAAGAGGGATGCAGGTGGTGCAAAGGTGAGAAGAGTAGGAACAGGGATCCAGGGGGTGCAGAGGTGAGCACTGTAGGAAGAGGGATGCAGGTGGTGCAAAGGTGAGAAGAGTAGGAACAGGGATCCAGGAGGTGCAGAGGGGAGCACTGTAGGAAGAGGGATGCAGGTGGTGCAAAGGTGAGAAGAGTAGGAACAGGGATCCAGGGGGTGCAGAGATTAGCAATTTAGGAAGAGGGATGCAGGGTGTGCAAAGGTGAGAACAGAAGGAACAGGGATCCAGGGGGTGCAGAGGTGAGCAGTGTAGGAAGAGGGATGCAGGTGGTGCAAAGGTGAGAAGAGTAGGAACAGGGATCCAGGGGGTGCAGAGGTGAGCAGTGTCGTAAGAGGGATGCTGAGATGGGCAGTGTATGAAGAGGGATGCAAGAGGGATGCAGGGGGATGGGCAGTGTAGGAAGAGGGATGCAGGGGGTGACAAGAGTAGAAACAGGGATGCAGGGGGTGCAGAGGTGAGCAGTGTAGGAAGAGGGATGCAGGTGGTGCAAAGGTGAGAAGAGTAGGAACAGGGATCCAGGGGGTGCAGAGGTGAGCAGTGTAGTAAGAGGGATGCTGAGATGAGCAGTGTAGGAAGAGGGATGCAGGGGGTGCAAAGGTGACAAGAGTAGAAACAGGGATGCAGGGGGTGCAGAGGTGAGCAGTGTAGGAAAAGCCTGATGCCGATGATTAGTCGGGAAGGGGGGGCCTGTAAGGTAGGGTGTACGGGCCCCAAGATTTCTAATGGCAGCCCTGGTTATGCTTTAAATACAGTCAATCATTTCTTTAGTTTTACATAAACTATTAATTAGGAGAATCTACATCCCGCTAATTTCAGGAAGGTGAGGCGTTATATATACAATCATTTCCGTTGCCCATTCACCAGTGTGAGGAGCCGAAATATATCATCCACGCTGCTAACTCCCCTTTAGCTGTGGTTTCTGACCTTCAACAAATAGTTCCTTTTCTGTTTCAAAGTATTAGGAAAAAAAGTGTTTCCTCCACAGGAAAAAGTGTACAAGCCGAGAGGAAACCGTCTTCCTGTTTTCATTGCAAGGACACCATCCCATGGATTATGCAGGACCGCGCATTTCTCCGTCCCCATAAGCTCAACATCAACACCATCTGCACTTCCTGTTGTTGTCATGGGATACAACTCCACCTTGCTGTATGTACAGAAAGCAGGCGGAGTCATAACTAGGGACAACTAAAATAACGTGTTCCAAAAACATGATTTCTTTTCAGTAAAAGTGTTTGGCGTTGAAGTAGAAAGGAAGATGAAACTTTTTTCCTTACGTTTTGAACAGAGTAAGGTCCCTTTCACACGGACCGATCGGGAGGAGATCTGTGCATCTATCTTGAGTGGCCAGTGCCAGATAATACTGCACATGCGCATCAGAGTTCATGGCACCGAGGAGTGCGGAGAACTTACACTGAGCTGTGTGTCCAATATTTACTTTATTTTAGACCCAGTGACATCATCACTGAGTCCCTATCCTTCTCTATGCACGGCATGCGTGGCTGTTGGGAGGAACTTGCAAGGTGGGTGCTTGTACAGCACAATGTACATTCTAAAGAATATTGCGGAACATGTGCCATTCAGTATACACTCCGGCTACTCCCTGGAATCTGTAAGATACCAGGAATGATACCAGGTGCTGCTGACAATGCAGACTCTTTTGCTCCTGTGCTGCAGTTACATCAGAGGCCAAGCCAATGGCTGACGAGTATGACGTGGAACCCAGAAGTAGCAGTGAATTAGATGGCAGCAGCAGGGGGACAGAGCAGGGACTGATATCCTAGATCAGTCAGGGCTGGAAGAGAGCACACACAAAAGGTAACGCTTCTATTATGTACCATTGCTGTGCATCCTTGCAAATTAAAGCAAGAGCTTCCCTTTCACCTGCACTCTACTAAAATGTATATACGGTAAGTCAATACTGTCATGAAAAAAAAAGTCACAGCTAATGATGTGTATCACACGTCCAGGATTGCCACTTTCACTCCGGATAGTACACCTCACGCTATACAGTACTTCTGTCCCGCTGTGGCTGTGAGAAATGCCACTCTCATACATGGAAGCAATAATGTCATTGATCCTCCCCTCCTCTCCCCAGGTCCATTCACAGTACATCTTGTATTCTGCAAACCGTTCACAAAAAACAAGGTCGTGAATGGACAAGGGGAGAGGAAGTGCAGATATACTACGCTATGGCTTCTGTGTGGCTTCAGAGCCATAACTCTTATAGTCGCAGCACCAAAACTATAGCCAAAGAAAGGACAGCGATCCTAAAAGTTGCATACACCTCATGTGTGTAAATTCTTTTTTAACACAGCAGATTTTAAGACAAATGTTTTGCCTAGAGTTATGTACTGTTATGCATTGTGTCAGAATTGCATGGACCCTCTTTTAAAAAAAAAACAAATATATACATTTCTTGCTTTTTGATAATTATACAGAAAATTGTAGCTCAGACGCCAACAATCGTTTCATGTCAGTGACAAGCTCAATGATGACCATAGCCCTTCAATCACCTCTATGGCCCAGCTACTGACAGCTTAAGAAGAGCAATTTGTAGCCGCACACGCTAAGGCAATAATGTAGCCGGAGTTTGATGTGTAGCTGTGAAAGCTTGCTTCTTAGCAAGAAATCCCCAGTGTGTCGCTAGCTACAAATCACTGTTAATCTGTGTACACTGTATTGGGCTTATCTTTCTTTTCTGGCTATACTAATAGGTGTGCTAGGGATGCCTCCAGGGGCTTCCCCATCATTTTCGCCGCCTAAGGCCGTGGGGAGGGGGTGGAGTAATATTGGCGGGGCATGTCACAAGGGGGTGCACTGTACCTGTACACATCGCCCAGCAAAGTATTTCTTTACATTTTTGCCCTGGCACTTACAGTCATCTTGTTTCCGTAAGCTCCAACTCTCTTAGATCACCTTCCCTGAACTTCCTGTCCACCCAGAGAGTCCCGCTCAGCTCCTGACAACCAGTGACGTCATCTCTGAGCCTGGACGGTCTGTTATCTCTGCACTGTCATCTCTGAGCCTGATGAAGGGGACCCTGTGTTGCCCCGAAAGCGCTTGCTAATGAGAAACAGCACTTGTCAATAAATGAACACTTAATTGCTGTTATCATCGTTTGCTGTGCTGGTGACATCCTTCAACTATCTACATGTGGCGACGCCATCTGCAGTCATTTCGAGCACCCGCTTGCATACTATGGGAATCCCTGTAAAGGTGGCCATACACTTTACAACCATCGCAAGACTACAGTAAGGTCTTGCGATGGTTGTAAAGTAATTTAAAAAAACGTACGATCTGCCCATCTTGAACAGGCAGATCGTACTGGCGATCATCGCAAGCCCGCCCCCCTGAGGGGCGGGCTTGCGATGACCGCAATGCTGAACGAGCAGTGTGCGCTTGTGCGCACCGGCCCGTTCAACATTTGTCTCCCGAGTATCATTCAAACCGGTTTTCTAGCATGCTCCTTAGACAAAAGATGTGCGACCGTACAGTAGAAACGGTCGCACGTCTTCATTCACACTGCACGATTCTCGTACGATCGCGAGATTTCCCGCGATTCTCGTACGAGAATCGTGCAGTGTATGGGCACCTTTAGGAGTGCGGCAAGGTTTCTTTTTTCTTGCTTGAGTGAGCCTGGGTAGAACACCGTCCAGAGCGTCAGAGGTTGCTAAGAGCCCACGTGTCCCAATGAGATACAATTGTCTCAGGCTGCCTCATCATAGCGAGCGCACTGGATGCCTCCATATCCTCGTTATCCGGCATTCACAGCGATCGGTAGATTCTGGATAAACGCAGTTTCTGGCTGCTCGAGAGTTACTATTAAAAATGGGTCTAACTAATGCCATACCCCATACTATACCATATCATAACATAAACTCTGTATTGAATTCATATTAATATTGAAATGCAGTAATCAAAGGCAAACGAAGACATATAGACACACGATCATTTCCAGGATAACACATGCCGCAGATCAGCAGAACAGTGAGTACACAGGGGATTTCTTTTTCTGGTTAGATGAGAGTTCTGATTAGTTGAATACCTGATAACTGAGAGTTTACTGTATTGTACTAGTAAGGGACAAAAGGAAAGCCCTGATCCTCCCCTCTGCAAAGACACAGTGCAGAACAAGGCGTGGTAATTCAGCAAAGGTGAAAAAAAAGATCAGCTGAAGGAAGACCACCGACCACCGGAAACTAGCCCTTTGCCAAATGCTTGGTCATAGCTTCTACAGTCCAGGTCCTCTTTATGGTGTTTGGTTGCTGGATGTGCAATGGGAAAGTTAGATGTGAACTTGGGGTTGGGTTATGAGATACAGGAGTTTATAGGATTATGAATGCAGGTGAGTAACATGGGTTAAAGATGTTAGGTTGGGGTGGTCATTTTGGGGGTTGAGATCCAGGGACCCTGGGCTATTTCCTGCACCAAGCACAAGGAGTGTCAAATGATGTCATTGTTAGAAACACAATCTCTCCATCAGTATGTGAAACCATAGCGTCCAGTGCACAATAAGTAATAGTCCTTCATGGTTTTATGTGCAAATCTTCCTGGGAAGACGTTGATATTTACTCATCCCCTGAGAAAAAATGGCCTGTCTCCAACCCAAGAAATGCCCAGCCTTAAGATTCATTGTTTCATTAAAGTAAATGGCATGCATCTACAGAGTCGGATCTACTTTCTGTAGCCGAGAAGGGGGAAGAATGTGGGAATGTTTAACTAACGTTTGCCACATCAGCAATCTTGTCACTTGTTTGGAAACGTCCAACCACATCTTAGCACATTTCAAAGAGCACTGAAAAAAAGTGTGTTTTTACATTAAAGCTTTTTCTTCTTTTTCTTTTACATGTGCAATAAAAGAAAGGACACAAAAGCCGACAACCTTGATTCATGAAAACACATCAAGATGATCTTGGAACGGTTTCAAAGGAGTTTCATCCAGCCGCTGAGTAAATACAGAGTGCTAGGAATATCCTCACGTTGCCCTGGAAGATGAAGGTGAAAGTCCTACTGAACAATACTAGTACTTGTAGAAGTAGCTGGTACACTTTCATTCATACAGTAGCTGCTACCTGTCCCTGTTTTTTAAGGATAGCCATGAGTTCTTAAAGTGGACCTTTACTCATATCTTCAAGATAACAAGATAGACACTTTTAGAAATGTTTCGTAATGACAATCTACAAACATATAAAAATACTTCTAGCTAATTGCAGGCCTCGTAGTCTTTGCATACATTGTTTTTATTTTCCTCCCCATTCTTCTCACAGTGGCCATTTTTACTAAGGGCAGATTAATCAATCTCCCTTTACTTCCTGGAACGCTGGCACATGTGACCAGGACATGTGACCATGCATATCATCTCAGGGGAGGAAAATGCATTTCCCTGACATCTCGCAAGATTACAGATCCTCTCCTTCTTCCCTCCTCCCTTCTCCAAGCTAATACTGCTCCATCCCTGGTGATCTTGTACTGGACAGGAAGTTCAGGGAAGGTGATCTAAGAGAGTTGGAGCTTTCGGAAACAAGATGACTGTAAGTGCTAGGGCAAAAATGTAAAGAAATACTTTGCTGGGCGATGTGTATTATTATTATTGAAACAAAGATTGAGAGTTTAATATCATTTTAAAATGTCTCCATTTTTGCAAATAAGGATGTCCCGATGCCACATTTGTAAGACCAAGTACAAGTACAAGTACTTGCCATCGGGTACTTGCCGATACCAATTCCTGAAATTCTTTTTTTTTAAGGGACATGTGACTTTTTTTTTAAAACAACACAGACTGAGGATTTTAGGGCAGTTTCTCACCAAAGCTAAATAAAAATGTTGCCAGAAATGAATACATGTCCCCACAGCAGCATACAAGTCCATGTCCCCTGTCCCCACAGCAGCATACAAGTCCATGTCCCCACAGCAGCATACAAGTCCATGTCCCCACAGCAGCATACAAGTCCATGTCCCCACAGCAGCATACAAGTCCATGTCCCCACAGCAGCATACAAATCCATTTCCTCACACCAGCATACAAGTCCATTTCCGCCACACCAGAATTATTCTCACCAGGCTGCGTGCTGATCTCTCCCGGGCGACATGTCGAACTCTGCAGGAAGTTCCTATGCTGTGTAGTGTGCCGATGTCCGGGGCTGTACTGTGCTGTGTGTGGGGCTGTCTATGGCTGTGCCTGCGCCGGGGAGGACATATACAATCGGACAGGCATGCCATGGACAGCTACGTGCAGGTCCCCAGCAGGCTGCCGAGGTCCCCACAAGCGCGGGAACTCGGACGGCCGCTGTGATTTGAAAATTTAAAGGGCCAGTATCAGCCTTATGAATCGGGGCATTTTCACAAATACAAGTACTCATGAAAATGCCTGGTATCGGCCCCCCGATACCGATACTAGTATCGGTATATCCCTATTTACAAATTAAAGTGGAACTGAACTCAAACATTGAAAATTGGTTATGTTATAGGTACATTCAGAAAGGTTAGTTGTGCTCATCAGTATCCTGAAAATGTGAATATCACATTGTTTGCCGGATGAAGGAACCCTATGAGGCCCCGAAACGTCGTTTGCTTTGTGATAATATGAACATGCATCAAAAAAGTCATGTTTGTATCACAGTTGGAGTGCCGGTGACTCTTCCACTCATTGTCTCCAAGGGAGCCGCCATCTGCTGGTCACTGCAGCACCCACCACAGATTACTTGAGATTATCGGTCAGGAAAGCGATGGGGCATGTACAATGGATGTGTTAATTAACGCATGCCTAACGCATGCTTAACGCAAAACACCAAAAATGAATGAACTTCAATGAGTGTAGTTCACACCACTGCGCCACTTTGGTGTGTAATTCTAATTTAGGTGTTTTGCTGTTTATATGCAGAATTAAAATAAAGATCCCTGTCCATGTGCCGGTATTTTAGCATCACGCACATATAATCTTATGGTTAGATCAGGGGTAGGCAACTCTTGTCCACAATTTGCTGTGAAACTACAAGTCCCATGAGGCAGTGCAAGACTGACATTAATAGGCATGAATCCCAGAGGCATGTTTGGATTTGTAGTTAAAGCACAGCTGGGGGGCCGGAGTTGCTCACCCCTGGAGTAGAGTGTTGGTCTGGTGACAGGGTCTCTTTTCATCATCTGTGTATTCCTCCAGCCAGGGAATAGCTCTTCTTGGAGAAGTTAGCACCCGTCAGTACACCAGGCAGACTTGATTTTCCTCCCCAAGCCTGTAACTGCACAGTGTCACCAGTGCACACAGATCCCCTATACATGCACCGGACAGACCGGCTCCATGTGAATAATCTGTCTTTACATTTCTTTATTACATTTTATTAGGCTTTTGGGAACCACAACGTCTAGCGCCACACACATTCCAACACTCAGCAGATTCTGAAATATGTGCAAAATGTGTCTGTAAAATCTCTCATCGACTATACACACCATGTAACCGCGTAGAAAAATTCCTCTCCTGATGATATATTATATAAATATATTCACACTATATTGCCAAAAGTATTGGGACGTTCCTCCAAATCATTGGATTCAGGTGTTCCGTGAAATTTCCTTGCTACTAAACATTCCACGGTCAACTGTTAGTGGTATTATAACAAAGTGGAAGCAACTGGGAGAGAGAGAACGTAGAGAGCTTCATGGAATGGGTTTCCATGGCCGAGCAGCTGCGTCCAAGCCTTACATCACCAAGTGCGATGCAAAGCGTCGGATGCCGTGGTGTAAAGCACGCCGCCACTGACGAGACGTGTTCTCTGGAGTGACCAATCACGCTTCTCTGTCTGGTAATCCGATGGACGTGTCTGGGTTGGGCGGATGCCAGGAGAACGGTACTTGCCTGACTGCATTGTGCCAAGTGTAAAGTTTGGTTCAGGAACACATGGCGCAGCAGTCAGCAAGAAGAGGTCAGCAGTTTAAGGCAGAAATAACAGGGACTTACAGTGCACATGGCTGGTGTGCCCTTTTCTTCTCCTGGTGTGTGTGCGTGTGGGGGGGGTACAGCGATCTGTCCGACATCACTCCTGTCCGACGTGAAGCCTCCCTTCAGGTCCCGCACTGTCCTGCCACCAGCCAATCACAGCTCTGCAGTCTTCCTCCCAGCCTATGGCAGCTAACGTGGGCGGAGGAAGATGACGGACAGCCAGCTGAGCTGAACTTACTCCCGTCTTTTCTCCTCTTCAGCCGCTGCAGCTATAGAGCGGCCGCAGAGGAGAAGAGAATGGGGAGAGCTGACCGGGTAATGAAGCGGCGGCAGATTCCTTTCTCATACTGCCGGCGGCGCCCGCATCCCCCCCACCCAATTTTCACTCGCCAATTGCGAGGGGGCGAGTGGAAATTTTGAGCCCTGTATATAGTAAATATAACATTTAAAAACATTTTTAAAATATATAACTACTACCCAAGCGGTTATTCGGCTCATGTCTGAGTAGTTTGCTAACAAGATAGCGGCCAATCACAGTCATTGACTCATTTCCATCTCTGCAGTTGGGTCCTGCACGGTTGGAAGCGATTGGTTGCTGTGAACAATTTCTTGCCATCATATATTTATAACATATATAATAAATACAATATAATTTATAATAAATATTGCTATTTATTGGTAGTAAAAATGACCTTCCATTTAATTCAGCAGCCAGCTCTGATTCCTTTAAAAATGGCCCCAAAATAAGCAAAGTTGGCTCCCTTGTAACCATGGCAACAATACGGTTTTGGTGGGCAAGACTGCCCAGAATTCTTACTTCCTTGCTCTTGTAAGGGAATCACTGCTGTTACCAGATGTGTGCACAGTGCACAGGGTCAAATTGCAGGCATCCCCAGCATTGTTCTGTGCTGAGAGTTTAATCTTCAGTGAGATATGTTCCATGTCTAACGGTTTGTGGGGTGGTGAAATGTTTCGACTGGTAATGTGATTGTAGTGTCTTGGGCCTTCCACTTCTAAGCTCTACACCAGGCAAGCAGATGTGGTACAACTACAAATCCCATTGGACATTGCAAAACTCTGACAGCCACAGGCATGGCTTCCAGAGGCAGATGCATGCTGGGATTTGGAGGTTCACCACAGCAGGAGGGCAGGAGTTTGCCTACCCCTGACATACACTATAGGAGCCCCAGAGAACAGGGCCACTCTGCAGCCTTCCTGAAGTAGTGGCCACTTTGGATCCCCGAAAAAATGAGACCAGAGGTGGGCAAATTCCTGCTGTGGTGAAACTACAAATCCCATGCTGCACCTGTCTCCAGGAATGATGCAGGGACGTGCAGTCAGGGGAGGCAGGTGAGGCTGAGCCTCACCTAGTATTATGAAGAAAAAAGGTGTCAGCTTCAAGTCTGAAGCTGACAACTTTTTCCCCATTCAGATCGGCTTCTATCAGGTTACAGAGCAGGGAAAGCCTCTCTGCTGTGTAACTTGTCATGGACAGAGTGTTGCCTGTTAATTACAGGCGGCCTGCATCCGGCTTTTGACAGGTAGTTAGGTTACACAGCAGCGGGCTTCCCCACTGCTTGTGTAACCTAACTTGGTGAGGCAAGAGCTGCCACAGCCTCCACTCCGTGTTAGAGGCGTGAGCTCTGTGGATGGCGAGATCCACCCAGCTGTGTGAGTGACAGCAGGCTCTGCCTATCTAGAGGCAGAGCCAGTTGTGCCTGCCCCCTCCCCCGTCCGTTCCTCCACTCAGCGCTGGAGGATCGGAGAGGGGAGGAATCCCTGTGGGGAATGGTGACTGACAGTCACTGCTCTCTGCAGGGAGACGATCGAGAAGTGAGCAGATCAGTGCATGTTTCTGCTCCCTTCCTGATCGTTAGAGCCGACCTGTAACAGTTTCTTTGTCACAGGTCGGCTCTAACTATGAGGATGAGTGGAAATCGCTCACCTCATAGATCTTCTTTAACAGAAGCACTCAGGCCCCAAATCAGTACACCACGCCCTTGTAACATGTATTTCTACATTTGTACAAGAGAGCGGTGCTAACTCAGCTCTAACTTCTCTCTTCTAACACATTACTGTGTACCAAGCTGACTCTAGGGTTAGGCACTGCAAAGAGCAATGAGGCTGTGCAACTTTCAATCAGATTTCATTTATTGCAATCAGAAAAGTAAATGATACATTCTGACTGATTGATTGGCTCCCTGCAACCTGTCCACAGTTACTGTACTTCACATTACTGTATGAAATGGCCATGAATGTATCTACAGTGAATAGTATCAGTGATGTACTTGTTTTCACATAGCTGAGAGCTTTCGGGAATTACTGGCAGGAAGCAAGGTTCATTATTTCAAGCAGAAATCCTTTTTATTTGTCATAGGCACTTCCTGTCTGCTTCAACCATCTGCCGATCACCATCCCAACAGCTTTTGTGATTTAACTGTTTATACTTTACAGCCTCTGTCCGCTCCTATGGACAGGGACCTATAATCAGTGACACCAAGTTATGTGACCTGAGCTTATCTACTGTCATAGAAGGAGTGAGATTATACAATCTATGATGATAATTCTTATCAAATGCAATACATATTAACTATGGCACTTACCCCATATGCTTGTATTATTTATCTAAGAGGGGGAAGGTATAACCAGGCAAGTTATGGTAAGGTTGGCCCAAAGGAAACAAAAATGTCACCACTCAGCCGGTGCAAAGCACAGTGGAGCCTTCAGTTAGGGCTGGTTCATACCATAGTGTTGTACTAAACACATGAGATCTAAAGTGTTAAAGGATAAGTTCAACTTTTGCAAAAATTAAAGAAATGCAGATTTTTTAAATACATTTTTATTATTTATGCATTTCTTTATTATTTGCATTCAAGCCTGAAAAGCATTGCAATTGTGATCACTCGATCAGGGCTGCAAAGCTCAGGCTTCTGCACATTCTCTCCCAGGCAGAGCTCGTAATGAGGTACAGAGTTTCAATTAGGAGAGATGGGGGAAGGATGGCTGGACTTCAAACTGCATTAAATCACCTCATACGGCGTCCAGTCGTCCTCGCTCTCGGTAGAGCTGCCCATATTCCCGCATCTACCTAGAGCGAGGACGGCTGGACGCTGTATGAGGTAATTTAATGCAGTTTGAAGTCCAGCCATCCTTCCCCCATCTCTCCTAATTGAAACTCTGTACCTCAGTACGAGCTCTGGGAGAGAATGTGCAGAAGTCTGAGCTTTGCAGCCCTGATCGAATGATCACAATGCTTTCCAGGCTTGAATGCAAATATTAAAGAAATGCAGATGATATATTATTAAATTATTCATTTCTTTAATTTTTGCAAAAGGCGAACGTATTCTTTAAGCACATGCTATCACATAGCACACTGTACTGTGGGTCAGCGTCACATGTGAGAGTTACCTAGGGTGGTCTGTGTTTAAATGAAGCCTGCCTAGGAACTTCCACTCCTCTAGACTGACATCCACCCATCAAGGCATTCTGCATTCCTCTTCCCAGGATGCCTGCATCAGGGCTCTTGGGAGGAGGGACCAGCAGGGTGCTGTACATAGCTTCCTGAAAACATCACAGCACCTTGCTGCCCCCCCCCCCCATGATCTGCCTGCATTGCAGAAGAGACACAGTGATCATGCAATTAAGTCTAAAAGAATGTGATTTAAAATGTTCATGCAGATGTAAAGGAGGAACCATGGAAGGTATAATATTAACTTTAAATCTTCACTCTGGACACAAAAAATTATATTAAAATATACTCCTCAGTAGTTACAAAGGTAATAATTCATTGTGCTGTACATAGTCTATACAGTGTGGACCCAGCAGGCTCCACCCAATACAGTCTGCCTGCAGAAAACTACAGGAGGGGGCGGGCACAAGACCAGTCACCCTGCACAAGGAGAGAGAGTAGCAGGGACCAGTCTTTATGACAGGAAGTTTTTGCACAGAAGTTTCACACTGGACTACTGCACAGATATACAAGAAATACCTCAAGTCCCGGAGTTCAGTGTGTGGAGAGAAAATTGTTTGACTAAGCTCTCAATTTTGACAATGTGGTCTGCACTAAATGTATTTTCCCCTAGAGAGATATGCAATTGTTCTTTATAGTCGGGATCCTACTGAATCAAAAAAGTATGCCAAATCGTAATTCAGGGCCTAACCTCTGAAATATGTTCTTTTTACATGGGGAATGTTGTGCCCCTCAGCAAGCCTTGTGGTTTCCAGTACTCGGTGGAACTCCCTTGTGGTATTAACTTGCCGCCTACTGCTACAATGGTGGATTGCTCCGGACTGATGGTTCCCTCTGGTTCCCCTTTGTGTGTCGAAATTTCAGTTTCTTTTTAACCACAGTCCTGACCAAAAGCACGTTCATGGTGACAAGTTTACTGATCCCTTATTTTAGCAATGGCGGCCTTCTTTCTCTTGTACAGCCCAATGGGGGGAATTTATCAAAACTAGAGCAGACAAAATCTGGAGCAGATGTGCATGGCAACTAATCACCTTTCCTTTTTCGTTTTCAAATCTTCACTGAACAAACTGAAGAGAGAAGCTGATTGGTTGCCATGCACAGCTGCTCCAGAATTGGTCTGCTCCAGTTTTGATGAATCCCCCTCAATGCATATCCTGTGATTATGTGCTCTGCCACTTTCAAATGGCAAACTCCATCCCCATTAATATTCCTAATGCTCAATGGGAAGTTCTTGACTGCTGAGGCTCATTAGACTGCCCCTATATTACCTTGGACAAGTGCCTGAGATATGGTATTGTACCAATAAGTTCCATCTTGTAGGGCTACGGTGGACACTGAACCACAGTCCGTTCAGCCCTTGGCTCTAACAAGTAAAATACACTTGTGTGTGCCCCGGGAAGTCTCAGAAAGATGAAAGCCAGGACTCGCAGGAAGTCTGATTACCAAGGCAGTAAAACAGGGTGCAGACTAGCTAATTTTTTTAAGGACTGACTTTTTTAGCCCAAACTGAGGCCACATTAATAAGTCAATAATCAATGTCGCAGGCCTTAAAATTTAGTACACAAGCTCCCTCCGATCTCTCCTCCGGTCTCTGAATGCAGGAAGTGATGTGCATTACATCCCTTCCGCCTTCAGCTGTCATTCTCCGGCTTCTGTAGCTGGGGAGAAGCTGGTGAAGCAGATTCTTAGATCATCAGCTTCTTAGAGACCCCTGATGTCTCCATAAAGAGGACCTGACACTTTAAATTGGCTATCACAATAGCAATAAAGTTAAGTGAAAAAAAAGTTTAACAAAATTAAAGTTACCAAAAAACAAACTAATAAACAAAAAAATGAAAGTCACATATAAAAAAAAAATTGTTGAATAGTAAAAGCTTTTAAAGTGTTCCTTATGGCCAATTTTAGTTCTCTGCGATTTTCGCAGGTGCGCACAATTTTATGGCTTGACATGTTTGGTGTCTATTTACCCGAAGTGACCCCGTCTTTTATATTTTACCAAAAAATTAGGTCATAATAAATGTTTCCTAACATAATAAACGGAAAACAGTTCACTTCTCCTGCCTTTGGAGAAGGCAGGAGAAGTGAACAATCTAGGACAACAGAGCTGAACTGGAAAGTGAGCTGAATTGGAGAATTTTTCTAAATCAGCGATGTTGTCCTAGATTGTTCACTTCTCCTGCCTTCCCCAAACTCTTCACCCTTTTGAGAATGAACCTGAATATCTTACATAAAAAAAACTATGCTGGAAATACACTTTAAATTATCGTGCAGGAAATTCCTATAACTCAGAGCTGGACAAATCCCAGGAGTCCAGTCGCCAATTCTCTCTAAATATTACAGCTGGTGCCTAACTTTTGAGGTTTTCTCTAGTTGTAGTCAAGGGAGCTGGCTCCTAATAAATCCTGCTGGCACCTGGATTGGACAGACTGGCTCCTGAATTCCATATTCCACCTTGTCTCATTATTTCCTATAAAGATAATCATATAATATCTATAAAGAGGTGTTTTGCGTTGCAAAGTTTTACAGCTATTTGATTATCTGATCTGACTTGTAGTAAAGCCAAGGAAACTGACCCAGAAATAGTATTTAACATACTTTTACTATACAACAAATGCTACATGCATAAACTACTTAGTTACAGGTAAAAACAATACAAAATACAGACTGCTACAATACATACATAAACATGCATACACTACACCCTTCTCTAGCACATGCAATTGTTACTACCGTGTTTCCCCGAAAATAAGTCCGCTCCAAGCTTGCTCCTGTGATGGACTGCAATCTCAATACAAATAACAAACTAGTAGTCCATCACTGGAGCCATTTTTTAAAATTGATTTAATTTTTTATCCGATTAACCGATTAATCGAACTTAATAATCGGCTAACTAATCGATTTTGAAAATAATCGTTAGCTGCAGCTCTAAATTGTTGCAGCTCTAACAGTGTCTTATATTTTTTTCCCACGAAAAAAGACACTAGGTCTTATTTTCGGGGGATGTTGCAGCATTAGTAGTAGTACAGGATAGTCCCGGCAGCAGACAATACCGGGCTGGGGGAGGAGTACTTACAGGACTGGACGAGGACCCGGAAGACGGCGTGCTGTTGCCGGTCCCGGTGTCGAAGTTGGCGGATGATATGCCGCTCGTGTGTGCGAGCTGGCGTGTGGGCGATGAGAGATGCGCACTTTCACTATCGATTCCTCACAGGGGGAGTAATGAAAATAATCGTTAGCTGCAGCTCTACTGGTAACAGCTGAGAATCAGCGGTTACCAGCATTTACAAAGCCTGATATAACTCGTCACGTACAGTGTACGTGGCCAGTCATATAGGCAGAAAGTGCCGGGACGTACACTGTACGTCTCCCGTCACGAAGGGGTTAAGCATTCTCAGGAAAATGGCTTGTTGTTGCAGTCTCTCTCTCTTGAAGTGTGGCTTTTCGTCCTCTGTTGCAGTGAAGTCCTATCTGATGGCCTCTACCTATCCATCTTTATCCTAGTTGCTCCCATTCGCTCACATGAGCAATCTATGATTGGTTCAAAGAACACAATCATATCTTTCTCATGGCAGTGATTAGATGGCCACTGAAGTTTCTTTGAAGCTGATAAATAGTGGCCCTAATGTTATGTTTGGCTCCCTTCTGTCTCTGAGAGCAGTCAAATTTAAATATAATATTCCTGACTCAACACCAGCCCAAACCACCACACGATTGTAGAGCCAGTTGGCCCCTTTAACCATCAAACATTGCACATCAAACTGACCCAAGCTCACACTGATTATGCCAATCACTGGCCCCCACCACACCTACTGAAGACAAAAGGGGATCTTAACCATAAGGTCTGACAGTTGGCTTTAGCATTCTAATAAAGTCAGCAAGGCGAATCCTTTTACTTAGACTGTTCCGAGGAAAGACACAACCTTCTGCTGCTAACCAGCTGTCTCTACATTTTGCCGCTCTCTTAGAAAAACTACTTTTTGCGTGCATGGCTGAAATAACCACCAACATTATCGGCCGTAGGCAGCCGAGTGAACAACCGTCCAGAAGCGAAGTGAGCCGTTCGTCTATTCACTTCAGGCTTGTACGGCTGATTCTAGCAGTACATCGGCTAAAATCGGCCGTACATCGGCTTGCTTCGTGTAGCTTTGGGTCGGCAGAACATGCACAGCATGTTCGGCTGACCCGAAGTGCAGAAGGAGTTCGACTCAGCCGCTTCAACATCTGGATCGGCTGAGCCGAACATCCGGCAGGCTACTCGCTGCTGTTCGGTCTATTCTCATAGATGCCGAACAGCAGTGAGTGAAATTCGCTTTGGGTCGGTTGTTCACTCGGCTGCCTACAGTCGATAATGTTGGTGGTTCTTTCAGCCACACACGCAAAAGGTAGTTTTTCTAAGAAAGCGGCTATTTTGCTCGGTACCTCTGTGGTACCGAGCAGAAAAGAAAAAAAGTTAAAAAAGTAGAAAAAATAAAATAGAAAACGATTGGGCGGAGCTAGCAGTGACAGCTAGCTCCACCCAACTGTTTTCTATTGGCAGGGCGGTTCTGCCCTGCCAATCACTGCTGCTGTCAATCACTATAGGGGACCTGATGGAGAACTTCAGGTCCCCTCTACTGATTGACAGCAGCAGTGGGCGGGTGCAATAGCTAGTTTGCTATTGGCTATTGCAAATTGAAATAACCAATAGGAATCTAGCTATGCATTCCTAGGGTGTTTTTTTTTGTTTTTTTAATTCTGACGGCAGCCAACGGCTCTGATGTCAGAAGAAAAAAAAGACAACAGACCAGGGAAAGGTTTACTCTGCTCGATCGCGCAGAGTAAAACTTTCCGGTAGAAAGTGTTTCTCTCCCTGGCGGCCAGGAGCCGCTATCTAATAGGAGAGTTTTTCAAAACTGGAGCAGACAAAAACTGGAGCAGCTGTGCATGGCAACCAATCAGCTTCTCTCTTCAGTTTGTTCAGTTAAGATTTGAAAATGAAAAAGAGAAGCTGATTGGTTGCCATGCACAGCTGCTCCAGTTTTTGTCTGCTCCAGTTTTGATAAATTCCCCTCCCAGTATATATACTATAGGTATAAATATATGTATGCAATACAACAGGGAACTGCTGTCACATGGTCTGCCGAAAATCCTCAGGCCACAAGCAGCCTTTCCCTGCAAGGGTTCCCTGAACCTCTATT
The DNA here is from genome assembly GCF_000935625.1 of Nanorana parkeri. Taxonomy (NCBI): domain Eukaryota; kingdom Metazoa; phylum Chordata; class Amphibia; order Anura; family Dicroglossidae; genus Nanorana; species Nanorana parkeri. Next base: position 1,898,650 of record NW_017306370.1, on the reverse strand, counting down.
TTGTGCTTCTATACCATCACACATATTTTGGGGTGCATACGCAGAACATATTAGTTAGAATCAGCAGCAGGAAGTCATTTTCATGGCAAAACTAGCATGTAGAAAGCTGAGTCATCACTTTCAGGAACAATAACTGGATGACTCCAGCAGGCAGCAATGAACGCTCTTGTTTATGCTCTTGTCCGGTGATGAGAATACAGCTGCTCTGACCACATAGATTTTTTTTTTTTCTACAAGTCTTAAAGTCTTTGTTTTTTTTCATTCCTGTTTTCATGCTCTGAACAGTTGCGAGAAACAATATTTTGACCAAACCCACGCAAGCGGCTCTGCTCTTTCTGATGTAGATGTGAACATTTTTGCACTCTTCTTGTTGTTAATGGTCCTGTGCATAATCCAACTATGCACCTAGAGGTGTGCCAAAAAACAAAATGCAACTGTGCTCATGGCATCCCCTGAAATCACACGTGTGCGTGAGGGAGAACTGACCGTAGGGTAATGGCTATTTCAGGTGTCTGCCTGAGTTTTAAGGAAAACTAGAACCGCTTTTCAGTTATTTTCCTAGTTTAGGAGTTTTTAAACATATATTACATAGTGTTTTATTAGACACTTTTTGCACAGCAGCTGGGTGTGATCACTAGTTAGTTCATTGCGCAGTTCCACGATTGTCTGATCACATGAATAGCAGAAAAACAGATTTAATACAGAATTTGTTTACAAATACCCATTTGATACAGGCTGCACCTATGATGTTGGTGTTACAATACACTATGACTCACTTCTAATATATATAGCATAATATATAGCATTTTAATACACACACACACACGTGTGTGTGTGTGTGTGTGTGTGAGATGTATGTATGTATGTATGTATGTATGTATGTATGTATGTATGTATATATATATATATACATACATACGGCCAAACTCATCAAGGGGATGGAGGACAAGAGCTATGAGACACGGTTACTAAACTTAAATATGTTCACGGTGGAATTAAGGAAATGAAGGGGGGACATGATTTTCATGTACAAAATGTTCCATAGTCATAGCGACATTAGCAACAAACTCTTTACGATTAATTCCGTAACAAAGACTAGAGGCCACCACCTGAAACTGGTAGAAAAACATTTCAAACACAAGGGGCGAAGGGGGTTCTTCTCAGTTCGAGGGGTTAGGGTCTGGAACTCGTTGCCACAAGCAGTGATTTCAGCTAATAGTGTGGAATCGTTCAAGAAGCTTTTGGACGATTTCCTGAGAAACGGTAATATACAGGGGTACAGGTACTCCTAATAACGAGATGACTCATGGATCTATACACACACACACACACACACACACACACACACACACACAATAGGTTGGACTTGATGGACATGTGTCTTTATTCAACCTCAAATACTATGTAACATATATATATATTTATTTATTTTTAGCAGAAGTGGTTTGCTTTCAGACTTTCTCTCTCTAACTGAAACTCTAAAAAGTCAGATACCACGGGGAAGGAAGGTGGATGAGTTACTTATTGCACTTCAGCTGTGTGTGTAGATTTCTGCATGAGCTCCTAAACTCTGTAAAAAGGCCAAGTCAGCAGGTAAACATGTGAAAGGGTTCTACCTGTTGGCTGTAAATTGTAAGCCCACATGAATTATCACATCTTTATATCTTTTTTATCAACGCATGACCCAACATGCCATGATTGGAAATGACCTAAAAGGATATCTACAGTCAAAACTAAAAATAACTCTGTATTTATATATTGAAATTCGATAAGTGTTATCCAATTCCTAATAACCATATGCATCTAGAAGTTTGTAAACTTACCTATTGAAGATGCCCATAGGATGTACTTCCTCAATGCAGTGACACCATTTCACTCAGCTCTGCGAATATGCACTCCCTTCTCACAACTTTCACAGAGTCTGCCTTCTGAACTAAAACTAAACAATGTAACATTATTAGTGCTTGCTGGAAGCAATGCATTATGGGATATGTGGTCTGGAGAAATCAAGATTGCATCACATCAAGCAGCAGGGAAAGAGATGCACAGCACACTGGGAGTCCAGGAAGTTGGTGAAAGTGATGGACAGACGGAAGGCAGAACTCACTACATTAAAAGGGATTTTTCCAAGCAAACTTTGATTGTCGAGTATTATCAGAAACAACTCTGGTATGTATTCCTGTTACAATGCTGATGTTATAACAGGAGAGGATATGCTGGGACTTTACAACTCCTTTAAAGTATCTGTGAATGTATGTTAAAATAAATATAATAATACAGTAAATATTCTTCCTTTACTATTAGCGCACAGTTGTAACACAAGGAAGTGCACAGTCACAGGGCTCAGTGTCAGTGCATTGAGGAAGTACATTCTATGGGCTTCAATAAGTACGTTTACAAACTTCTAGATGCATCTGGTTATGAGGAGTGGGGTAGAACTTATGGAAATTCAATAAAGAAATACAGATTTATTTTTTGTTTTTGACTATAGATGCCCTTTAATGTTTGTTCATTATGTGCATTATTCCCACAAATACAGATAACCAATATATAATGTCCAAAGGATATGTTTTCAAATACAATCTCCAAACACTATGAAAGCAGTGCGGCTCCAGGTAGCATGTAAATAATAAATACTTAAAGTGACATTAAAGGCTAATTTTTTTCCCTCCCCCCCAATGTTAGTGTAAGGACTTACCTTAAACGATGTCTCTTAATCCGATCGTCTTCTTCTTTACTGTCCTTTTCAGATGTCACTCCAGCGCTGGTGCCGGTCTCTGATCCAGCGCTGACTCCTCTGTCCTCCTCTTCTCTCGTGTCCCATGGAATCTGTGCGGGTGCACACTGCTCCATATACTTACTTTGTGTCTCTCCTCGTCTCCCGGCCGAACATCAGAACTGCGCATGCGCCCGCCCCAAGATCCTTTGCGGTTGCCTGAGAAATTTTCAGATGTTTGGACAGGAGAGCGCAGTGGAGACACAGGTAAGTATGAACCCTTTGAGAAAGTTTTTAATCGTTTTGTATATATCTATTGCTGGCTAGCAGTACATATATGGAAAAACATGCAAGGGTTTAATAACCCTTTAATAAACTAAAAGATACAGACAAACATTGAACCAATTGCTACAGCCAACACTGACACTTTTTCATCACACCAGTATTTGAGAATAAGCAACCAATTCATGAATGTGTATACTCCAGCAGAGCAGTGATCACAATATAAACACTTCTAGAAGTTAAGTTCCATCAGTCCTAAAAGAGCACAATTGTGCAGGACAGAGGGACCGAGGATGTGGTTCCAACAGAGGGACAGTCAGGAGCTAGACACAATTTTTTTGCAGCCATTAAGAAAATAAAGAAAGAACTGTAAGTGCAACTTTTGTATAGAAATAAATAACCCCCATAAATCAACCATGTGCTCGGTCTACCGAGTCAGCTAAATTTAACTCTGGACGGGGGAAATATTGGAGGACCCATGCAGCAAATTAAAGCCAAGACTGTTAATTGGAAGGAAACAAGGAACTCACTGTGCCGGGTATTAGGTCTACGTGTTCGGCGGCTACGACGAATCAACACCTCCTGTTTACTTTAATGTTTTTTATGCAAATGAAAAGTTTTGCTTCTACTTCGCTGCGGCTATATTTAGACGTATCTAAAGACACAGAGCACCATTATATGGTATCAGAAGGGGTGACCAGCAACCAATATCATGAGTTTTTGCGTGATACTATTTGCACGATATTCTAATTATTCGAGTTTCACCTGTATATATAATTTATTTATTACAGGTATTTATATAGCAGCGACAATTTATGCAAAGCTTAACATGTGTACATTCACATCAGTCCCTGCCCTCAAGGAGCTTACAATCTAAGGACATACATACATACAGGGCCAATTTACACAGGAGCCAATTAACCTTCCAGCATGTCTTTGGAGTGTGGGAGGAAACCGGAGTACCCGGAGGAGATCCACACAAGCACAGGGAGAACATGCAACCTCCAAGCAGATAGTGACCTGACCAAGATTTCAACCGGGTACTATACAGTATATATACACTGAGTGGCCAGATTATTATGACCACCCCATCAGTACTTCGTTGGGCCACGAGATGACTCCACGAGATGACTTCGTTGGGCCGCCTCGTGACTCCACGAGATGATGAAAGGTGATGCGAGGAATCTGACACTTCTGTTGTCTTGTGCCAGTCTTGCCGCTCTCCTTTCTGCCCTAACATTGACTAGTCGCTGACGGCCACAATTCGCACGTTCAGACCCAGATTTTCGGCTGACAGTCCAGTCTTTAAACACTTTAACAACAGCTGCTCTTGAACATTTAACGAATTCTGCTGTTTTGCCGATACTCGCTCCATGGCTCTCGCCAACAATCATCCCACGTTCAAAGGCTGTTAAATCGCGTTGTTCATATTAAATCTTCAGAAAAAAATCACTTCTACTGTCGTGGTAAACAACCTGCTTCCCTATTTATAATGGTCTGGCCCTCTAGCAACTTCAGCGCGAAATTATAGCTAATTTGCCTACAAACGTCAGGTGGTCATAATAAACTGGCCACTCAGTGTATATTACCATTACCTATGTATAGTATACATATGTAAACTTTCTTTTTTTCCTTTTTTGGTTTTCTTTTTTTTAAATTTTTGTGCCACTGAATAAAAAAAAAAAATACATTTAACTCTTTCGCTGCCAATGCATTTATTTAGCACACGTTATAATACCTTTTACATCGCATGATAGAAGTGCAACTCAAACCCAAAATTTCAGTAACAAATACACTTAGGTAAATGTTAGTGCCCAAAAACACAATATAACACCCAATTTTGTTTTGTAAAATATAAAAGATGAAGTTGGGACGAGTAAATAGAAATCACCATGCCAGGGTTAAAAATTGTGTGTGCCTGAGAAACAGCGACAAGATACGGTACCCCAAATTGACAACTTTTTAAAATCCTTACAGGTCATCAGTTTAGAGTTAATTGTGAATATTGGCTCTAGAATGATCGCTCTCACTCTGGTGTATACCTAACATGTGTAGCACAATTGTCATTTTCATATGTAAGCGCACTCGATGCGTGTTGACATTAGTATGCGCGTGTTAATGGGGCGAGGAACTTTAAAAAATTGTTGTGGTATTTTATTACATTTTTTTTTTAACTTAACTCAAGCCCCCCATGTGATAGTATATGAGTGGTGACAAGTTCTCTTTCGGGTGGCTTTAGGGGTCCATTAAACCCCTAGTGTCACCTTTGCACTTCAAAGAAGCTTTTCAATTCCAGATTCAGATGACAGCTGAAAAGCTGGAAGTGATCCAATCAGCGTTGTTTCCGGCTTCATTCAGTGGGAGGAGATCAGTGAACAGATGTTTGCTGGTCTCTCTCCCCATTACCTGCCAGCACCCGCAGTCCCGGGCCCGCAGTAGAGGCAGTGGAGCCCGGGAAGGGATCTGGCGCCAGCTCACCCACCAGAATTGTTTCCAGTGTAAAGCTGACAGTCGGCTTTACACAGGTAAACAGCCAGTAGGGATGAATTAGACCCTCTGGCAAGTTTTTATTGCTGTCTGCCCCCCCCCCCCCCCCC
>NW_017306370.1:1886349-1893000 GCF_000935625.1 Nanorana parkeri | reverse complement strand
AGAAAGTACAGGGAAATCCAACATTTCAGAGTTGTCACCAGAACAAGAGGTAGGAGGAATTCTTCCAACATATTCCAGTGACAACTGGATATGATGGGATTTCTCCTCAATTCCTATTGCGTCTCCAGGACAGGAAGTTAAAGGACATATCTTCAAAGGGAAACAGAGAGCAAAAAAAAAACTTGACAGGGGTTTTAAAGCTGAACTGCAGAATAAAAAAATATTGTTTAAATATAAGTGTGTATTCTTCCAGATCTGTGCAGTAATCCAGTGTGAAACTTAATAAAGATCAGTCACTGCTGCTCTCTCTGCTTGTGCAGGGTGGCTGGTCTTGTCTCCGCCCCCTTCTGAAGTTTTCCTGTAGTGGGTGCGGGCGGTTGGGCCCCTCCCACAGCTCTGCTGTCTGCATAGGCTATGTGCAGCACAATGATGATGTCACTGATACTATTATATTTATACTTTCATTTAATATGTGGGTTAGCAAAGCCATTTGGTGCACACAATGTGAATGAATATCCTTCGTGGATATTAAAGAATATATTTAAATAACATTTTTGTGGCCAGAGTTCAGATTTAATTTGTCCCTACTTTATCCAAAATTAAAAAAGTTTTGGCTACACATCCACTTTATATCTTTTATGAGATTTTAGTGATTAGTATGTTTTTTTTATTGGGGTGCTGAATGGTCTCATATTTTGGTAAATTACCATTTGATCATTTTACCTACTTGCGGAACTCTCATTCTTATCAAGCAGAACATGAGATGGATTCGGAATTCCTCAGCTGCACGTATATAATTTCTGTTTCAGGACGTGAGAAAAGCTCGGTGGATTCTAAAATAAGCTGTCGGAAGGAAGTGGAAGGAGTTCGGAGTGTGAAAGGAATGTGACTTTTTTTCCCCTGGATATGTAAACTTGGAGATCAGGGCAGAAACATATAACCCCGGGTTCAAACATGTGGAGTCTCAGCCATATCTGCAGCTTTACAAGAAGAAAATTCCTGGAGGAAAACGAGATCGCTACAGTAATGAGGACAGCAGGAAACATCGCTACAAGACAGAATAACAATAATTCCTTGCTGCTACTAAACTGAAGAATACAACTTTAAAGAGGAAACAATCTTGGGTGGGGACTTGTGAGTTCAGAGGTGACGGCTCAGAGGCATAATCATGTAGATCCTGGATTGTAGTTCAGGTGAGTATAACTTTGTTATTTTAGCTTCCTAGACAAAACATGCACTTAACCCTTGCAGTGGGTAACCCCACTGCAAGGGTTAATATTTAAAGGATTTTCACTCAGCCTCATAATCTGAGCCAACCTGTGGCAATGAAACTGTCACAGGTCGGCTCAGTAGATCGGGAAGTGAGCGAACACACACCGTCGCTCGCTCACTTTTCGATCTATCCCTGCAGAGAGCCGTGACTGTCACTCAAGGCTCCCTGCAAGGATTCCCCCCCTCCCCTGTCCGATCCTCTAGCGCTGACTGGCGGAACGGACGGGAAGGGGGCAGGCACAGCTGGCTCTGCCTCTGGATAGGCAGAGCCAGCTGTCAATCCCGCAGCTGGGTGGATCTCGACAGCAATGTCGGGATCCATTCTGGCTGCGGCGTCTCAGTGTACCGCGAGCTGTAGCTCGTGGTATACTGAGCTTTGGGTCACGGGAGAACGCTAGTTTGTGTTCTCCCGTGACCCTTAGGAGAACTATGGGGAAAAGCCCTGACCCCATAGTTCTCCTTTAACCTCCTTGGCGGTATTCCCGAGTGTAGCTCGGGGTTACTTCTCCATACCCTGAGCTGCACTCGGGAATATCCCACAGTATTTACTTACCTTGTCCCTTGAGCCGTGCGGTGTCCTCCGGCCGGCGCCGGCATCTGTCTTCCGGGTTCCGTCCCTTGCGAGCCGACGCGTCGCATGGGGGCGGAACCGGCGGGAAATGCGAAAAAAAGGCCGGAAAAAACGACAAAATAAAATAACGAAATAAATCTGAACAAAAATCGCGCCGAAAAAATAACGAAAAGCTAAATAATCATACCGCCAGGGAGGTTAATTTGTCTGGAGTTTTGTTTTGAAGAGCCCCACGAAGTCTCTAAACAAATCAAATCACAAATAGAAGAGGCAATAAACTCATCTCAGGTGGCCAGTGTCTTCTCTGTCCAACCCCTGTGTCATTGTAGAATCCTGTAGGTAGCTGGATGAAAACACATTAGGGATGCACAGATACCAGTGCCGATACTGGGCACTTTCACTGGAACTACCAGGGTTCCAGCAGGTGCAGTTGGGGCCTGGCTCTGGCGCAACTCCACCGTCCTGAAATCATTAGTCTGTATTGTTCTAGAAAAACTGTCACATGACAACAAAAATGTGTCAGTAATTGGTATCTATGAGGACAATTATTGGTAGTTGGACTTGGTCTGGAAAAAGTGGTATCGTGCATCTTTAATATACTGTATATACATATATAACACTTCACACATTAAAACAGAGGTGCACAAATTCCAGGAGCCCTGTAGCCAATGCTCCTTAAAAATGATAGCTGCCTCCTAACTTTTGAGTTTTTTTCTAGTCTAGTAGCTGGAAAAGTATCAGTACTTGGTATCTGTGCATCCCTAAACCACATGGTATAGTGGTATAGTGGGGACACACGGCATCCAATGCTCCTGTATGTTGTAAATGCCAAAAAGATTATTGTAGGCTGCAATGATAATACACAGGGGAGCAGCAGACACGGGCCACCGGAGAGGAAAGTATACTACCTCTTGCAATGTGGGACCTGGTGGGATGATAGGTTTGGAGACCTGACAGGGAATCTTAAAGCACCACTTCTTAGAAAGACAGATTCTTTATTTAGAAAAATTAATAAAAAATACCATTGCTGTATATTGTGACAAATTTTTCATGCAGACTTGTGCAGTTGAAAGTATCAGTATTGATTGATCACTGATGGCACATGGCACTCACTCTAATGGTAGAAGATACCAACTCTCTGGTATATGGTGCTTATTCCTTGTTTACAACAGTATACGATCCTCACTGTGTGTGCGTAGGGGGGTCCAGGCACATTAGACTTCTTGGGGGACCAATATGAATGGTTCTATGTACTCTGTGAAGCGTTATGTAATATGTCGCCATGATATAAATACAAGCAATAAATAAGAGTGGCATAAATTACCCGCTCCCAAAATTCATTACCCCGTTACCTAGTCAGAGTACAGTAAAACACTTTCTGCATAACCATTCACAGCTCTAACCCTGTCCCGCCACTGAAACAGACACAACAAAGCTGTCATTATCCATCATGCTCATTTATTTAGCCTTGCCCCGTTTTGAAAACACCAGATGTATTTATTACTGAACCTAGTGTGACAATCTGAGAACGCCACATGCTTTCCCCTCTCTACCCATTGGCTACAGGAATTATAAATTGGAACATGAGCATTGACCTTTCACATTAAAGCATCCTTCATCCTCACAGCTCTAAAGCACGGGGGGGGGCATTGAAAAGATACCCGCATTTTGTTACCGATCACCTCTGGGCCCCTTCTGTCCTCTCAGGGGTTGTTAATGACACAGAAATGGTACACAGTCATTTTTTATGATGTGAACTGTTGAGCGCAGACTGATTTTCAATGGGCTTTGTGTCTCTTTTCGAACCTTAGTTTATCTTTTGTTTTTTTCATTCCGAGATTTTTGTTCGAATGAGATGAACTTAAAGAAGTATTAAACTCTAGTTCAATCATGAATCCAGATCTAACAATGATACATCGCCCTGCAAAGTATTTCTTTACAGTTTTGCCCAAGCACCTACAGTCATCATGCTTGCAAACAGCTGCAACTCTCTCAGTTCAGCTTCACTGAGCTCCCTGTGCAGTATAAGATCACAAGGGACAGAGCAATCTCCAGCAGCTGCTCATCTACTGGTATGGAGAAGGGAGGAAGGAGAAGCGGAGAGGAGGGGATTATCCTGCCTTGCCATGCCTGTATATTTTTGGAGTCACGCATAGCTTACTAGCACATAGGAGGGTGTCTGCATAGGACCCTGCAGGGGAAAGGAGCCTCCCTTAAGATGCAATTACACCAAAATCGGGAGGAAATCACAAGTTAATGGAGGGTCCGTCGACTTGCAATTGTATTTGTTGATTTCCTTCCCATCCGTTGTGTTGTGATCCGTTTTTCAATGGATGCTAATGGAAGGGCACCAACAAATAAATGGGTGTAAATGGGGCTGGTTCACATCGGATCTGTTGCATTATGTTGTACTGAGAAAATGTAGTGTATGTTCTACTTTTTTTTTCAGCGCAATGTAACGGAGTGGTGTGAACTACCCCATTCACACCCATTCATTCTTCAGTGCCCCTCCATTGGCAGCTATTGAAAAATGTATCGCAAAGCAACAAATCGCAACGGATCCAGTGAAATTGGGCCCTTAACGAGCATTTGAAAAAGCCTTAAAACATTTGAGTTTAATGTCACTTTATGGGTGCATTCACACCAAAAATCAGAAGGAAGTTACAAGTCAACGGAGGGTCAGTTGACTTGCAATTGCACCTTCTGATTCGTTGCATTGCCCGTCCATTAGCATCTGTTAAAAAACGTATCGTAACGCAACGGATCCGGTGCGAATGGGGCCTGGACTAATTCCAACTTTTGCAAAAAATGTATAAATGCACTTACACTGATTTGAAAAAAAAAAATCTGCTTTTATTAATTTTTTTGCATTGAAACCTGGAAAGCATTGCAACCGTGATCAGTGGATCACAGGTGCAATGCTCAGGCTCCTGCAGACTATTCCCCCAACCGTGAATGTTGGTTTTCTTTGCTATCTGAATTGGCCTTTATCGCCTGTAAAAAATTGAGCTTCTTAATTTAATGTACATGTTAACTACGCCTGCATTTTTATCACTTTATAAAGAAAATGACATGGGTAGGAAAATTCCATGAAATGTAAAGCTTTCTGCTCTTATACAGAATAGGCAGCCAGCTATAGATATTCATTGGATTAAACAAGCAGCTGCACCGTACCAGATTGTGATTACCTTGGCGCAGGGGCAACTGACTACTGCTGGGTTCTTACACTACGATCTCCTGCAGAAAGGTTATAAACAGTTTATATGCAAGTGGTGCGCTGGAAAAACCATAAAATAGAATGTTAGCTTTGGGTGAGTACCATATAATATTTAGAATTGATCTATTCGGCTACTGTGTGTAGCTTGAAATATCAGGACTTCTTGATTCAACGTGTTTGTGTGCACATGCCTTCGGAAAAATTTGCTTTTCAAAAGGAGAAGCCCAGAATGGGGTAGTAAGAAGATACCTACGGGGACAGCACAGGGAAAATGTACTGATGTTTATGATTTTTGTGTTTTCTTATCTGTAACCCTTGGATGGAGAGGAATACCTTAAGAAGAAACATAAAACTTACCCTTGCAGTGGGGCTACCCAACACGGCAAGGGTTAAGTGCTAGTTTTGTCTAGGGGGCTCAGATAAAGCTGTATTACTCACCTGATCCTTGCTCCTTCTGGGCTGCTAGACCGGTCCCTGCAGCATCTTGACCCCTGGGCTCTGGCGGTCTCAATGACATCATCAGGTCTGATACAGGTTCATAGACCTGCATTAGATGTGAGGACACTGAGGGACACTCCATACTCGGTGTGGAGGGGGAGGGAGGTGAGCACCGACCAAGAATCAGGCAAGTAATACAGCTTTTTATAAGCCCCATAGACTAAATGAGCACTTTGTCTGTACTTTTTCTGAGCATTGAGTGAACAGGCACAATGAAATAACATGAAAATGAAAATGTTGAACATGACTTGCTTCTGGAAACTTGCTCAGGTGTAAATGTGGGCTTAGAGTCCCTTTAACATGAAGATTCATTAGGCTCCCCGATGAAGGATGATATTGGGTGCACCATCCAACACCCACCATGACCAGCAGCCAATGTGTGTACAAGTCACTAGCAGTGCTGCCCATAGCAATCAAAGTCCATCACTTTTTGGCAGTGGGTTATACATATATTCCTTTATTTTCTTTATACTATTGATTTAAATAAAACATTTATAGATTGTTAAAAAAGAAACATACAATTCTTGTAGTTCTATAGTAACATATACATGGGGTGACCCTGTAAGGCTAGGTACAGAAAGGAGAGGTAGTAATACAATGGTAAGAATACACGGAGTCTAGTTTCTTCCCACTAAATTTTGCAATCTTAAAAAAAGGGGCATCCAGTTCTGTACAGCTCACTCGATTCGGCCGCTTGGAACTCTGCCCAACAAAACACTGAACTCCCCTCACGTCTTGGTCTTCTCCATGACAACCCTGAACTCATCAGCACAGGAAACAATCCTTCCAATTAATTTGGCTCCCAAGCATTGCTATAGATATTACAGCGGTTAATCTAAGCTGTCTTCTATGAGCGAAAAGGGGAACAAGTAAAACAAGATCGCGTTACCATTTACTTTTTACTTAAGGGAGATGAAAGGCGCGCTGCCTTGATGATCTGTAGTCAGGTTTTTAATGGCTAGGCTCCTGAAAGCCAATGAGATTCCAAAGGTATGGCATAACTAAGACTTTAGATTTTGGCTTCAGACATGGAGAGAAATACAGCAATATATACAGAATGTGTACAGCGTGTGCGTGTGTATATATATATATA
>NW_017306370.1:1860667-1885103 GCF_000935625.1 Nanorana parkeri | reverse complement strand
TATATATATATATATGGTCCTAAGGGTAGCCACCACACTCAACTCTGTGAGCCCAGGTGTTTATTCAAACAGAAATATCCATACACATCTAAAGTAGGTATAGAAGCACTCATGGGTCTTGCAGCGAAGGTAAGTCAAAGCATCAACATTTTATTGTCATTGATTATAAAGATCAAATAAGCTCCCTTCGACTGTTGAAATGTGTTGCTAGGACTTATCCACTGCCACAAGACCCATGAGTGGGTTGTAATATATATATATAGTCTGCATGGCCAAAAAAAAAAGTCCCACACTCTAATATTTCATTGGACCATCTTTAGTTTTGATTACGGCACACATTCCCCGTGGCATCATTTCGATAAACTTATGCAATGTCACAACATTTATTTCCGTCCAGAAATTTTTTGCATTCATTTTTCACCAAGATCTTGTAGTGATGATGGGAAAGTCAGACCACTGTGTAAAGTCTCCTCCAGCACATCCCAAAGATTCTCAATGGGGTTAAGGTCTGGACTCTGTGGTGGCCAATCCATGCGTGACAATGACCTCTCATGCTCCCTGAACCACTCTTTCACAATCTGAGCCCCATGAATCCTGGCATTGTCATCGTGGAATATGCCCAATGTTCCATCAGGGAACGAAAAATCCATTGATGGAAAAAACCTGATCATTCAGTATATTCAGGTAGCAGCTGACCTCATTTTTTGGCAACATAATATTGCTGAACATAGACCCGACCAACTGAAGCAGCCCCAGATCATAACACTGCCCGAAATTCAGGTGGTAACTTTTTTTTGGCCAGGCCGTGTATATATAATATATAGATATATATAGATCTATATATAAATCAGGAGCCAGGTAGCCAATTAAATTTATAGCTGGCACATCACTTTTGAGGTTTTCTCTAGTTGTTGTCAATGCAACTCGCTCCGAAAAAAATCCTGCTGGCTCCTGGATTGGGCAGACTGGCCCATGAATTCCATAATAATTTGTCCACCCCTGAATATATATTTTCAGTAGTTTTCACATGCAAATCCGTGATAACACAGGTGTCTCTCCGTGGATCAACATGCTCAAGGTTTTCAAGAGTTTGAAAGAGAAAGATCTAAAGACAGCTTCCTCATCTATCAAGGAATTTTACAGTAACGCCTCAGTTGTCCTTGGTTACGCAATTTTATGAAGTAAACACTGCACTCATGGCTGAAACTGTGCAGGCAACTAGTGAAATCAATATGTGAATTGCTTTAGCTTTGGTCACATGATCTCTACCAAAAGAGAGGAACATCCAATTAAAAATGTAGCCCTTAGAAATGACAGGATCCATTGCATAGGATTTTGGTCACATGGCCAAGAAGCACTCATATGTGCAACTTCCAAATCAGCTGTCAGTAAAGCCGCCAGCAATGATGAATGGCCTTAGTCATGTCCTTCAGGCACCTACAGATGAACTGAGTGTGGATGGACAGCCCAGCGCAGAAAGTGTTAAAGAGCAGGCAATGAAATGGAATGCAGATGTATCAACATGCTGTAAGGAATCCCAAGTATGCAATTTAGGAAATACATTTTCCCACACAATTATATTGCTACAATAACCACAAGGTAGCCAAGAGAGAGCGAGTAGGAAGAAGCTGAACAGCTCGTACAAGGATAAGATTTCCTTTAACTTCCCTTTTTTGGTCTGCCGCTTTATAGCCTTTTTTTTATAATCCGGTAAGAATTACAGGGTGCAAATATCTCTGCAGCTGTCCTGAACTTGAGTACCTATCTGAAAATCATTACTACAAAGGGTGCTTCTGTTCTTGCCCGGTACTGTAACCCCGCAGAAGTAAGGTAAAGGGTAACGAAAGGACCAATACAGCAAGCTACACTATATTGCCAAAAGTATTGGGACGTCTGCCTTTACATGCACATGAACTGTAATGGCATCCCAATCTTAGTCCGTAGGGTTCAATATTGAGTTGGCCCACCCTTGCCGCTATAACAGCTTCAATTCTTCTGGGAAGGCGTCCACAAGGTTTAGGAGTGCGTCTATGGGAATGTTTGACCATTCTTCCAGAAGTGCATTTGTGAGGTCAGGTACTGATGTTGGACGATAAGGCCGGGCTCGCAGTCTCCGCTCTAATTTATCCCAAAGGTGTACTATCAGGTTGAGGTCAGGATTCTGTGCAGGCCAGTCAAGTTCCTCCACCCCAAACTCGTTCATCCATGTTTTTATGGACCTTGCTTTGTATACGGGTGCGCAGTCATGTTGGAAGAGGAAGTGGCCATCCTCAAACTGTTCCCACAAATTTGAGAGCATAAAATTGTCCAAAATGTCGTGGTATGCTGATGCCTTAAGAGTTCTCTTCACTGAAACTAAGGGGCCAAGCCCAACCCCTGAAAAACAACCCCACACCATAACCCCCCCACCCCTCCACCAAACTTTACATTTGGCACAATGCCGTCAGGCAAGTACCATTCTCCTGGTGTGCTTTACACCACTGCATCTGGCACTTTGCAATGCACTTGGTGATATAAAGCTTGGGTGCAGCTGCTCGGCCATGGAAACCCATTCCATGAAGCTCTCTACGCACTGTTGATGTGCCAATCTGAAGGCCACACGAAGTTTGGAGGTCTGTAGCTATTGACTCTGCAGACAGTTGGCGACTTCTGCGCACTGTGCGCTTCAGCATGCGCTGACCCCACACTGTCATTTTACGTGGCCTACCACTTCGTAGCTGAGTTGCTGTTGTTCCCAGTTGCTTCCACTTTGTTATAATCCAACTAACAGGTGACCGCGGAATATTTAGTAGCAAGGAAGTGTCACAGATGGACTTATTGCAAGGTGGCAACCTATCAGGGTACCACGCTTGAATTCACTGAGCTCCTGAGAGCGACCCATTCTTTCACAAATGTTTGTAGAAGCGTCTGCATGCCGAGGTGCTTGATTTTATAGACCTGTGGCCATGGAGGTGATTGGAACACCTGAATCCAATGATTTGGAGGTGTTCCAATACTTTTGGCAATATAGTGTATATAGTCTTCTGGTAACTGCATAGGGTTAATACCTGTAATGATAGTATTCTTATTTTTAGTTTCACAGGTCTTCTTTCTCATTGGTGAGATTTTTCTTCAATTTCTGTGACTGAAAACACAACAGGAAGGGAGAGGCAATCCTCTCTTAGGCTCACCACATACTATACAATCTGATGGAACAAACTTCTTTAGATCGACCAACAAATATGTAGTGCAACTACATTGCACTGATTGATTGGATACAAACTGGTCGGATAGATTCGGCAGGTCCTTATATTACATAGTTTCTGTAAATCTAATATTGATTGTACCAAAATTGTTTTGTCAAATTTTTTGTAACATAGGGGTGACCATAAGACAGCTGTCAATGGAACAAGTGTCCCCAATGGAAAATGTCTCCTTCGTTGATGTTCTGGGGACAAGTCAAACTTTTTAGAATTTCCCTCACCTTCAGTCCCAGTGACAATAGTGAACAAGACAAGAAGAAAGGGTGAACCTCCCCAATAGGGACAAAGCAAAAAAACAAAACACTACAGTGGTTGTAAATGTTCTCTACTACATCCAAATTGATAAAATGACTTTAGAAACCCTTTAAGGCATGTCAAACACAGGAAAACAACCCAGGAAAACGGCATGAGCCCTAGATTTGTTCCATGGCAGATTGAAGTAAGCCTCTTTCATGGTTTCCATACCACTCTCTCTGTATTCTCAAATGGGGATGTTGTACAGTACAGAATCATATGACAAGAGGTTATAGTTACAGCACTAGAGACTTCCTGACTTTACACAAGACTTCCTGAATTACATGAGGCTTCACGACCTTACACGAGGCTCCCCGACTTTACACAAGATTTCCTGACTTTACACAAAGCTTCCCCACCTTACACAAGACTTCCTGACTTTACACAAGGCTTCCCGACCTTACATGAGACTTTCTGACCTTACACAAGGCTTTTCGACCTTTCACGAGGCTTCCCGACTTTACACAAGACTTCTTGACTTTACACGAGGCTTTCTGACCTTATACAAGGCTTCCCGACTTAAAGCTGGCCATACACCTTACAATTATCTGCAGATTTTCTGTCGTCAGATGGAAAAGGTGGAACAGATTCCTACATCTACACTTAACTGTGTGGATGAAGTAATCTCCATCTGGGCCAATCTGTTGCACTTTTTCCATCTGACCACAGAAAATCTGCAGATAATTGTAAGGTGTATGGGCACCTTTACATGAGGCTTCCTCACTTTTCACAAGGCTTCCCGACTTTACACAGGGCTTCCCGACTTTACACAGGGCTTCCCGACTTTACACAGGGCTTCCTCACTTTACACGAGACTTCCTGACTTTACGCAAGTCTTTCCGAGCTTACACGAGACTTCCCCACTTTACACGAGACTTCCCCACTTTACACGAGACTTCCCCACTTTACACGAGACTTCCCCACTTTACACGAGACTTCCCCACTTTACACGAGACTTCCCCACTTTACACGAGACTTCCCCACTTTACACGAGACTTCCCCACTTTACACGAGACTTCCCCACTTTACACGAGACTTCCCCACTTTACACGAGACTTCCCCACTTTACACGAGACTTCCCCACTTTACACGAGGCTTCCCCGCTTCCCCACTTTACACGAGGCTTCCCTACTTTACACGAGGCTTCCCCACTTTACACGAGGCTTCCCCACTTTAAACGAGACGTCCTGATTTTACACGAGACTTCCCGACCTTACATGAGACTTCCTGACTTTACACAAGGAGTCCATTAAATGCCTGGAGTTGAGATATAAAACACTTTCTAGATTGCGTTCCTTTCCTAATATATTTCACCAGCTTGCAGGTGATGCAGCATGCTAATTTGGAAGGGCGGAATACAAATCCAATCTCTCCAAATTGCTGTGCCCCAGGGCGTTTCTAAATAAGGAGGATGATGCCGAATGACGTCTGACTTCATTTGAAAGCGTTACTTTTTCTGCCATCACTGTTTGAAGGAAATGAATGAACATGAAATGAGAAGTTTCCACCATTTAAGGTGACAGATATCGGTGGCACTGAGTCATACTTTGGCTCTGCTTTTCCAATTATCACTTGTCTAGAGAAGTGTTAGATTTGCACCTCCACCCTATAAACTAGTAAACAGCATATCATTCCAAAACATGGAGGCTGCAACAACCACCTTCTGTGTGGTCATCCAGGAGAGCAGCAATCACAACTCCATTTCATTGGAGGGATGATTCTCTTAAAGAGAATCTTATTTTGTTGTTTCACATTTTTGCATGCTTGCTGCGCTACAGTTGTAATCAAATTTATTCAACCCCCACTGCAGATCAGGTTTATTGGCAAAATAAGCTAGAACACATGAAATACCTGAACTGGCTAGGGGTTTGTTGAGTGTCACATTGGACTGCATGTTAGAAATAAGTCAAAGGAATGGTCAAAAAAGTTAAGACAAGAGACCATCTCCCTTCACAAACAAAGTAACAGAATTCAGGATACCTGGGCATCCCAATGTGATATTACAATGGTTACTATGGCTAGCAATTCTTACTATGCCATCATACTATTGAATATCACATCAAGAAAAGTAAAAAACCAGCAGAACAAATAGATTAGGGAAATTCATTTCCAGTTACACATCCAGATGGGCAGCTCTGAGAGCAAAGAGGGAGAAGCATATGGACGGTAGGACCTGGAGTATCACCAAGTGGCCAGGAACAGGTTTTTAGAGTTTTTAAAGATATTTCAAATGCTGATGAAATCACTTACAACGGATGCTGCTTCTTGATGTTTAAAAGTTTTAGTTTCCTACAGTATCAGCTGACCATACACATCTCTCAGCCCAGCTTTTAGCAACCTGGGACGCTCTTGCCAGCATCCCGCTGAGCTCCTGGCAACCGGTGATGTCACTGGTTGCCAGGAGCTCAGCAGAATGCCGGCCAGAGAGTCACAGATTGCTAAGAGCTGAGCAGGGAAATGCAGAGTCCTTACACATCTCTGTGCCTGGATCTTAGTGGCGTCAGTCTCTGCTAGCACCGACTAATTATGCACTATCCAGCAACACCGGCCACTGGCGCCCACCCCCCTTCCCGGCAGCCTCAGGCGGAAAAAAGTCTTGGGACGCCCCTGACTGGGGAAGATCCATTTCAGCACAATAAGTTTTCTGGCTACAAAAAACATTTTAGAGATCGCAGTGTATATCTGAATAGTGTGTCCCTCAGCATCAAACAACCCAAGTATACATATTTTAGAGTCCAAAATTAAATTAGTATGAAACACGGAATTAACCATAGAAATGATCTCCCTCCAATATCAGGGTGTCTTCACTTTTATTTTATGTTGGAAGGACCTTTTTTTAGGCTCAGGTGGACCTGATGGGGAGCTAGTCTCTCAGAGTCCTCATCTGGCTCCAGCTACCCAACAGCAAAACTCCTGGCAGCTGATTGCCTGCCAACTCTGTTCGGCCAAGAATTTTCCAACAGGCTCCTTCAATCTCATGATCGAGGGATGCCGGGCATAAGGGCACTGACAGCGGCACCTACTGTGCAAATTTTTATATCCTACCTAAGCCTATGGTTTTATCAGGCTCAGCTTTACCGAGCTGTACCGGGATGGAATGTCCGGTATGGACAATTATTATTATACAGTATTTATATAGCGCCAACAGTTTGCGCAGCGCTTTACAATATAAAGGAAGACATTACAATCACAATACAATTCAAGACAAGATGGGAAGGATGGGAAGAGAGAGAGAGAGAGAGAGAGAGAGAGAGAGAGAGAGAGAGAGAGAGAGAGAGAGAGAGAGAGAGAGAGAGAGAGACTGACCTGCGACACTAGCTGCAGCCCTACCTACAACACTCTTTATGGGTTCCAGGGAATGGTTCCCATTTACACGGGTCCCGTCTGTCTGCCATCAGTGCTATACATCTCTAATTGCAACATGTGAATATGGAACTCTAAACGTTCACACCATAAACCTGACAGAGCAGACCTGTGCGAGGAAATCTTATAACTAATCCCAAACCAAACATTTTGCCCTTGCAATAGTAAAGCGTATTCTTCTCTCAGGCCTCCAGCCTAACATGGCTCTTCCATACTGACGGCTTGAGAGAGAACACTAATCTCTTTGTATAGCTAAGTATCAACTATAAGTACATTATGGTATGTTAATGTACCCGGCTTTACTCTGTGTAAAGAAAAGCTGCTCCTTCCTAATCCTTTATACACACACTACAAAAAAACATTTCCATACAATTAGTAAGTTCCAATTCCCTCATCATCTCTTATTACTGGCAGAGGGATGTACAGTGTACACAGATCATACTGCTCTAGGCACACCACAATAAAGATGGCCTTTTATACCCTTCACACCGTCTTTGTGCACTCCACCCCAAAAGCAGAGGCTTTAGTCTGGTTTTCTTTAATACACGCTAATGCGATCAGCACCATGCCAAACTCCAGGCATTAGCAAATACACTAATTCAATAATGACACCCTCAAATTGCACAAACAAGTGCAAGAAAAATATTTCAGAACTGCACCTTAGCTGGAGAAAATCTACCCCAAAATACATCTACTAGGTTGGACTTGATGGACTTATGTCTTTATTCAACCTCAAATACTATGTAACAAATAATATGTAACCTCTCCCATCATGCTTTGCAACCCCTATGCAGTTCAAGTTCCCATTCACACCTAGATGTATTGTTGCTCAAAGCTAAATCCGACAAAGGTCTTAAGACAAGAAATCCCATACGCTTTTCTTGAGCCCGACAATACTGGAGCAACAGAGGAACTCCAGGCAAGGGCGTCCTAAGACCGGGTGTCTCCCAGACCGGAAACTGGGTGACACCCCGCCGTGACGTCATCTTGCATGCTCGGTAAACTTACGAATCCCTGCCGGCGGCCATCTTGGTGATGGTCGCCGGCAGAGAGAGGAGGGGACGTACAACTGGTGGGATAAGTTATGCCGCTGGGTCCCCTCCTCTCTCCTGAGACTGTTAGGCTCCCAGTCCATGACTGGGTGCCCGACTTTTCAGAGGGGGTGACACCAAAATGACTGTCAGTCATTTTGGTGTTACCCCTCCAATGGTGTCACTAGGGTGCGGGTCGCACCCCCCGCTTGTGACGCCACTGACTCCAGGAATCTAAAAAGCTAACTTGCTACTGTAGGTAATGTACTGTCTACTCCAGGGGTGGGCAACCCTGCTTCCAACGGTGCTTTTACTACAAATCCCATCATGCATCTGGGAGTCATACCTGTGGCTGTCAGAGTCTTGAAATGCCTCATGGGACTTGTAGTTCCACAACAGCTGGCATGCCAAGGTTGCCTTCCCTCTGGTCTACTCTGTAGGCAGAGCGACCTCTGACCTGTACAGCCTGAAATAAAATGGATCACAGTATCATTGAGGGATGTAGCTTTGATAAGCACAGCAGCAATCCTTGCCATGTAACACAAAGCCAAGCAAACACTTCATGTTTATTAAGTCCCCTTTAAACCCACGGTGCTAAGAAACATGGCTGCAGCATAGGCAACAGACTGCCTCAGGGAAGGCTGGCACAGAGAACAAGGGTGAATGAGCTGCGTTCATCTCCGGGTTTACCGGTATGTCTGTGGAGGCCGGGCGTCCATCATCGGAGTGGCAGCTCCGCTCAATGTGACCTCATGGAGATCTATGCCTAATCAGTCATCACAGCCTCACTCCGCATTATTCAGCCTTTTACATCACAAATACCGGGCCGGCCAACATGAGTCACAAGCCATGCCCAACACACTCTGGATGTTGTTGAGAATATGACAGCCCTGCCGATGCCTCCCGAGAAACCAGATGAAAATGATTACTAGCTTCTTAAAAGGTCCGTCCACAGCAAAGTCAGGCTTCAGGATTAAACCCGAATTCTGAGCACAAATGTTTTCATTTAAATATATTCTCCAATAGCCACAAAGGATAGAAATCCACTTTGTGCGAACCAAATGTCTTTGTACACCAAGATATGACCATATAAAAGTAGCTGTGACATCGTCGCTGTGCTGTGCGTAGTCTGTGCAGAGAGGAGAGCTGTGGGAGGGGCCCAGCAGGCCCCACCTACTACAGAAAACTACAGGAGGGGGTGGAGACAAGACCAGTCACCTTGCACAAGGAGAGAGATCAGCAGTGACCGGTCTTTATTACAGGAAGCTCCAAATTTCACATTGGATGACTGCACAGATCTGGAAGCAATGCACACAGCTCACCACAATGCGAGGAGGAATACACACGACTCTTGTATTTAATCAAAAATTTCATATCTTGGAGTTCAGCTTGAAGATATTTATAGCTTTCTTTTTTTTAATTGGCACCAAAATATAGTGATAACCCACAATATTTAGAAACAAAAAGAACACTGGGCAGTCCAGAAGCAAGGAATGGTAATAATAGAGAAATAGGGCTAATTCTATATTATACAGTATATATGCATATTATATATACTAGGGATGCACCAATACCGGTTTGTCGGTATTGAGTACAAGTGCCGATATTTATTTCCGGTACTCCATGATACCAGGCTTCCTGATTAGCCAGGACGCCACCTTTATGCTCCCTCGTCACTAGGTGACGAGGAATCATGGAGCCAGCTTTCCGGCCAATCAAGAAGCCTGGGGTCGGGTAGTGATTTGCCGCCGGCCGCCCCCCGGCTTCCTGATTGGCCGGGAAGCCAGCTGCATGCTCCCTGGTGACGAGGGAGCATGGAGTCGGTTTCCCAGCCAATCAGGAAGCAGGGCGGCATGTAATGACTCGTAGCCTGGCTTCCTGATACCAGAAGTCCTGATATCGGGGATAGGCATTGGGAGCATTTGGGCGAGTACGCAGTTGGGACCACAGTCGCCAAACAAACCATTGATAACACAATACACCACCATGGATTGAGATCCTGCAGCGCTCGCAAGGTCACGTCAAGAAGGCACATGTACAGGCCTGTCTGAAGTTTGCCAATGAACATCTAAATGATTCAGAGAAGGATTGGGAGAAAGTGCTGCGGCCAGATGAGACCACAATTATGCTCTTTGGCATTAACGCGACTCACCGTGCTTGGAGGAAGAAAAATGCTGACTATGACCCTAAGAACCGTCTTACCTCTGTGCTTGCCAACAAGGGTTTCTCCACCAAGCACCAAGTCATGTTTTGCTTGGGGATCAAATACTTATTTTACTCACTGAACTGCAACTCAATTTATAACATTTGTATCATGTGTTTATTCTGAATTTCTGGTTGATATTCTGTCTCTGTCATTTAAAATACACCTATGATAAAACATGATGGACCCTTAATTTCTTTGTAAGTGGGCAAAGTTACAAAATCTGCAGGGGGTCAAATAATCATTTCCTCACTGTATTTGTGTATATTATACAGTATATGTGTATATTATACAGTATATGTGTATATTATATATACACATTATCTAATTGAAGAAATGAAGGCCAAATAGCAAATATGTGACGTGATCACGGTGCACATCCTAGGCCACTGACAACTCTTATTTGTGTTACAAGTGAATGCCGGAGGGGTGATGGACACAGTGACCCTGATTAACTTAGCACTAAATTTACTAAAAAAAGTGGAGTATGCTCACTTCACTAGTCAGATCCTTCAGGCACCCTGTAGGGCAGGGGTAGGCAAACTCTAGACCTTTAGCTGTGGTGCAACTACAAATCCCATGAGGCATTGCAAGACTCTGACAGCCATAGGGATGACTCACAGAGGCAGGTGCATGGTGGGATTTGTAGTTTCACCAAATCTAGAGGGCTGGGGTATGCCTACCCCTCCTGTAGTGGGTGGAGCTTGCTGGGTCCCTGCCACAGCTCTGTTCTCTACACTGGCTATGTGCAGCACAGTGATGCTATCATTGCTACTTTTACATGTGCGTTAGAAAAGGCATTCGGCTTTGTGGCTTTTGAGTAAGTTATTTAAATGAAGGTGTGTCTGGGGTTCAGCTTTAAGTAGTAGCTCCGTCTTTGTACCAGCTTCCTGCTGTGCAGTGAACTACAGGATTCAGACTGGGAGAGGAAGGGCTGAGCACTGTAGTCCAGGGTGTTGTTGCTCCTCCCCAGTCCAGTCTCGGAAGGCATGACCACACTGTAAAGCTTTAACTGCAGTGGAGCAGAGTGTGGTCATGGGCCTGGCACAGGGTGTCTGGTTTAGAAAATCAGATTGAACCAAATTACCAATTTTTGGCAGGTAAGACCCGTCACACTCACATATTTAAATGTTACTTTAGCTCTCTGCCTTAATTTCCACCTAAATAATTATATTTATTTCATCAATCTAGAATTAGAAATATAAAGAGACAACCGTGACTCTACTTACAGCCACCAGCGCCGGGTTTCTTTGTCCCAGATTATTAGACGTTTGGTGGTGCCGATCTCCACCGATATCGCTGCCGTTCTCCGAGAGCAGCTGCTGCTGTTGCTGGTGCAGGCGGTAGTCCGGGGGAGCAGCACAGGTGCTCTTGTTGTGCTTGCTGTTCTTCCTGGTCCCTTGGCCGTGTTGCACCAAGGTCAGCAGTTGCAGGGTATTCTCCCTCTCTCTATCCGTGTTCTCCACCCTGCTGCGCTCATAGCGACCCTCGCAGTTCAGGTGGTGCTGGCGGCACACAGCGATCCGCGCCCGCAAACGCTCCACTATGGCAGTGTGCAGGCGAGGGGCAGCCGCTCCACCTCCGAGCAGGCCGACGCCAGAGACACCGATTCCGAGGCTTCCCGCTGGGGCTTGTGGGGGGGCCGTTTCCCCCATAATTTCCGCACGGTATGGAGGCACTTTTCCCAATACCTGATGGAATCACAGATGAGTAATAATAATTCCTAGTGCCACATTAATGGAGGCTTGAAGACGATCCAGGAAACGCCAAACAAAATAGATGTATGCAGCAGAAGGTCCTGTCCTAGAAGAAAGAAGAATGTTAGTGCCTTGTGTTCATCAAGCATTTCATACACAGTACAGATGGAAAGAATCTGCGCCTGGAGAACTACAAGCCCCAGGATATTGTAATGCAGCAATGGACAGATTAAAGTACACCTCTCATGACACCTGTCATGCCGACCCTTTAGATTTAGAGCAATCTTTCTCAACCACGGTTCCTCCAGAGGTTAGAGGTTCCTTGACTAACCATAAATGTAACATCTAATATAATGGACATTCTTCTTCCAACTGTCCACCAATATGAGTGCCCTTGTCCACAGACCATAAATATAAGGAGGAGTGGGCTTCTTTACCGAGCACTATTGTAAAGGATTTTCTTTGTTAAACTGTTTACCAATGTGAGAAGTTTCTAATCCTACTGACCAAAAATGTAAGAAGTCCTTTTCTTTTGACCTCCAATGTAAGGTGGACCCTTCTCCACTGATCATTAATGTAGGGGGCATTTCTCCACTGACCTCCAATGTAAGGGGGGATTTTTCCACTGACCACAAATGTACGGGGAATTTCTACACTGACCACCAATGGAGGGGGGATTTTTCCACTGACCACCAATGTAAGGTGGAATTTCTACACTGACCACCAATGGAGGGGGGATTTTTCCACTGACCACCAATGTAAGGTGGAATTTCTACACTGACCACCAATGGAGGGGGGATTTTTCCGCTGACCACCAATGTAAGGTGGAATTTCTACACTGACCACCAATGGAGGGGGGATTTTTCCGCTGACCACCAATGTAGGGGGAATGTATCTAATGACCACCAATGTAGGGGGAATGTATCTAATGACCACCAATGTAGGGGGAATGTATCTAATGACCACCAATGTAGGGGGAATTTATCTAATGACCACCAATGTAGAGGGCATTTCTATACTGGCCACAAATGTAAGGTGGAATTTTTACACTGACCACCAATGTGGGTGAATTTCTACACTGACCACCAATGAGGGGGAATTTCTACACTGACCACCAATGTAGAGGGAATTTCTACACTGACCACCAATGTAGAGGGAATTTCTACACTGACCACCAATGTAGGGGGAATTTCTCCATTGTCATCCAACGTAAGGGGAATTTCTCCATTGAACACCAACAGTTTCTCCACTAACCACCCATGTATTGGGACATAACAATTTTCACAGTTTGTTTTCTAGTCAGTATTATTATTTGTTTTTATTTGAATGATTATATAGAGCACTGTTTTATGATAATATCTACAATTTACTTACCTTAAAATTATTTCAGGGGTTCCTTTGGAGTGACAAGGTTGAGAACTGCTGCTCTAGAGGGCTTCAATACTTTCCTACTGACCCAGAACAAGCTGAACCATATATATCCTCTACTGCTTCATGAAGGTGCTCAAAGTCTAACACACCGTGTGGCCAGTTTTTTTAAGAGGAAGCCATTTAACCTTCTAGTATGTGTTTGGGTTGTGGGAGGAAATCAGACAACCCAAGAAATCCCACACACAGCGAACATATAAACTCCATGTAGATACTGCCCTCAGTAAAACAAAAAAAAAACAGTTCCCGACCACTATAAGGCAAGATTGATTGTTATTTAGCTAGTCTGCAGCCAAAATTTAGAAGGGATGGTCGGCACCAGGTCATGTGACCAACAACAAGCATATGTCATATGTTCCCTACTAAAGGTGAAGATCACAGTCCAGGCAGAGCACCAAGGAGCACTAAACAGCTGCTTCTTTAATAATGGTAAAAAATATTGCAGTGGCAGCATTTCTTTAGATGTGAGGACTTCTCTATAGCAGAGACATAACCATGTGTTGGACAATTCCAGAGTCACAGAATACCCCATGGCCAACATTCCTTTGGATGTAAGGACTGCCCCAAAAGTGTTAAGAATACACAGTTGTAAGACATTCTAATGTATACATAGCAAAGTTAACTAGAACACCTGGTTCAATAAAACTGCAACCGAATGTATAGTTTACTTTACATACAATGGGTTGAATAATATTTAACTTAAGCCTTTGTCTACACCTGGGCAGTGTATTGGGCGCTTCTTAAAACACAACAACCCTCAACATGAAAATTCTCATTCTATTCAATGGTTCCCATTTACACCATGCTTGTTGCGTGTAATAGTACATGAGCTTTTTTTCAAACAGAATGGTATGTTTTTAGCCTCGTAGATTTTAACAGGAGCTAGGGATGCACTGATACGTTTTTTTGGTATCAAGTACCGATATTTTTTTTCCAGTACTCGCCGATATCAGAAGTCCCATTAAGGAAGCCAGGCGGTGTGTAATGACTCAACACCTGGCTTCCTGATTAGCCTGGAAGCCGTGCAGAGTGTAAAGACTCGGCACCAAGCTTCCCAATTAGCAAGGAAGCCATTTTGAAAGCATGGAGCTGGCTTCCTGGCCAATCAAGAAGCCAGGGGGCGTGTAATGACTCACCGTCCGGCTTCCTGATTGGCCAGCTTTCCGACCAATCAGGAAGGCGGGGAGCGAGTCATTACACGCTGCCTGGCTTCCTGATTGGGCATGGAGCCGGCTTCCCGGCCAATCAGGAAGCCGGACAGCGTGTAATGACTCGCTGCCCGGCTTCTTCATACCGGAATGTCAAGTATCAGGCTAGACATCTGAGCATTTGGACAAGTACTCGCCCAAATACTCGGCATCGGCATACTAGTATCGGTATTGGTGCATCCCTAACAAGAGCTCCTTAAAATGTGCAACACAAGAGTTTTTAGTGCATTTTTCATGCGTCTTTGTGGCTGATAATTGGTTTCCTTCTCCTAGCAACCTCAGGCCTGTGAACAAAATTAAGGATTAGGAGTGTCTATGCTGGATTTAGACACATTCATCTGCCTGGAAAGGGCCTACAAGAACTTATACAACCCCAGTGATGCCCATTAACGGAACTGGGGCAAGCAGTAGAGGACATGGGAAGAAATTGGGCATGAAGTTTTCCCGAATTAGGAGATCTGGATTTAGACATTTCATCTGCCTGGTGAGGGCCTACAGGAACCTCTACATCCCCAGTGATTCCCATTACAGGAATTATGGCAATTGGTAGAGGACCTGGGAAGAAATTGGGCATGCGGCTTTCCAAAATTAGGAGATCTGATGCAGCTGGATTTAGACATTTCATCTGCCTGGTGAGGGCCTACAAGAACCTTTACAACCCCAGAGATGCCCATTACAGGAAATGTGGCAAGTGGTAGAGGACCTAGGAAGAAATTGGGCATGAAGTTTTCCCGAATTAGGAGATCTGGATTTAGACATTTCATCTGCCTGGTGAGGGCCTACAAGAACCTTTACAACCCCAGAGATGCCCATTACAGGAAATGTGGCAAGTGGTAGAGGACCTAGGAAGAAATTGGGCATGAAGTTTTCCCGAATTAGGAGATCTGGATTTAGACATTTCATCTGCCTGGTGAGGGCCTACAAGAACCTTTACAACCCCAGAGATGCCCATTACAGGAAATGTGGCAAGTGGTAGAGGACCTAGGAAGAAATTGGGCATTAAGTTTTCCCGAATTAGGCATGCGGCTTTCCAAAATTAGGAGATCTGATGCAGCTGGATTTAGACATTTCATCTGCCGGCTGAGGGCCTACAAGAACCAAGAAATTGGGCATGAAGTTTTCCTGAATTAGGAGATCTGATAGATCTGGATTTAGACATTTCATCTGGCTGGTGAGGGCCTACAACAACATCTACAACCCCAGTAATGCCCATTACAGGAATTGGGGCAATTGGTAGAGGACCTGGAAAGAAATTGGGCATGCAGATTTAATGCAGATTTCCCAAATTAGGAGATTTGATAAAGCTGGATTTACGACCCGAGTGATGCCCATTACAGGAACTGGGTCAAGCAACCTGGGAAGAAATTGGGCATGAAGTTTTGGTGTTGTAGAGTCTTGTGATAAGACTAGACTCTACAACGCCACCCAGAAAACCCAGGAGACAGATACAAGGATGATGACATTTGATTATACTGCTTTCCATCGGCCAAAACAAAAACACCTGAAGTTCGAAAACAGAAAAATGCTCCAAAAACACCTGAAAGCGCTCATGCTCAAGTGCGACCGGGGGCTAAGACTCTGATTGATAGGAATCTAACCAACTATAGGAGCAGGGGGATGAAGATTTGGTGACTACCATCTGTAGTAAATTCCTGTTTTGTACAGAAGGGACACTTGAATTCTATTTGTAGGCTACAACAGATCCTGTATGGCCCAAATTAAAAAAGAGGTCATTTTTTAAAAGGGAAATTCCAGTGTATTTTCCTCGAGTCATTACTGCAACGTTTCCCAAAAACTCATTTCTGATGTCCCCCGTGTTGTTTCCACACACAGGAAAAATCTGCTGCTCACTGATGCAGATGTTGTGGCCGCTTGTTCCCCAGGCTCTGCGATATTTAGTATCACCCACACACAAGGTACGGGCACAAGTCTGACAATATCAGAGCCAAAGATCCGCCTGTGAATCCAAACATCAGACCGTTCCTCAGGAAACGAGCGCCGTGTGTATACAGAGATCTGCAATACTCTGGAGAAAGGGTCAATGTAGAATGTTCTGTGTACTGGTCAAAGGATCGTTCCAAAAATCTCCAACTTCACGTGACAATAAAGTCCGAATTCTATAAGCTATTTCAAATGTTTACATCACTTACAATGGACACTGCTCCTGGATGTGTAAAACAGACATCTCAACTATCCCGGATGTTCCGGGAGTCTCCCGCTATTAGATAACGGCTCCCGGACACCCGGGAGACAAACATCTATATAGCAGAGTAAATCTTTCCGTGCTGTCTGGTTTTTTCTTTCTGACATCGGGGGCGCCAGAAAAAGAAAAAAACCCGCCATAGGAGCTAATAGCTAGATTGCTATTGGCTATTTCAATGTGCAATAGCCAATAGCAGATTAGCTTTTGCACCCGTCCACTGCTGCTGTCGTCAATCAGCAGAGGTGGACCTGAAGTTCTCCATCAGGTCCACCTCTGCTGACTGACAGCAGCAGCTGTCAGAACACTAAAAACTAAAACCAGCAGATAGCAAAGGAAGCATTAACTCCCCTTCTATCTGCCATCATTTCAGGGGGGTGCTCTCTTCCTTGTTGTTGCACCCCCCCCCCCCCAGAGGAGGTGGGGGGTTGATAGAGGGCACCTCCCTGTAATGAGAAGGGCACCTTCTGAAATGACTTATATCAGGTTGGGATCCCTGGTAAAAGTTCTAGTTTCCTGCAGAATCAGCTGGTCCACCGAGCACTATTAGGCCCCATTCACACCAGGGCAGAAGCGTTTCAGCGCGGTTTCTGCGCAATTCTTGAAAGGGTTGTTTTTAGGCATTTTTAAGCGCCTTTCAGTGCTGAAGTGTAATTAAAATGCCCAAAAGCATGCTGATCAGCGCTTTTCCATTGAAATCTATATGCGCGGGAACAGCAGCTCAGGGAGCATCTTGGGCGGCAGGCGGTTCGGATCGCGCGATTGCATAAACAGTCCCCATAGGAATGTATGGGGTTGTTCATGTCGGTGGTTCAGCGTGGACAAATCCACGCGACTGAACCGCCATGACGTGAACAGGGCCCCAGGGTGGCTCCTATCCCTTGCAGGGTCCCATGTAGCCGCCCTTGTGTGTGTAAGCTACAAACACACAGACACAGCAAGGAAAGACACTCCCCTCCCCCTGCTTCCCTACCCTCCTTCTTACATCTTCCTCTCCCATCTGGTAGATGGGCAGTTGCTGGAGCCTGCTCTGTCCCCTGTGATCTTGTACTGGACAGGAAGTTCAGGGAAGTGGAGCTGAGAGAGTTGGAGCCGTTTAGAAACACGATGACTGTAAGTATTTGGGCAAAAATGTAAAGAAATGCTTTGCTGGGGAATGCATGTTTGTTTGATCCGGATTCATTATTGAAAAAAGAGTTTCATTCTCCTTCATCCACTGGCCACCCGTATGTTGTATATAAACGGCCGGACGGCTGGTTCTTCAATGCGCATATGTAATAGTCCTCTGATGTCTCCATCAAGAGGACCTGTCACTGTATCTGTGCTATTATTTAGGGGGCTTCTTAGCCCCCTGTGTGACAGCAATAAAGTGAAGTGTAAAAAGAAAATAAACAATTGAAAGTCATATTTAAAATAATTTTTTTTAATTCCCTCGCCCCCCATTCACGCACATATGAACGCAAACACGCGCAAGGTGCGCCTACGTGTGAAAACGATGCTTGTGCCGCACATGTTACATATCGCCGGGAATGTCGCAGTGCGAGCAATAATTCTAGCGCCATCAATGGCTGATAACACTAAACTGATGACGGAAGACGCGCGACATTTCTCTGATCATACAGGAAAAGGTTTCAGTGGCTCAGTGTGAAGCTGTGGCGGGTGTGTAGATCTCACGTTGTATTCTGAAAGCGTTCAGCACCAGATGAAACATTGCCAACAAAGGTCAAGTGATCCAAGCCGACCGCCAACGCTTCGTGAACGCCGGTATACGGACGCACGGCGGCGGCGCGCTGCTCTGTATCATAGTCAGTTCCCAGCTATTGTGTGCCTACAGAATAATACAACAGCCAAAGTGTCTCATCCAATCACATCCCCAGGGGGCTCATTCACACCACCAGGGGCATGCATGTGTTTGTGAAGAACATTGTAAATGCATATAAGGTCACAAAGGTGGAACTCCATGCATCTGTGACTTTATTCAACCTCAAATACTATGTAACTACTATGAGGGGAATTTATCAAAACTGGAGCAGCTGTGCACGGCAACCAATCAGCTTCTCTCTTTCGTTTTCAAATCTTAACTGAACAAACTGAAGAGTGAAGCTGATTGGTTGCCATGGGCGACTGCTCCAGATTCTGACTGCTCCAGTTCTGATAAATTCCCCTCTGTGTAGCTACGGTATGTAAATACTATGTAAGTATGTAAATGCTATGTAAATATTATGTAAGTATGTAAATACTATGCAACTATGTAAATATTATGTAAGTATGTAAATGCTATGTAAATACTATATATGTAAATACTATGCAACTATGTAAATACCATGTAAGCATGTAATTATTTTAAATGGTATCCCTCACACTGTGAGGGGAATTTATCAAAACTGGAGCATACAAAATCTGGAGCAGTTGCCAAGGGCAACCGATCAGCTTCTTCAGTTTTTTCAGTTTTAGTTAAGATTTGAAAATGAAAGAGAGAAGCTGATTGGTTGCCATGCACAGCTGCTCCAGATTTTGTCTGCTCCAGTTTTGATAAATTCCCCTCTGTGTATTTACCTACATTTAGAGAATATAGTGCCTGGGATGGATTGATACTCAGAACGTGTACATTTGCAGGTACATATAAGGCCTCATTCACATAGGTGGCTGAACCCGTACAATGTAAATTCTGTCTTATCCCCCTCCGCCAGAAAGCCACAGGTGCCAGATACAGCCTCCCGTGGAAGTCAATGGCTGTGCGCAGCTACGTGCCGGTAGCATACAGACGCATACCTCTGGACGTATATCTCTGGACGCAGGCTGTCTGTATGCAGGGATGTGCGTCCGTACACATTCACAGCTATATACCTGCATACAACCGTTAAATTCTGTGGTAAGCTGTATGGAGAACCTGAAGCTACCTACCCCAAATACGCCAGAACTTACTTTGTACATATGTTTAAAGATGACCCTTGCAGTGCCCCCCCCGGGGGTTACATACTCCTATTGCCTAGCTAGGTGGTAGGATTAAGGTGCAAAACCTTATTCCTCGCTCCAGCCCCCTCAGGTCGCAGGCAGTCTCACTCTAATGGAGGACTACTGGACCTGCATTGTACTTGACGTCAGTGCGCGACCGCCGGCCGGAGCGCCTTAGAGAATCGGTTTCAGGGGACCGGTCGCACAGATGGAGGGAGCCTGCCAGGGCAAGGATTGCAGTGCATGTGCCACCCATAATCTATCCCTAGACTTTTTGAGCATTTAACCCCTGCAGTATGGATGGGGTAACAACACTGCGGGGGGAGACTTAAAAAAAAAATCTCGGAGATCAGGTTGAAACGCAGCTCTGGGTATTAGAAACTTTGCCTTTAAATAAAACAAACGCAGGAGGCCAGCGCGAATGTAGAGGAGTAAGGTGGGGATTCCCAGCGCTGGATCCCTACTCCCTATCTATTGCAAAAGTTTGGAACCAATCAGACACCTGCAATCCCTCCCTCTGTGATGCTGGGAGTTGTAGTCCACCAGCCTCATGATATAAGTCTTTCCCAGGCATATTTTAGGAAATTCTGGGGAATGATTTGGGTGTCACCTTACCTAGTGCAGCTCCAGCCCGCAGCCTCCAATAGGAGCGATCAATGAGGGTGATCCATAGCAGAACATATCGTCCGGGCTTCTCCTCCAGCTACAGCTCCGCTCTATGTCATCGGAGAAGAGCCGCCTCCGGCACAGGTGAGCTCCGATCCGCACACACACACATGGGAAAGGCGATGCAACATTTACTAACTTTTCTCCTCGCCTGTTCTCAGCTCCGTCCGCCGATCCCTCCGCACCGCGGACACTGCACAGACTCTCATTGTGCGCGGCTGGGGAGGAGCTCTCACCCGCCCCCTGCTGGTACAGCCGAGGAACTGCAGTTCAAATCAGCGCTGCGCTGGGAATGCTGAGTGAGGTGCACAGGAGCCCTCTGCTGGGCAATTGTGAGAATGCAGCGAACTGCAATTTAATGACCATTCGAGCTCCTGGGGTAAAAAAACAAAAACATTTTTGACAGTTGCAATGGAAAAATGAATTGCCTCTAAAGCTGAAATATGGCAGGAAGGAGGAAGGGGGGGTGTAACATGCTGACCTTCAAAGAACAACTCCGGGCAGGAATTGTATTAAACCGTTCAGTGGGACCACCCCCGTACTGCAAGGGTTAAGTGTTCGTTTTTCCCTACGTTCAAAAATAACACGTTATACCCATTTGATCCTCGGAGCCGGCCGGCTGTAACAGTGCTCCCTCCAGCCTGTTTTGTCCCCTGCTACAGGGATGGTATGCCCCTCAGCGTCCTCACACTATGTAATGACTCAGGGACCTTAGACTGCTGCAGCAGACAGGGGAAATGCTCCAGGGTGGGGTCTTTGACCAGCTTGGGGGATCGGGTGAGTATAACTTTTTTATTTTTGACCCTAGGCAAAAAGTCGCTTATCCCTTGCAGTGTAGGGGGTAGCCAATGTAGGCTACCCCTACATTGCAAGGGTTAAGTGCTCATATTTGAACCTTGGAGCCAGCTGGCTGTGACAACGTTCCTTCCAGCCTGTCTCCCCCTACCCTGCAGGAATGATATGTCTCTTGGGGCCCTCATACAAACACAGTGTATAGAGCCTGATGATTCAGGGGATCGGTCTAAGAGCAAGCCAGCTTTGAGGATCGGGTGAGTATAACTTTTTTATTTTTGACCCTAGGCAAAAAAGGAGCACTTAACCCTTGCAGTGCAGGGCATAGCTCCTCTGCAAGGGTTAATAACATTTTTACCCCAAGTTCTGCTTTACAGATGATCTCCAGGAAAAAAAAAACCTAATTTTTGACAGCTGCTATATAAAAGTATATAACCTCTAATGAGAGGTTTCCGCCGTGACGTCATCGCGCATCTTGGTGATACCTGCCGGTAGATGCTGGCTGGGAGAGGAGGGGACGTTCACCCGGCGAGATAAGTTACGCCGCCGGTTCACCTCCTTTCTTGTGCAACTGTCAGGTTTTCGGTCCTTGATCAAGTGCCTGACTTTTCAGAGGGGGTGACACCAAAATGACTGTCGGTCATTTTGGTGTCACCCCTCCAATGGTGTCACCCAGGTGGGGGATGCACCCCCCTAGTAAAGCCACTGGGGGTAACGTTATGAAAGAGGGCACCCAGATTTAGATAAGCTCTCCTGCCCGCATACCCATACAACGCCCGGGCCAGGGTTGAGGGGAAGAGGCCCTTGTTCTCATCAACATGGCTGCTCTGCCATTGGATCCCCCTGGGGAAAGCATCCGCCCAATGTTGAGAGCATGTGGCCTGCATGGTGCGGGGCGGGCGCACAATAGCCCCCCTCCTCTGCCAGGCCACTGCTCAGATCAAGGGTCTCATCTTCTTTGGGGTTCCTAGGTGACATTAAGGGTCTGAAAGACCCCTGATGTCTCCATAAAGAGGTCACATTATATTTGCTATTACATAGGGAGCTTCTTAGCCCCCTATGTGATAGCAATAAAGTTGAATGTAAAAAAAAGAACATTTTAAAAATCAAAATAACAGATAAAAAAAAAAATGCAAACATTTTTTCACTCTGCATTACTTAATCCAGACCTCTGCATTCTATGTTACTTACTCCTGAACCCTGCACTCTGCATAAATTATTACTGACCTCTGCACTCTACATTATCTACTGCTGACCCTCTGCACTCTGTGTTACTTATTACTGACCCCTGCACTCTGTGTTACATAGTCCTGACAGCAGCACTATGTATTACTTACTCCTGACCTCTGCACACTGTGTTACTTACTCCTGACCTCTGCACACTGTGTTACTTACTCCTGACCTCTGCACACTGTGTTACTTACTGTTGACCTCTGCAATACTTAATCCTGACCTCTGCATTCTACGTTACTTACTGCTGAACCCTGCACTCTGGTACATACTCCTGACCCCTGCATTAATTACTACTGACCTCTGAACTGTGTTACTTACCTCTATTCTCTGTGTTATCTACTCCTTATCCCTGCTTGCCTGGATGACTCTTCTGTATCCTGATCTGGTGCTGCTTGCTCGCACGGTTCTGACCCGGCTTTCCTGATTCGGCACCTCACTGCCCGCTAGTTGCCAATCCGGCTCGCCTGACTCCGCTTCTGTCTCCTGCTCAGATACCATCTGATCTGATTCTGCAGTCACTCTGCTTTCACCACAGAGTCTGCAGTCCTGCGCGAGCTACGGGCACTTGTGCCTCTCTCAGTCTGCATCCTCTGTTCCACCTCCAGGAGTGCACAGATCAGAGATGCAAGGGGAAGCCTCCCTCATGACTTCAGGCCTCACCAGTTACGTGACACTGAGGAGCCCGTAAAAGGAAGCTGGGTGATAGAGTCCTATCTAGTTGAACTACACAGGACTTTTGCTACCTAAAAAAATCTTCACCCATCAGGGGCCACAGCAGGTGTTGCAGATACTTGGAACGGTTCCTGTATAATATACACAATTTACAGGTCCATTACAGTTGCTCTTTAAATCACCAACTTCTGTACTCTGCCCCATTTGTTTATGATCGACGCTGGCTGCCTTTGTTATATGCAGGTGGCGGGCACACAGTTTTATTGTTTCACTGTTCCATCTAATTCCTCCTCTTGACACACTCCATTAAAAACACATTTTATGAATCGTCTAGAATGGATTGTCTAGAATGGATTTATGACGGGGTGACAGGTCTGGCTGGAGAGCAGCTGAGACGTTGTCAGGTCTGGTCATTTCAGAGTAATCTGACAGCTCAGCACCAGCCAGCTTGTTGGGCACTGCGGTTAATCAATCACAATGGACCTTCCTGCCTGACCCGTGCC
Organism: Nanorana parkeri; assembly: GCF_000935625.1. Lineage (NCBI taxonomy): Eukaryota > Metazoa > Chordata > Amphibia > Anura > Dicroglossidae > Nanorana > Nanorana parkeri. Next base: position 1,861,616 of record NW_017306370.1, on the reverse strand, counting down.
AATCACACTCGGTGCCAGCCGTGGGGGCACACCTCCATTAGTCAGAATACTGAGAATTCTGAGCACGTCAAAATATCACTGCGCTGTTACAATCTGTATTTGTACATTTGAATTAGTATTAAAACAATGCATGAAAAACAGCGCATCTTGGCTACACTTTGTATTAATAGATGAGAGGTGTCCACAGACTTCCGGGGGACGCTGAACTGTCATTAAAATACTTTTATCTCAGAAAGACAAGATACCTTTTGTTTTAATGAAAGATGCTGGCATTAGAAAACTGTTACCTGTTAACATTCATATTGCCCTAACATTGGGATTCCCTTTCAAATTCAAAATATACATGTTGTTTCTGTAGTTTAATCTAATTAGAACTATGAGGTGAGTGGAAATCACTCATGTCATAGTTCTCCTTTAAGATAATGAACCCTGTCTGTAATGTGCTGCCAGATCTCATGATCAGTTAAAAACTAGATATGAACACTCTGCGCTAACAAAGGGTTAAAGACTTAGAAGCATTGTATGTTATGAGAGGAACCTCAGCCTGCCCCTGGTCTTTCTATGGAGACAGACAGAGTTTCCACTCACGGAATGAGAAAGGAGCATGCAAATGCAACATCGAAACATCTAAAAAAGGTAAGAAATATTTTTTAGAAAAATATTTTTCGGTATGCTGTGTGAATGGGCACATAAACAACATATAGGGAGGGGGGTTCTCAAATTTGACTGCAAAAGTGGAAATGCACTATAAGGAAGAACTCCAATCAGCTTGTAAAAATCCCCTTTTTGGTACGGCACCACCCCCCACCCCCATATTAAGGCTCTAATGCTGGTTTTGTCAAGGGATAGGTTGTCAGATCGGAAGTGAGGAAAAAGGTATTTGATTCAGTCTTTTCTATGTCCCTTAAAATAAATGGGCAGTAGAGCCTTACTATATTTGGGGGGGGGG
>NW_017306370.1:1823826-1860598 GCF_000935625.1 Nanorana parkeri | reverse complement strand
TTCATATTGAAAAGGAGAACTATGAGGTGAGTGATTTCCACACATCCTCATAGTTCGAGCCGCCTTGTGACAATGAAACTGTCACAGGTCGGCTCAATAGATCGGGAGGTGAGCGAACACATACCGGCGCTTGCTCACTTCTCGATCATCTTCCTGCAGAGAGCCGTGACTGTCACTCACGGCTCCCCTCAGGGATTCCCCCCCTCCCCGATCCTCCAGCCCTGAGTGGCGGAACAGACGGGGGAGGGGGCGGGCACAGCTGGCTCTCCCTCTAGATAGGCAGAGCCAGTTGTCATTCACATCCGCCCCGGCTGCAGCAGTCTCAGTATACTGCAAGCTGTAGCTTGCGATATACTGAGCTTTGGGTCACGGGAGGAGGTTCGTATAAGTCCTCTCGTGACCCTTAGAGAACTATGGGGAAAAACACTTACCTCATAGTTCTCTTTTAAGTAAATTTTTTTTACATCGTCGCTCTGCCCTTGTAATTTCCCTTCTAAAGTGAACAGCTCGACTTTAGTAAATCAACCCCAAAAGACTTCCAATGTGTCAAGAAGCAGGAAAACACCGATGTGTAGGAAGCAAAGCGTGCATATTTAATAAGCAAATGTGGCTGCCCCCTTGTATACATATAAATCAAACTAAATCTAGAACAAAGCTTTTTTTTTTTTTTTTTACAAAAATAAAACGCCATAAAATTGACATCAAGCTGATTTTTCTTTTTTTACAAAGTTTCTCTAAAATACAGGAAAAAAAAAGAAGACGGTTCATTCCCTTTCATCTGTGAAAAAACGTTGATTCACAAGTTATAGGAATCGGGAAGCCGGGTGGCGAGTCTTTACACGCCGCATGGCTTCCTGAATGGGACTTCCGGTATTCGGTATCGGCAAGTACCAACATTTTTTTTATTGGCACTTGTACTCAATACCTGTATCGGTGCATCCCTAGTATTTTCCACATTGAAATCTACTAAAGGACCAGTGGCAATGTAACCAGCAATGACCTGGGTGACACTGAGACAGGAAGTTAGGGGAAATCTTCCCATTAGAGACATACAAAGCAATGAATAAAGAGAAACAATATTGTATATTCCAACTCTATCCAAAAGGAAAATTGTTCTACTTAAAACAAAAAACATCTAGTCTGTAAATTGGAACATATTTTACATAAAGTCCAATTAAAATCAGCTAAATACGCTCCAGATGCATGAAATAAAAGGTGTGCAAAGTCTTACCGTTCATGTTCTATGGAATGCAGCTAAAGCCGGTGTTGAAAAGCCTGTTCCCTGCCAGCATGGTGTAGAGAAGGACCATTGCTCTGTGTGGAAGCAGTGGTCTCATTGCAGAGGTCAGACATGATGCATCAGCTCCCTGCTGAGTCAAAGCTATAGCTCTGCAATTAACAAAGCTCATGATCCGCGCGCTGTGACTCAGCAGGTGGTGTTTTGGGCCCTGGCAGGGAGACCGCTGCTTCCACACACAAAGCAAGGATCCTTGCTGGCAGGGAACAGACTTTTATTCTCAAGCTGCAGCTGCTGTGCAAAGCAAGTTATGACATGTACATGCCATAGCGACCCAGGCCGGGCCCCCCTGTGCCCGGGCCCCATGGGTCGCTATGGCGATTGTTACGCCACTGTCCCTAGATGAAAGCTCTGTTACACTGGAGTTAGGGGCGGCACTTCACAGAGAGGCCTTGATGCGGCAGTGTGGCTTTTACGTATATTTGCAAATGTATGCAAATATAAACTCTGTTGTAATGCAAATTGTTAAAGCAGTTTAGACTTTTTGTTTCTTTTTTACTGAGTAGCAGGTAAGTGTGCTTAGCTACTTTTTTTTTTTTATTGTATTGTTCTGTGACTGGATAAGATCCCACTTTTACAGGGTGTCCGGTTTATGCATACACTAACCTGTTATGGGAATATGGATGGGCTGCCACTGCTGGCGATGCTAGTTGCCTGCTGGCTAGGCTGAACCTGCTGGCCATAATCTGTAGGCTTCTGCCGGCCCTTTAAAAAGGGGCTCAGAATAACAGGAGGCGGAGGCTTGCTTCCTGATCATGTGATCGCTGTGATTGGCTGTCAAAGCAATGATATGATTGCGAGCCTAACGTATCATAAACTGTGACTGGGAGCAGTCCGTGATAGCTCTCTCACTGTGCTGCGAACACAGAGTGAGTGCACCTTCAGCACAGAACAGTGGGTTGGCTGGACATATATATATGCATCCAGCCGGCATTAAAGCGACACTACATTCAGGAGTTAAATCTTAATTAATGCATTCAAGTACCTTAACTATTACCAAAAATGTATCTTATTTGTGTATCACTCGGCTGTAGATCCTCAAATCATCTCTGAATTGGTGCTGACACTGTCCTTCCTTCTGGAGGGTGGCTACTTTTGTTCCCCATGGTCCCTGTGTGTGTTGTAAAGTAGTCACCGCTCCAAGCTCGCTCTTTGTGATGGACTACAATCTTATGCTTATTTTACTAATTTGTATTGAAATTGTAGTCCATCACGGGAGCGAGCTTGGAGCGGTGACTACTTTTCAACACACATAGGGACCATGGGGAACAAAAGTAGCCACCCTCCAGAAGGAAGGACAGTGTCAGCACCAATTCAGAGACGATTTGAGGATCTACAGCCGAGTGATACACAAATAAGATACATTTTTGTTATTAGTTAGGTTACTGGAATGCATTTTAAAGATTTAACTTTGGAGTTTAGTGTCACTTTAAAGCCCAACCTCCTTACTCATGCAGATGTGCATTACACCAGTGGGAAGTGGTTAATACTTTGATTTACCTGGTCAGGTTAAAAACAAAAGAAACCCCAAAGACATGTCCTTCAAGATAAAACAAAAGACAATACAGAACCCTAAATCCACAATCGATCCAGAGAAAGGCACACACCCGTAGATGGACCATTTTGTGTTCATTAGGGAAACAATTCTTTTACATCCAACAGACTAAAATGCTATTGGAAGCTTATGTCCTAAAGTGGAAGTCTGTGTCAAGAAACTCGTATGACTGTGAAAAGATGAAAGTTTGTCAAAATTCATGACATCTTAAGCAAAACCAGGTGTGGATAACAAAAAAGCTTCTGAAGAGAACTAGCCAATCAATACAGGAAAGAGAAAGATGGGAGGACCAGTCCACCAATCACTGATGTAGGGGGTATCATGGCACGACCTGTCTTGAGCTTGAAAGAGAAGATTATAACATAAGTAAGAAGACGGAACAAGCTTACAGATGATGGCATCCAAGATATCCGTGTACAGTGCCAGTTATTAGGGATAAGCTGACTGATTTTGCATGGGAGGTAGTTCTGGTCAGTATGCGACGGGAAAAGTACAAAGTGCAAGTACGATGACATCAGGCAATGTTCCATTTTTGAGAGACCTGTTTTTATTGTGTTAGGCCAGGCACAATTAAATCAAATTCAATCAAAACTATTTAAAAAAGGGGAGTTGAACTTTTTCATTTAAGCGATTAATGACTCCTCTGTTTCATCCTTAAAAGTTTCTGCTGCATCCACATAATTTTGAAGACGATCAACTGCCTGCAAAAAAATAAATGAATAAATGTTTCTAAGCCCTTGTTATTATTGTCATCTTCAACAATGTATTTCTTACCTGTGTACCAAAACCGAGGTACACAGGATGTAGAAGCTGAGAAATGTTAGAAGATAAAGACTTCCTGGCAATAGGGATATTTCTCTATGCATAGCTAGTTTATTAATAGTGATTCTATAGACAAATAACTTTGCTCTTAGTAAGGCTTTTGTAGCCTATAATGGCGGACAACATACAAATAAATGTTCAAAAATACAATGTCAACTCCTAAAGAAGTCTCACGAAATACATTCTTTTTTGATCCAATCCCTCAGGGGACCAAGTGCATGTAGCACTTGGTCCCATTCAAATCTGTCCTGCCTTAGTTGGACAGTTCACTCCATGCTGCCTGACCGCCCTGCTAGCAAGGTGATAGAATTTTAAATGACAGTGCTGGTCTGTGGTGACAAGGGCCGCTCTCGAGATTAATGCTGCCATTCACAACAGACCACAGAGCCTGCGGGTTGCGTGTCTAACTGCAGCTGCTTGTGAATACGGCAGAACCATTGCACAACTTCATGGCGCTGAGTGATCTTTTACTATTATGAATGAACAGGCAACACTGTGGGGCTGTGTCATACACGGCACTGGCCCCATGAGCACTGATTGTTCATTCATAACAGTAAAACATCTCTCAGCACTGCGGGACTGTGTGGATTATATGCCGCAGATAGACACACTGCCCCACAGCATTGAGTGACCTTTTACTATTATATTTGTACGTTCAGCATTTCAGGGCTGTGTGATAGAACTGCGGGTACCTTTGCATATTTCCTAGCAGCCGGCAGCTCTATCAACACAGCCCTGCAGCGCTGATTGTCCATTCATAATAGTAAACAAACAATCATCATAGAGAGTAGATGGAGGCTCAGTGCTGACTGTACCAACCCCTACAAGAACACCCATATACTGGGCTTTACACTGGGGTGGAGTTACAGCCAGCATTAACATAAATAAAGAGGTGCTTTTAATCTGCAACGGGGCTGCCAATCAGAATGAGACCAACCGCTATATGCACTTGGTCCCCTGAGGGATTCATTAAAAAATTATTTTCTTTATGACAGTTCTTCTTTTACAGGGCTATTCACAAAAAGGGTGAAGAGTTTGGAGAAGGCAGGAGAAGTGAACAATCTAGAACATCGCTGAACTGGAAAAGTTCTCCAATTCAGCTCACTTTGCAGTTCAGCTATGTTGTCCTAGATCAGGGGCGCCCACAATTTTTCGCCTGGAGATCTACTTTTCAAATGACGAGCTCAATGAGATCTACCAACGAAAAAATACCTGCGTTCAGGGGCGTAGCAGTGCATTGAAGTCAAGCACAGCCGTAGCCAGCTTCTTTTGCACATGTGGCAAGAAAAAAAAGGTGCCCTGCCTCCATTCAGCAATTTACAAACACGGGAGTGATCAGCTGATCGCTCCAGTGTTTGTCCTGCACAGAGGATTGGTACAGCTTCACTTTTTCTCGGATCCCTGCTGCATAGGGGAGAGCAGTGGGGATCCAGAGAAGACAGGACATCGCGATCGACTGGTAGATCGCGATCGACCTAATGGGCTTCCCTGTCCTAGATTGTTCACTTCCCCTGCCTTCTCCAAACTCTTCACCCTTTTGTGAATCACCCTGAACGTTTTTCTAGTTTTGGATTGAGTGAGGAAGAGTTAAAACTTGTCTGACCTCATTGAGGATATTTTCCCAATGTGTATTGCCACTGAGGCTAATTTAGAGTTTTGAGTGTCCGTGGCAGCGCCTTTACTAAAAAGACTCAGTTATTTTGTATTCAGTTGCAATGTGCCTTTGAACTTGCCAGAAAATGTGACTACTCCAGGAGGAGTCACTTCCCTGGCACAGTCCCCTCCCCTGTTGCACATCATAACCCTCTCCTCTTTTGGGAGTGTCTAATTACTCTTTGTGCTGGCCCAGCTCCCTTGTCCCTACCCCCGCCTCCCTTCATAACTTTTTATATAGCTGCTGGGGTAGGAGTGAAGGGGAATACTATAGAGCAGAGGTAGCCAAAACATCGGCCTTTCAGCAGCCTTTGTCTTTGGGAGTCAAAAATTCTCAAATTCAGCTCACTTTCCAGTTCAGCTGTTGTCCTAGATTGCTCACTTCTCCAAACTCTTCACCCATTTGTGAATAGCCCTGTAAGTTTCTGTACTGGAATCAGTACATTCACATACATATGTGTAAATATTCACAGCAGCTCATGAAGTAACACCCTAGTCTACTTTTACTGGGCCTTTTAGGAGTAGTCAAACACTTTACCTCCGTAATAAATTGTTGTTCTTCCATCTTGGATAGAGCTATTTCCACTGATTCTTTAACGGAATGTTTCTTAGATTTCTGTAAAAAAGGAATGCAGCTCTGGTACAGGTGGAACTTATAATGCCTGACTCGGTGATACACTTCAGTACGACGGCCACATGTTTTGCCAACCACCAACAGCTGAAACCAAACGGAGGAGAGTTACGTTATTATTGTGAGCGCTGGAATAGTTTCTCTACTGGAAGTCAGCAGTAATAAAGAAAGAGAGAGTTACTGCGTCTGCCCGAATGAGAGAGTATCAGTGCAGATTACATTTGGAGCAGAACCTTTGTGTTTTAGTTTTTGATCCCAATGTAAGGATGTCTGACAGTTTCAAAGAGGACCAGTATGAATTGAAGTGGTTAAACTTTAGAGATTATTCTTAAAGCCAGAGCTGGGTTTTAGAGGTTTATGCAAAGTTTTAGCATTTAGGTTATATGTTGAGGGTTTGGTAATAGTAGTTAGGTCACATTGAACTGTACTTTAAAACTGAAGAATCTGATTGGATAAGCAGAAAAATGTATTCAACAAACTACCGTAGAATAAGTCCAGCTGGATGTCAGTAACTACAACTAGGTAAATCATGACCTGGATAAATGAAAACTCTCACAGGCATAGGTTATACCTTTTGCAGACATTGAGGTCCCATGAACTGCATTGTGAGAAGGCAGAGGGAATTTCAAGTGACCCTTCACATGTGAATATACCGAGCAGGGCAGTATAGCAGTGGACTGGGGTGGTGAGGGAGCATATGGAAAGCCAGTACTGACTCCATGTGATCCCTTTTTCAAAATTAACCTATTTTTTTAGTATAAGCCATGTACAGGTTTTGCTGATAGCTGGTATTAGTGCTGGGAATTTTTTTTGTATTTTATTGTTCTGTGAAATTCCCTTTTTATCTGCACCTTACCTTTGAAAGATAGTTACAAAATGATTGGGGTGGTTTCTATTTTTGTGCTGCTTGCTAGCTTTGGTGTAGACACAATGTAGGTCTGTGCTTGGCTTCTGATGTTTCTCTGCACCCTGAAGATTGTGTGCAGGCGTAACTGCCCTCAATTCTACACATGTCCCATGATGGGAGCACTGTTAGACTAAAGTAAGGGATCACACTTCACAGAGGGGCCTTGACGAGGCAGTTTGGCTTTCACATAGTTTTGCAAATGTTTTAAACAGAAATTGTTGAAACCATGTAGAATTCGGTTTTTAGCTGGCTAACTAGAATGAGTGTTGGAAAACATTTGTATTGTATTGTTCTGTGCTCTTTTCATGTGCATCCTACTTTAAAAATCCGATTATAAATTGATTGGAGGGGTTGCCATTTTTATTTTGCTTGCTGGATTTGCTGCAGAGACACACTGGAGGTCTCCAGTTGTTTCTTTTGCACCCTAAGGAGGATTGGGTTACCTCCAGGCGTACCTGCCCTCAGTATATGAATTGCTATAGATGTCCCAAGATGGGAGCACTTCACAGAGGGGCCTTCATGAGGCAGTGTGGCTTACACATATTGTAGATTTGCAAATGTATGCAGTTAAAACCTCTGTTTTTAACATGAAATGATTGAATAAGTGTCAAATGTTTTTTTTTTTGTTTTTTTTTGCTGGATAGCTGGTATGGGTGCTGGGAAATGTTTGTATTGTATTGTTCTGGGATATGCCGTTTTCATTTACACCTTAATTTAAACAGCTAGTTATAAAGTGATCAGAGTGAAAGCCATTTCTGTTTTAAAGTACAGGTTCACTTTAAGCATGGGACAACGATGCACTCCAAGGTGTAAGGGCACCTTTATACCTTTTCAGCCCTTTAGTAAATAGCACTCCGTAGGTCATGAATAAAAAATTAGTCCGAGACAAAAGTCAGCTGATCTGCACATATAATAGTACAATGTAGTACAGCACCCTCTATTACACTCCTTACCTGTTTATCTTCAGGAAGGAAGTCATCGTTTTCTAATGTTTCACTGTCATAGGCTTGTCCAGAGAGGGCCACAAAGTATGTGCAGTACCGGAGCAATTCACAGGCATCGCAGGATTGTTTAACAGCTATCATTATACTTATGTTGAGTTTTGGGTAAGCATTTACCCTCTCCTGCAAGAGAAAGAATTCTAATTCAGTCAAACCTTTTTTAAAGGAGAACTATGAGGTGAGTGATTTCCACTCATAGTTCAAGCCGCCCTGTGACAATGAGACTGTCACAGGTCGGCTCAGTAGGTCAGGAGGTGAGCGAACACATACTGGCGTTTGCTCACCTCTCGATCCTGTCACAGCTCTCTGCCGTGACAGGGGAGGTGCTGGATTCCCCCCTCCCATCCGCCAGCGCTGACTGGCGGATCGGACGGGGGAGGGGGCGGGTACAGCTGGCTCTGCCTCTAGATAGGGAGAGTATGTAAAGGTAAGACTGCTTTTAGAATAGAGTGGGGGAGTTTTAGACCAGGGGTCTCAAACTCAAATGACTTGGGGGCCACTGGGAACATTTTCATCTTCCATGGGGGCCGCATCAGGAGAGACAGCCAGGAGAGCGAGGAGAGACGACAAGAGAGACAGGCAGGAGGGAGAGACAGGCAGGAGAGAGAGCGCGCGAGGAGAGACAGGCAGGAGGTAGAGCAGGAGGAGAGAGAGAGAGGGAAAGAGAGAGAGAGAGAGAGAGAGAGAGAGAGAGGATAGAGAGAGGGGATAGAGAGAGAGAGAGAGAGAGACGGGCAGGAGGGAGACCACAAGGAGAGAGAGAGAGAGAGAGAGAGAAGAGACAGCCAGGAGAGAAAGTGAAGAGAGATAGCGAGCAACACATCTGCCTGAGGCAGAACCCCTGTGCCCTTCAAGAGTCTTATCTGCACCCGGAGTTTCATACATCTTTTTGTTCCCCAAGTTCCAGCGTTTTTTCCGTTTCCCGTGCCTCCCCCATACACTTAAGTTGGAACATCACCCCACCCCGTGGTTGCCCCTGTCCGACTGACCTTGTGAGATCTTGTGTCTGGGCCTGAAACCTGGACACAGCACATACAGGCCTCAAAACCTGGACTGTCCGGGTGAATACAGGACAGGTGGCAACCCTAGCTATGCCACTGGCTGCAGCAAAAGATAAGGGCCAGGTACAAGAGGGTTGGCTCTAGCCCCCTAATTGCAGGACAAAAGCAACTAGTCTGTGGGCCGGTACATTGGGACCCCTGTTTTAGACCCTCTGTCGAGTTTTAATTTGTGTCTTCACTGGACAAATTAATTCTTTCTATTTGTTCTGCTGACCACAGTCACCAAGAAACTGATGGGAAATCCAAGATGTTGTCATCAGAACAAGAGGAGAGGGGACATAACCCATTGGGTACACATGTTCTGGTGAGAACTGTGTCAGCTGGAAATTCCCCTCACATTTCCTATTCTGCCAATAATATTGTAAGCAAAGAAAAATCTCCCCTAAAAAACTAATGGGGCTTCAACACCACCTTATGCTATCCAAATCTAAAAGCTGGCTTTACATAGATTTTAGTTGGCCACAGACAGCAACATGGTGGAAGCCATTAGGCCTTTCCACGCAATTTTCACTCGCCAATTGCGAGGGGGCGAGTGGAAATTTTGAGCCCTGCCTTAGGGCTTGTTCATACCATGTCCAGACCAGAACAGTTTCTTCCCAGACCACAACTGCATCCCAATGTATCCCTATTAGTATTTCTGGGCTCTGTTCACACCAGCGCAGTCTGTTCCAGACCAGACAAAAAAAAAAAATACTGCTCGTCTCATTTTGTCTGGTCTGAAATGCACCAGAACACATGGGAACACATACAAACGAACTGGAACGCAATGGACCACACCTGAAAGCCCATTTTTAAACAAAACAAAAAAAAGAAACCGCTCTGGAACGCAGCAAAACGCAATGCACCGCGTTCCAGATCTGGTACGAAAAATGGTGTGAACCTGACCTTACCCAATGTATGCAAAATAATATACATATTTCCAGCTGGAGTACAACTTTAAATTGTCACCTTGTACCGGGGCTTCCAACGACAGCTTGTGGTGAGTTTTTCAAGACGAGGAGCTATGATGCGTTCATCCAAATAATTCAGGGACTTCAGCATGTCTTTTGCATACCTCTTCTCTCTTTTTCCTTCTATGCAGCAAAATATCAAAAACACAAGATGAAGGCTAAAGCATGGTAAAGCCAAAGTGTAAAGTGATATTAAAGTCAAATGGATTTTAAGCCATTTCAAAAGCTGATGAAATCAGTGTGCAATGACATCAGAGTAAGCAATTTCAGTACAATAGAGCAGTGGTTCTCAACCTGTGTAACCTCAGGACCCACATTTGTCTTTGGTCATTAAGACACTACCCAAGTCGCACTGCAATGGAACGCACGGCATTGCAGTACTGTGCGTTCCGGTGCGGGCAATCGAACTGTGGGTGGGAGGTGCGTTTGGGGTGCCATTAAAAATGTCCACTCAGTCTCCCTACCTTATGAGAACTGGAGTGGATTCTCATCCTGGTGTCCAGTGTGGGCTGCTGTGCTGTGACGGAGCTCTATCCATACGTGCAACGATTGTACAGCTCCCTTGTGTGCCCTGTAGAGGTGCCGGGAGCCGGAATGTGACATAACTCTGGTCCAGGCACCTCTACAGCGAGAAAGCTGTACGTATGGATGGAGTTCCCCCACGGCCAAAGCCCCAGCCCATCCCACCTCAAGCTCACACTCGGCACCGGGCAGCATATTTTGAATGGCTCAAGAACTGGCAGTGCTGCAAAAGGGGGAGGCTGAGGAAGGCACGCGGCAACCCACTGAACATGGGGTCGCGACCCACTTCTGGGTCACGACCCACCAGTTGAGAACCAAGGCAATAGAGGACACTGTACAAAAGGCTCCAGTATAGTGGCTTAGTGGTTAGCAGTTCTGCTTTGCAGCACTAGGGGGGTCCCCGGTTTTAATCCCAGTCAGTAAGTACTTATCCTTGTTGCACTCCTTATCAAAAGTCCCTTATGATGGGGGGCGGGGTGCTCGCAGTGACTGCGGATGGCGCTGCAAATATCAGAGAATTGTAGAAATGTCACCAGCACACCAATCTTTTTAGAATAGCAAAAGATTCATTTTTGAAGTTCCTTGTCATATGAACAAGTGCTTTTGGGGCCACACAGGGCCCCTTCATCAAGCTTTAGCATTGGCCAGTGCTAAAGCCTGAATCACAATCAGGACACTATCTGTAAGGAGTTTGTATGTTCCCCCTGTGCTTGTGTGGGTTTCCTTTGGATGCCCACACTCCAAAGACATGCTGGAAGGTTAATTGGCTCCAGTCTAAATTGGCCCTGTATGCACGTACAATAGGGACCTTGGACTGTAAGCTCTTTGAGGGCAGGGACTGATGTGAATGTGCAGTATGTAAAGCGCTGTGTAAATTGTCAGTACTAAAAATATATATTATACAAAAAATTGTGCAAGACTGAAGGGAAGGCTGAAGTTCAGCTCAAGGCCCCTTTCACGCAGGCTGATCAGGAGAGGATGTGTGCACAGATCCTCTCCTGATCACAGGGGTACGGATTGGATGTCACTGCTGTGACACCCGTGTCCGTACAGTTTTTTCAAACTGAAACTGTCGGACCCCATGTGTGTCTACGGAGGTTACCCGGGATTCCGGCACGATCCATCTGTCTTGCCGGGGGTGGGCATCCAATCGGGTCTGCCTGAAAAACTGACGGGAATCCGATCGGACCGCCCCTGTGAAAGGGGCCTAAAAGCATGACTATCATTTGCACCAAAGCTTTACCACTCTGCCTCAGTGTTCCATTTTCATGTTCATCATTGGAAAAATAAATATATGACTGCCTTTCTCAGCTAGAATATAGTTCCATATGCCTCATAAGCAACTAAATATAGGTAAATTATTATAGAGAAAAGTATGTTCTGAATCCGGACATTCAAGTTTCTGTGCTATAGGATGCTCTGAAATAAAGAAAATAGACATTTCTGCTATGTAAGGAATATATCATCTGACTTACCATACAGAGTTTCCAGAAATGTGTTATCGGCAATGTTAATTAGCAAAGCCTTGATCACCTTCTGGAGATGTGTATAAAGGTCATTAGAAGCAACTGAAAAAAACAGCAACATTAACATGGATATAATACATATTCATACATTGTTTAAAGGACAACTATGAGGTGAGTACTTTTCACTTACCTCATAGTTCTAGCCGACCTGTGACAATGAGACTGTCATAGGTCGCCTCAGTAGATCGGGAGGTGAGCGAACAGTTATCGGCGTTCGCTCACCTCTCGATCCTGTCACGGCAGAGAGCTGGATTCCCCCCTCCCCTCTCCGATCCGCCAGCGCTGACTGGCGGAACGGACGGGGGAGGGTACAGCTGGCTCTGCCTCTAGATAGGCAGAGACAGCTGTCAGTCACGCAGCTGGGCGGATCCCGGCACAATTGTCGGGATCCGCTTCAGCTGCGGCGTCTCGGTATACCGCCAGCTACAGCTCGTGGTATACTGCGGCGTCTCAGTATACCGCAAGCTACAGCTCGCGGTATACTGAGCCTAGGGTGACAGGAGGACGCTAGTTTGTGTCCTCCCATTACCCTAAGGAGAACTATGGAGAAAAGACTTAACCCCATAGTTCTCCTTTAAAGCGACTGTTTATCATTTAAAAAAATAAATAAGGCCTGCAAAGAAAAGATTTAATACTTCCCTATCCTGCCGCCCATGACATCAAAACTCCACTGTCTTAACCACTTGCTGCCCGGAGCATTTTCTTACTATTTGCGCACACATGATCAAATATACATTTTTGGCTAGAAAACAGCTTCAGACCCCCCAAACAATGATATATGTTCTGAAAGCAGAGGCCCTCTAGAATAAAAAAAAATGCTAGTTGCAATAGAATACCCAATTTCTTGGTAAAATATAAAAGATGGGGTCACGTCGGGTAAATAGATACCAAACATGTCAAGCCTTAAAATTGTGTTCGCCCGTGAAGCCGCAAAAAACTTAAATACCCCAAATTTCCCATAGGGAACACTTTAAACGATTTTACCGCTGATCATTTTAGTGTTTTCAGTGATTGATGGCCCCGGAATGGTTCCAACGTAGCCACAAACTTTGAAAGAACACTGGCATGTACAAAATAAGATCTGTTTATCTCCCACAAATGTACTCGGTTCCTAATTTATTTATTGTGGACTGAATGGTGTCAGCCCTGTCCAGCTGTCTTATGCAAAACTACTCAGCCCTTCCCCTTCTCATCTACACAATAGTGCTAATCCACCCAACATTGCCTCGGATGCCATCCACACACAGCGCTCTAAATGTGTAAACACACCAGATCTAGAACCCTCAGTGCAGGCATTGCTGCAGCTCTCCTCAACCTATACACAAGTGCGCATAAGCCAATTCTATGAATGTGTATGAGGATTATTTAATGCAACTTTAGTTCTGCTTAAAGAAGAACTCCGGTTAAAAATTTTTATTAACCCTTGCAGTGGGGCTACCCCGCATTGCAAGGGTTAAGTGCATGTTTGTGTCTAGGTGCTAAAAAAGAAACAAAAAACAACAACAATTTACCAGACCATCGGAATCGGCTCTCTGCTTCAGTGATCACTGAAGTGTGTCTCCTACTCCCACTGCACAGATAAGACCGCTCCTGGCGTCCTCTCGTCTATACACATCTATGCACAGTATATAAAGTGTTATGGCACTAGTATCCTTGGACTGCTGCAGCGGAGGGGGAGAGACGTTCCAGACCCCAGTCTAAGTACAAGCCGGCTCAGATACTCTGGTGAGTATAACTTTTTTTTTACAGCACCTAGCCACAAACGAGTACTTAATCGAGGGTTAATCATTTTGTTCCCCCTGGAGTACTTCTTTAACCACAGTCTGATCATTCTCACAGTGTGCTGTATACTCAGACTGAAAAGGCAGAGAGTACATTGAGATCTCCCATCATAGTGGCCACCAGATCCTAACTGACTACTGTAAGACCGCACACAGCTCATCATCTAATGCTGGGACATACACTGAGGAATTCTGTGCTTCAGGAACAATTCCTGATATCTTGACGGTCGGTTTCCATCTTCATCTTCCGGATCTTCCTCCTCATCTTGCTCTATAAAGTCTTTCATCTCCTGACTGTCCTCATCTTCACCCAATGTTTCTGGAGTCAGGGGACTGTACACACTGCTGGAACTTGCCTACAAGATAAACCAGACATATAGAAAGTATGCTGACTCTTTTGTATGGTCACCATTCCTTTTCCTCTACAGGACCTTCCCATCTCTTATTTCCCCTCACTGCAGTACATGTTCAGGCATATCTGCATGAAAAGTTCAGGTTGTGCACCAAAGGTTTAACGGATCTCTCATCTGACCAACCAAAGGTAAGATTTCAACTCGGCATGGATGTTGATGGGCTAAATCATTCAAAGACTTTCAAGATGATACAGTATCTCTTAGGGACTCCCTTGATGACATCACTATACCACCAACCTGCATGATGTATTCCAAGGTAGACTTTCTACCTGCTGGATTTTTTACCCAACAATATTTTACTGAAGGACCAGTGAACCATGCCCTTGGTTGCAGCAGATAGGGAGACTCTGGAGAGGAGAAACAAAGCCAGGAACGTAAATGAGAACACCTTGCAGTTAGAGCATTTGAGAAATACAAGAAAACCCATCACAGTCCCATACAACCAACACTTTGCACTTATATGCACCATAGAAAAGATACCCTCTTACTACCTCATTGTATCCGAGTGAAGGAGCAGCAGATCAATATTGGACTGTCTTTTAAAATCATGAGAATGGAATTCATGCTAAGTTTGTATTACCGCATGACGGGTCAGAAGCAGATGTCAGAGTCCTGTCTCAACTTTAAAACCCAGTTCAATACTTGGCCATACGGTCGATCAACTCCAACTCCCATACAACAATCATTAGAATGCACAATATGGTATTCCAGCTTTGTGTGCTTGCCTGTTGGGGATTTTTATGTCTCCAGGACTCCAACTGTAGAGATACCCACCACACTTAAATGTTTCACCCAACGATGGTGGTACAAGTAAACTAGAGAGGAATCCAGCTTTGACAGAACACCACCATCTTTATGGCCTGGTTGAAGTAGGTGGAGATACAATTTATTGTACAGAAATAAGATTAGAGTTGAAGAACTGTAAGAAGCTACTGGTTGGTTCATGTTACCTGTGCCCACCATCAGAACCATCTTTTTTTAGGAGAAGTTGTACTTTTATTTTTTTAACTGAACTATTCACATGATGAAACCCTCCGGACCTCCCCCCAGAAAAACCCCACATGCTAAATGGTGTCTCTGTGCTGCAAGTGTACATCTACACTTGCAAAGATTTACATCTCTGCTTATACAGTATGTGTGGTCCTTGGTAGGTTATAGCTGAACAGGTCCAGAGCAGGAATAAAACTCAGCTCACCCATTACGCATCGGGAGCTTTCTATAGTTTGCTCTGTCTAAGCTGTTGTGTAAAAGGTTAGAATGGAGAGTGAGGAAAATATAATAGAAAATAAAAGGCTGCTCGTATATTGGCCAATTTTTCAGAAGAGTTCAAGGAAATTCTGCACACTTAAAGATCATCACCAGTGACTGACAGAGATGGTAAAGTTCCAATTTTTCTTTATTCCCAGATGATCACTTTGATTGCACTTTCGAAGTATCTTCTGAAAAATCGGCTTATGCAAACCCAAATTTACCTCATCGGATTCCCAGCTGTTTCTTGGGTTTTTGGATCGTCTTTTCTCAACAAGTTGTTTCAAGTTATCTTTCCTCAATTGTTTCTTGTTTGGGGCCTTGACCTCTCCTGAAGGTTCCCCATTGTTTTCTTTATTCAAGGGGTCATCATCATCATCATCTATAGCACGACGGCGCCTGACGAGGGTTCTCACACCAGGCTCATCGCTGTCAGAGCTACTGTCGCTGCTTTCTATCGTCATAGATCTCCTCTTGTGTCTGGGTTTCCTGATGTTGTCTTCTCCATCATCGGCAGTGCCCCCTGATAGCCCCAGCTGTTCTTCATTCTCTACACTGGATACACTGCTACTATCAACTTGCTCTTCTTCTTCGGATGTGGAAGTCGACTCATCAGAGTCAAGAATGTGGGATATAGAGTCTACTTTTGTGCGTTTCCAGTCCACCCTGGACTTTGGAATGGTCTCATTTGACTTTCTTTTCTGTCTTGTTTCATACATCTTTGAAGTAATTTCCATGTTTGCATGATAATAAATACCTTCACTGGAAAAGAAAGTAAAAAGAAATGACAGAATTCTAGTACAATAATATGTCCCAGATCACAAAAGAGGTCTATCAAATGCTTCAACTCAAAGTCATTTGTGGCAAAGTGACCTTCTAAACCATGGGTCACTGAATGGTGGACCGTGGTCCAGATCCGGACCAAGTGGCTGTTCTGTCCACACCATGGTTCCACACCGGTGATGGGTTATTTCCATAACCTAGTGCAGTCACTGGTTGCTAGGACCGCTGGAGACAATTAATGTAAGGGTCAAATAGAGAGTCCCGCCGCACTCCTGCCCGAGAAGCCCCATATATTGTAGATGGGGGGCTGCAGTGGCCGCGGATGGCGTTTCCAAATAATTGCAAAACAGAATAAGTGGTCACCAGCACTCCCAAGTTTTCTTCAAAACTAAATCGTTTTATTCATTCTAGCAGGTCATATCACCATGCGTGGCAATGTTTGCCTGATAAAGGGACTGGACAGGTTCCGAAACGTTGCCAAGCATGGTGATATGACCTGCTAGAATGAATAAAAGGCTTTCAATTTGAAGAAAGCTTGGGAGTGCTGGTGACCATTTATTCTGTTTTGCAATTACTGTAAGGGGGCACCCTAATAGGGGCAACTAATCATTAGTTGTCCCCATCATAGTGCCCCTTTACATTAGTTGTCCCCATCATAGTGCCCCTTTACATTAGTTGTCCCCATCATAGTGCCCCTTTACATTAGTTGTCCCCATCATAGTGCCCCTTTACATTAGTTGTCCCCATCATAGTGCCCCTTTACATTAGTTGTCCCCATCATAGTGCCCCTTTACATTAGTTGTCCCCATCATAGTGCCCCTTTACAGTAATATTGCCTATGAGTGCCACTTTACATTAGTAACCAATATAAGGGTCCACTCTAATGGGGACAACTAATAATTAGTTATTCCCATCAGAGCGTCCCTTTACAGTAGCTGTCCCCATCAGAGTGCGCCCCTACATTTGTTGCCCTCCATTAGAGTTCGTTCTTACATTAGTTACTGTACAGGGGCACTCTGATGGGGACAACTACTTTAAAGGGACGCTCTGATGGGGGCAACCAATGTTGGAGAGCACTCTGATGGGGACACCTATTCATGAGTTTCCCCATCAGAGTGCCCTGTCACATAAGTTACAGAGATAAGTTACAGAGTCTGAGATAGTTACCAGGGGCAGTGGAGATGTTTTAGTCACTCTGGGTACAGTAGAGTTTTTGAACAGTGCCTGACTTAGTTATAATATATGTATATAGAATAATGTAAACCACGCACTACAAGAAGTATTATAGTACTACAGTGTAAACTACATTACAGTGTTATAGTATAAACGACATTATAATATACACAATAGTACAATCAGATTGTAATGATGGTGGCCAGCACAGGCCGGCTTTTTCAGCAGAGAAATACTTTGGTGTTTTCAGAGGTGTAATCACAGCTGATAGGCGTAATATAAGCTGTGAAGAGAGACACACCTGGAAGCAATAATTTGTGCTTTTTTATTTCTTATTCAGGATGCTAAATCTGGTGTAGCCTGAAAAAAAGGGAAACAATCTTTTCTGATTATCCTGAAGTATTCAGTACTTATGCATATTACTGTTCGTGATGATGAAACAGCCAATTCCTAAAGAAAACACTAGTGGTATGAATGTACAATACAGTGTGCAAAGTTCAATGGTTTGAGAATTGGGATGTATAGTATAGTACAGTACAGTACAGCACAGTATAGCATAGTACAGATTTATAGTACAGCATAGCATAGTACAGCATAGCATAGTACAGCATAGCATAGTACAGCATAGCATAGTACAGCATAGCATAGTACAGCATAGCATAGTACAGCATAGCATAGTATAGTACAGCATAGCATAGTACAGCATAGCATAGCATAGTACACTATAGTTTAGTATAGTATAGTACAGCATAGCATAGTACAGCATAGTATAGTAAAGTACAGCATAGCATAGCATAGTACACTATAGTTTAGTATAGTATAGTACAGCATAGCATAGTACAGCATAGTATAGTAAAGTACAGCATAGCATAGCATAGTACAGCATAGTATAGTGCAGTATAGTATAGTTTAGTATAGTAAAGCACAGTATAGTATAGTACAACATAGCATAGTACAGTATAGTACAGCACAGCATATAAAACAAAGTCTAGTTATTAATAAAATATACGTAGCTATTTGTCCAGTAAAACTGCATGAACACTGGTCATGTGTGAATTACCAGGAATTGTATCCTGTAGTAACAATGGTTACATTTATTTCCTGATTGCCTCCAGTGATCTCTAGAATAGTTACATTGGATCTCTTATTACTAAGAGGTATTTTCTCCCTATGATCCTCAGCGCCATCTAGTGGTCATACTGCAGAAATTTCCTGATTCACTTTATTATTAAAGTGTGCGACTCAGGCCGCGTGCGGAGCCCCGAACAGGCTAAGCAATCGATAGCCGACGAATCGACGATCGAAAAAGTTGCCAACGTTTTCAATCGTCGATTTTAATCGACTTAATCGATTAACTGTTGCAGCTCTACTTTAAACCCTCGTGCTTGCATATATATATATGGCTAGCAAGCAGTAGATATATGTAAAAAGTGTTTAAAAAAAAGCTTTAAAAGGAGGTCAATACTTACCTGTGTCTTCCCCGTGCGCTCCCGTCTGAAAATGTGAAGATTCTTGGGTGGCCACAACGCATCTTGGGGCGGGCGCATGCGCAGTTCACATTTTTGGCCGGGAGATGAGGAGAGACACAACGTAAGACTATGGACAGAGGAGTCAGCGCTGGATCGGAGACCCGCAGCAGCGCTGGAGGGACAGATGAAAAAGGACAGGAAAGAAGAAGATCGGATTAAGAAATATAATTAAAGGCAAGTGCTAACATTAACATGGGGGGGAGGGGGGCGCATTTTCTGACTTTAAAGTGACATTAAACCCTCAAATTTTTTAACATAAAACAATACTTTAATGTGTGCCTTACTGTAATCCATGGTTGTTTCCCTTCTCTTTGCTGCTCTTCCTTTTAAATCTGTATCTGTTCTCATGCTGGGGGAGAACTTCTGTTTTGCAGCAGACTGCCTTGTCTCTGGAATGGATACATGGTGTCTGTGTGCAGGTTCACAACCTGAGCCAGCACTACAGGAAGAGGCACTCAGCTGCAAAGGGAAGTTCTCCCCCAGCATGAGAAGACATGAGGATTTAAAAGGAAGAGCAGCAAGGAGAAGAGAAACAACCATGGATTACAGTAAGGCACACATTACATTACAGTATTGGTTTATGTTACAAAATCTGAGAGTTTAATGTTACTATTCCCAGTAATACCTGACATACATTTACCCAGAAGAGAACTGGTTGATTTACACATCATGTTGGTACAGTGGGATGGGTGGTCATGTCGGTACAGTGGGGCGGTCAGCAGAATGAAGGACGGGGGAGATATGGTGGTAGATAGAGAAGTACATACTTGGGGGTCTTCGCTGCCACCATAACCCAGGACGTAAGAGGCATGGCACTGACAGCTATCTCATGACACTGGCAGCTCACTCACGGAAATGACAGCTCACTCAGGGAAATGACAGCTCTCCCATCTCACTCATGGCACTGACAGCTCTCCCATGGCACTGGCAGCTCTCCCATCTCACTCATGGCACTGGCAGCTCTCCCATCTCACTCATGGCACTGACAGCTCTCCCATCTCACTCATGACACCGACAGCTCTCCCATCTCACTAATGGCACTGACAGCTCTCCCATGGCACTGACAGCTCTCCCATCTCACTCATGGCACCGACAGCTCTCCCATAGCACCGACAGCCCTCCCATGGCACCAACAGCTCTCGCATGGCACCAACAGCTCTATCATGGCACTGACAGCTCTCTCACGGCACTGACAGCTCTCTCACGGCACTGACAGCTCTCTCACGGCACTGACAGCTCTCTCACGGCACTGACAGCTCTCTCACGGCACTGACAGCTCTCCCATGGCACTGACAGCTCTCCCATGGTACTGACAGCTACCTCACTGACAGCTCTGGGTCTCACATTTAATACATGTATAACATTCTATCACATTTAATATTATCAGCATCAGCTCCCACCACCAGAACATCTACAGAGCATGGATCGGTGCAGCCCATCACAGGGCCGGAATCAGGTCAGGACCAGAGACAAGGCTGAACATAGCGGCTGGTGTAAACAAGTCCCGGGTACCATCTACACAGAGCGGACCCCTTCCTCTCCCGGCCACCGTTCACCATCAGGATAAATAACACATCAACCTACCTCCATCAGGGGCCGCTCCGAATGCACGCCCCCTCGCCCTCCATCTGCTTTAGTTTCGCTTTAATGTCCCGCACTCTGTGCCGAGAGGATGGGCGTTGTAAAACTGCTAAAGAGACGCGTAAGGGCGTGTCCTAACGGTGACAGTCAATGAGGACACGCCTCCTAGCCCGCCATCCGCATTAAGTTTCGCTTTATGTCACGTGTGGGTCGGGTCCTCAAGCCAGAACGCACGGGGCGGGTCCTAGAGCGCGAAGTCACTGGCTGGCTGTGCCCCAGAGCTTGTACACACGGGGCGTGTCCTAATAAGTATTATAGCTGAGGTAGGCGTGTCCTGGTTGTTTTGATTTGAGTGAGCAGTGACAACCACGTGGTGGGTGTAGGAGGAAGGAGACGCTTGTTGACGTGTTGTGTGCTCAGACTCGGAAATAAAAAGTTGCAGTTTTAGATGTTGAGTAAATATGATGAACCCGATAGAGTTATAGGGTGATTTTACTATGCTGCGGGGTTGTGAAGACATAGCTCAGTGATTGGTCAACTTCCTTGATACAGGGTGTTGCAAATGTATACCTGAGATGTCTTCACCAGTGCATAGAATGTAACACAGGGCTAGCAGGGCAAACACCCCACATCTGATGTTTACTGCTCTGGGTCTCAAGGGTGCAAACTGCCCACCATTTCATGTAACCACTTTTCATCATGCACACTGCCCAGCCCAGTGACTATCACCCACCTGCAAGAGTGTGCTGCTGCTGATTGTGAAAAGCGGAGGGGGCACTGTAATAACCTGAGCACTGACCACTGAGTTAATGGGACCTCCCGACCACAAATATTGGGGGGCTACAAACCAACAATGGAAGGGGGCACACCAAAAGAAGAGGACAGACTGACCACCAATTTAAGGGGGCACAATGACCAAGAATGTAAGGGGGCATGACGACCACCATTGTAAAGGGGCACAATGACCACCAATGTAAGGGGGCACGCCGACCACCATTGTAAAGGGGCACGCTGACCACCAATCTAAGGGGGCACGCTGACCACCAATCTAAGGGGGCACGCCGACCACCAATGTAAAGGGGCACGCTGACCACCAATGTAAAGGGGCACGCTGACCACCAATCTAAGGGGGCACGCTGACCACCAATGTAAAGGGGCACGCTGACAACCAATGTAAGGGGACACGCCGACCACCAATGTAAGGGGACACGCCGACCACCAATGTAAGGGGACACGCTGACCACCAATGTAAGGGACACGCCGGCCACAAATGTAAGGGGACACGCTGACCACCAATGTAAGGGGACACGCCGGCCACAAATGTAAGGGGTAACACTGAGCACCAATGTAAGGGGGCACACTGACCATCAATGAAAGGGGGCATACTGAGCGCTTTATACAATCTGTGTTTTACAAATGACCAATAATTGCATCACAATAGATTCATTGAGCACTATGAGTTAGATAAAGAGAAAGCTTAGCAAAGGAGCTCACTCAGCAGCTTCTTTGATCTGATTGAAAGCTCAGACTCAGCTGTCTGATAGGGTGAGAGTCATTGCTGTGGTGACTGACTTCTTTCAGCGTAATTAC
Source organism: Nanorana parkeri (assembly GCF_000935625.1). Taxonomy (NCBI): domain Eukaryota; kingdom Metazoa; phylum Chordata; class Amphibia; order Anura; family Dicroglossidae; genus Nanorana; species Nanorana parkeri. The sequence goes on along the minus strand of NW_017306370.1, from coordinate 1,838,575 downwards.
TTTTCCGCTGTGCTATGTGGAAAGGAGACCGGAGCTCCATCTGCATGCTGGATGGAAAACTGCAAAATACTGTTATCTAATATTTCATATTTCCCTCAATAAGAAAACAAGTAGAAGGAATCCTGTGCATAGGAACCCGAGAAGAAAAAAACATGTACAAAGCCACATTCCCTTTAAAACTGATTGGTCTCTGGCTCACCATACACTTTACAATCTGGTTGTACAATCTCCTTTATATCTACGTACGAGTATGTAGTGCAAGGACCTGCCTGCAGCCTGACTGGATACACATGAATTGCATAGTTTAGGTAGGTCCTCATGTTAGATAATTTTGGTAAATCTAAAGTTGATTGTACAGGGATTGTATGGTCAGATTGCAAAGTGTACGGTGAACCTTTTCCTCAGGTCTGAGGAAGGAACACCAGCTTGTAAGAGGCGGCTTTAGGGCAGTGACACAGAAATGTAGAATTAATCAGTGCTATGTGAATGAGTAAAATAAAGAAAGATAAGTATTTAGGAACCAATAAGGTACAGGCCTACACGATCTGGGATCACGCGGTCCTGCACAATGCAGGCCCCGATTGCCGCGCAGCCCGATTGATTTCAATGGGGTGACATCCACGCGGCAATCGCAGAAAAAGGGTAGATGTACAAGGTACAAATGCGCGGCTGTTTTAGCGCAATCCGCCCGGCGCGACTGGGGTGCCATTAGAAAATATTGGCACTCACAGCGCGATCGGTGCACACCTAGGCGACTCCTGACCGCGTGACAATGTCGCCTAGGTGTGCACCGGCCGTAAAGATTACATTATTTCCTATGCTCCTCAGCTCCCTCTAGTGGCCACAATGTTTTATTACAACACACTACATTCAAGCCGGGAAAATAAATGTATTAAAGGAGAACTATGGGGTTAAGGCTTTTCCCCATAGTTCTCCTTAGGGTAACGGGAGGATACAAACTAGCGTCCTCCCGTCACCCTAGGCTCAGTATACCGCAAGCTGTAGCTCGCGGTATACTGAGACGCCGCAGCTGAAGCGGATCCCGGCAATTATGTCTGGATCCGCCCAGCTGCGTGACTGACAGCTGGCTCTGCCTATCTAGAGGCAGAACCAGCTGTACCCATCCGTTCCGCCTGTCAGCGCTGGAGGATCGGGGAGGGGGGAATCCAGCCCCTCCCCTGTCACGGCAGAGAGCTGTTACAGGATCGAGAGGTGTGCGAACGCCGGTATGTGTTCGCTCACCTCCCGATCTACTGAGCCGACCTGTGACAAACTAGCGTCCTCCCGTCACCCTAGGCTCAGTATACCGCAAGCCACAGCTGCCTATATACTGAGACGCCGGAGCTGAAGCCGATCCCGACAATTCTGTCTGGATCCGCCCAGCTGCGTGAGTGATAGCTGGCTCTGCCTATCTAGAGGCAGAGCCAGCTGTACCCGCCCCCTCCCCCGTCCGTTCCGCCAGTCAGCGCTGGCAGATCGGAGCGGGGAGGGGGGAATCCAGCCCCTCCCCTGTCACGGCAGAGAGCAGTGACAGGATCGAGAAGTGAGCGAACGCCGGTATGTGTTCCCTCACCTCCCGATCTACTGAGCCGACCTGTGACAGTCTCATTGTCACAGGTTGGCTAGAACTATGAGGTGAGTGAAAGGCACTCACCTCATAGTTCTCCTTTAAGAACATTTGTTTTTGCCATTATTTCCCCAAAAGGAATGTTCACTGATAATCGCATGGTGAAGGTTTCCCTATAAATAGACCCGGGATAAAAAAATTGCATTGGAATTACTTCCATAGTGAACATTTTGCTGGGTTTCTTCCTATAGTATTGTGTATGCAATTTTACATCATGAAAGCCTAGGGGGACATACTCGAATAACTCGAATAATTAGAATATCGTGCAAAAGTTCATTTATTTCACTAATGCAACTTAAAAGGTGAAACTAATATATGAGATAGACTCATTACATGCAAAGCAAGATAATTCAAGCCGTGATTTGTCATAATTGTGATGATTATGGCTTACAGCTCATGAAAACCCCAAATCCACAATCTCAGAAAATTAGAATATTGTGAAAAGGTGCAATATTCTAGGCTCAAAGTGTCCCACTCTAATCACACTTGAAGTCCAGTGTGAAGATTGTGGATTTGGGGTTTTCATGAGCTGTAAGCCATAATCATCACAATTATGACAAATCACGGCTTGAACTATCTTGCTTTGCATATAATGAGTCTATCTCATATATTAGTTTCACCTTTTAAGTTGCATTAGTGAAATAAATGAACTTTTGCACGATATTCTAATTATTCGAGTTTCACCTGTACATAGAATGAGTGAAAGCGTCCCAATCCAGACGAGCCGCTCGCAGTCTGGAGCTCCAGGGTGCACCTGCTGACGTTTATTACATTTCACAAACTGTTTTTATATTGTCTGATAGCAGCCAGCACCAATATACTATACACTGCGCTCTGTCTGCAGATATCCTGAGATATAAAATGTAATTGCTCTCCACTATGTAGTTTACTCCTGTCAGGATCAATTCGCCGTGCCCGGCCTACGTTGGGATCTCTGCGCAGAAAATAATCTACAACTTTAATATCTAACAGATGGTCTATCAGTGGGTGCTGCCGTGTCACGGAGCGCAACCCAAATGTATACGGTGATTTACTGTACGGTGTCAAATGCTGTTCAGCCCCGAGGTGTGTTTGTTTGGAGGACTTGGGCTGAATTATTGTATATTAGCTAGGAAGACTTAAAAGGGAATTTAGTCTTTTCACAATGTTACAGAAGAACTCTGGGAATGTAAACAATGAACCCTTTCAGTGGGGTTACCCCCTCATTTTGGTTTAGGAGCTCAAATAAATAAACACCTGCTCCTTCTCAAAAAACTCCACTCGCTTGGCCTACAAGACTGTGCTCTCTCGTGGTTTTCCTCTTACCTATCTAAACACTCCTTTAGTGTCACCTACAAATCTAACTCCTCCCCTCCTCTTCCTCTCTCTGTAGGGGTCCCCCAAGGCTCTGTCCTCGGACCCCTTCTCTTCTCTATCTACACCTCCTCCCTTGGCCAGTTAATAACCTCACATGGCTTCCAATACCATCTCTATGCAGATGACACTCAAATCTATCTTTCTACTCCACAACTCTCCCCCTCAATGTCCTTGCGTGTCACTAATCTACTAACTGACATCCGTTTGGTTGTCGCAACACTTCTTAATACTCAACCTTTCAAAAACTGAGCTCATGATATTTCCTCCCCCCCCGTGCACCTTCCCCCAACTTTTCCCTTGAGACTATTAAAACAACTATCCAGCCCTCCCCCCATGCCAAGGTCCTACCGTAGGTGTTATCCTTGACTCGGACCTCACCTTTATTCCCCACATCCAATCACGATCCAAATCCTGCCGCCTTCACCTTCGTAACATCTCCAAAATACGCCCCTTCCTCACCAAAGAAACCGCAAAATTACTCATCCACTCCCTTGTTATCTCTCGTCTTGACTATTGCAACTCCCTCCTCATTGGCCTACCTCTACACAGGCTATCCCCCCTTCAGTCTATCATGAATGCAGCTGCTAGACTCATCCACCTAACCAACCGCTCAGTGTCTGCAACCCCCCTCTGCCAATCCCTGCACTGGCTTCCACTCGCCCAGAGGATAAAATTCAAAATATTAACAACCGCGTACAAAGCCATCCACAACTCTGGCCCCGGCTATATCTCCAACCTGGTCTCAAAGTATCACCCTAACCGTCCCCTCCGCTCTTCACAAGACCTCCTGCTTTCCAGCTCCCTCATCAACTCCCCCCCTGCTCGCCTCCAGGACTTCACTAGAGTCTCTCCCATCCTATGGAACTCTCTACCCCAACCTGTCCATCTATCTACCACACTGACTGCCTCTAGGCGATCCCTTAAGACTCATCTCTTCAGGGAAGCCTATCCCACCTCAACCTAACCCCTGAAATATCAATTTCTTAAAGAATTCATCCCCACACAGCCACCTCCTCATGTATCACTTGCCCCTCCCTTTTAGATTGTAAGCCCTCATGGGCAGGGCCCTCCTTACCATCTTGTCTTGAATTGTATTGTGATGTTAATGTCTTCCTTATAGTGTACAGCGCAAACTGTTGACGCTATTTAATATCTAACAGATGGTCTATCAGTGGGTGCTGCCGTGTCACGGAGCGCAACCCAAATGTATACGGTGATTTACTGTACGGTGTCAAATGCTGTTCAGCCCCGAGGTGTGTTTGTTTGGAGGACTTGGGCTGAATTATTGTATATTAGCTAGGAAGACTTAAAAGGGAATTTAGTCTTTTCACAATGTTACAGAAGAACTCTGGGAATGTAAACAATGAACCCTTTCAGTGGGGTTACCCCCTCATTTTGGTTTAGGAGCTCAAATAAATAAACACCTGCTCCTTCTCAAAAAACTCCACTCGCTTGGCCTACAAGACTGTGCTCTCTCGTGGTTTTCCTCTTACCTATCTAAACACTCCTTTAGTGTCACCTACAAATCTAACTCCTCCCCTCCTCTTCCTCTCTCTGTAGGGGTCCCCCAAGGCTCTGTCCTCGGACCCCTTCTCTTCTCTATCTACACCTCCTCCCTTGGCCAGTTAATAACCTCACATGGCTTCCAATACCATCTCTATGCAGATGACACTCAAATCTATCTTTCTACTCCACAACTCTCCCCCTCAATGTCCTTGCGTGTCACTAATCTACTAACTGACATCCGTTTGGTTGTCGCAACACTTCTTAATACTCAACCTTTCAAAAACTGAGCTCATGATATTTCCTCCCCCCCCGTGCACCTTCCCCCAACTTTTCCCTTGAGACTATTAAAACAACTATCCAGCCCTCCCCCCATGCCAAGGTCCTACCGTAGGTGTTATCCTTGACTCGGACCTCACCTTTATTCCCCACATCCAATCACGATCCAAATCCTGCCGCCTTCACCTTCGTAACATCTTCCTCACCAATGATACCGCAAAATTACTCATCCACTCCCTTGTTATCTCTCGTCTTGACTATTGTAACTCGTTCCTCATTGGCCTTCCACTACACAGGCTATCCCCCCTTCAGTCTATCATGAATGCAGCTACTAGACTCATCCACCTAACCAAACGCTCAGTGTCTGCAACCCCCTCTGCCAATCCCTGCACTAGCTTCCACTCACCCAGAGGATAAAATTCAAAATATTAACAACCACTTACAAAGCCATCCACAACTCTGCCCCCAGATATATCTTAATCCTTGTCTCAAAATATCACCCTAACCGTCCACTTCGCTCTTCCATTGACCTCCTGCTTTCCAGCTCCCTCGTCAACTCCTCCCATGCTCGCCTCCAAGACTGCACTAGAGTCTCTCCCATCTTCTGGAACTCTCTACCCCAACCGGTCCGTCTATCTCCCACACTGACTGCCTCTAGGCGATCCCTTAAGACTCATCTCTTCAGGGAAGCCTATCCCACCTCAACCTAACCCCTGAAATATCAATTTCTTAAAGAATTCATCCCCACACAGCCACCTCCTCATGTATCACTTGCCCCTCCCTTTTAGATTGTAAGCCCTCATGGGCAGGGCCCTCCTTACCATCTTGTCTTGAATTGTATTGTGATGTTAATGTCTTCCTTATATTGTACAGCGCAAACTGTTGACGCTATATAAATCCTGTATAATAATAATAATCTCGATCCCGTCTGACTGCTAGACGGGCACCTGCAGCCTCTTCTCTGATGTCATCAAGTCTCATGCAGTCCATTCACCTGCAATGGGCGTGAGGATGCCAATGGACATACCAAAGCTAGAGCAGAGGGGGGAGAAAGGTGAGTGGTCACCGAGTAGGACCAAGTATCAGATGAGTATATCTTCTGTATTCCAGGCCCCAGACCAAAATGAGCATTTAACCCTTTCAGTATGGGGTTAGCCCCACTGCAAGGGCTAACCTTTTACAAGCTTGGAATTCTTTTTTAATACTGACTTTTGAACTTGATCAGATTAATGCAAATGATCTTATAAATGGGTTACAGTGCTAAAAACAAAGTCTGGTTGTGAATGGGTTGTAAATTCGTATATGTATGTTGGGGCAACTCATGACATATGTAGGGGTGTGTTCCAGATTTAGGCTGCCAATACATGCAGAGGCTGAACAAGAAGAAAACGTTTAAATCTCCCATCCAGGCTAAACAGTGACATGATAATTACGCCACGCATGTTACAAATCACCGTAAACGATGGAGCGTGAGCAATAATTCTACAGCTATCAATCACAGATAACACTAAACTGATGAGCGGTAAAAGTGCCATCTATGGCCAATTCTGGGTGTGGTAGTTTTTCGTGATTTCATGGGCACATGCAATTTTAATGCTTGACATGTTTGGTGTCTATTTACCTGACGTGACCAACGAAATGCAGCACAATACATTTTGGCCAAGGCCCCATTCACACTGAGCGATACTGTTCACACTGAGCGATGCCATACAGAGCCCCCTCTCCTGCTTGCCTTGTTGCAGGGAGGAGGCTGTGAGGCGGCACGTCGGTCCCTGGTGATCCGGTGGCCGATTGGTAAGGTCTGCTGCAGACCTTACCAATCGATCCTTCACAATCCTTTCGGCCAGCGTTCACTGAAAGAGCTCTGGCCGAAAGGATCCGAGTGCCGGCGCAGACTCAACTACACGGTCTGCACCCGACAGAGATGCAGACCGTGTAGCTGCTCCCGCAAGTCAGGCATGCGGTCCGTGACCGCGTACCTGACTTCTGAGCTCGCTGTGGGTCACAAAGTAACGGACAGGTACATTGAGACCCCGGAATTTTTGCCTCTCCCTTGGAATCTGCCGCCCGAGGCAAACGCCTTGTTTGCCTCGCGGCAGGTACGCCCATGGGCCCATTAATTATAGCTATGGGACCGGAAGTTATGCAACACGCGTCACTCACGTTCCCATAGAACGCGGGGGGGAATTGGTGAATGGACTTCACCCATCTCCTCGCCAGCTTCCCGCCGACACCCGGCAAGCCAGTCCTGGGCCCGTAGGAGGAACAAGCCCTCCCATGTGATAGCATATTGTGATGACAGGTACTCTCTAAGGTGATGCTGGGGGTCCAAAAGACCCCAAATGTCACCTTTCCACTTTAAATAAGCTACTGAAGTGCAGATCGCACTTCAATAGCTTATAGCTGGGCTTCAGGAGCCCAGCAATGACAGCTATGGGACTGGAAGTGATGCAATACGCGTCGCTCCTGGTCCCATAGAATGGGGAGGAAATCCATGAACAGACGTTCACGGATCTCCTCCCCAGCTTCCGGTCCTGGGCCCATACGAGGAGCAGCGTAGCCCAGGAAACAAGACGAGGGTGTCGAGCAGCGGCCCGGTTACAGTATCATAGAAGCGATCTGGCGGCAGCTCAGCCGCCAGCATTGCTTCTACTGTAAAGCTGGCCGCCGGCTCTACAAAACTGAACAGACTCTCTGTTTAACTCCTTCATGACGGGATTATCCTGTCATGGGTCATGAAAGGGTTAAAGATAAACAACAATTTGAGAATATCTGGGACTATCTGGGACCCATTAATGCAATACATCAGAGTGCAAACTACTGCCTCGGATCACTCTGGTTTAACAAATGCTTTAGGTGTGAACCTTACAAAACATCCCTCTCTCCTTCATTTGTTTGTCTTCCTGAAAATCATGCTCACAGGAATGCTACTTAGTTGGTGGCCCAATTGGATGGGTAACATTTTGAAACTCTGGTCTAAATGGCCATTATGTATATTGGTGTGAATTAACAGAAAAAACATATGATTGTATGGAATAGCATATATCTGGAGGTCTATCATTAATAAGATACCTGTGATTCAACACAGTGCACCGCAGGGGCGGACTGACCATTCGGGCAGTCGGGCACGGACCGAGGGCCCGCGGCCATCAGGGGGCCCGTCACCGATCGTCCCCTCGCCGCTGCCTCTGTGCCATCTGCGCCCGGTCAGCCCGCCCGCATCAGATGCGGCTCTGTTATCGCCGGCTGCTCGCTCCTCAGGGGGGCCCTCGGCAGGTCCCCAGCGGGCTACCCTCTACAATGCCTGATTAGCGGCCCGGATCGCATACGAGGCAATCCGGGCTGGCTGGATCAGGCATTGTAGAGGGCCGCCCGCTAGGGACCTGCCGAGAACCCCCTTGAGGAGCGAGCAGCGGCTGATTACAGAGCCGCATCTGATGTGGGCGGGCTGACCGGGCGCAGATGGCAGAGAGGCAGCGGCGAATTCCTGTAAGTCGATTTCCTTGTCTTCTCCAGCTTGTCTTCTCCATGTTAATAATAACGTCCTGACAGATTCTGATTGTCAGTGTGTCTGTGACTTGTGTAAAGGTGGCCATACACTCTACAACCATCGCAAGACCTTAGTCTTGAGATGGTTGTACAGGGATTAAAAAAACGTACGATCTGCCTATCTTGGACAGGCCGATCGAACTCTCGATCATCGCAAGCCCGCCCCCCTGAGGGGCGGGCTTCCGATGACCGCAATGCTGAACGGGCAGTGTGCGTGTGCGCACACCGGCCCGTTCGGCATTTGTCTTCCGAGCACCGTTCTAACCAGCCGAGAATCGTACGATTCCCGGCTGGTTTTCGAACATGCTGGTTCGACGGAAGACGTGCGACCGTAAAGTAGAAACGGTCGCACGTCTCCGTTCACACTGCTCGATTCTCGTACGATCGCGGGATTTCCCGCGATTCTCGTACGAGAATCGAGCAGTGTATGGGCACCTTTAGATAAGGATTTTTGGACGCACTTGACTGTCTGATTGAACACAGCTTCATCTTATTTCCTTCATTTTGCATGGTGAACATTCTCCATTCCTTTTTGTAAAATCAAATAGGTAAGCCGCCGTAGCCGTCAGATCCTCCGGGTCCCCCCACTTCTCGGCACCGCAGCACTAGACGTTTGCGTACGGTGGGACCCCCCGGGGTGCCGCAATAGGCAAACGCCTAGTTTGCCTCGCGGTAAATACGCCTCCGACTGTAATATTTTCTTTGTTCAACCTGAGAGCTGAACAACGAAAATATTACAGATTCCTCCATTAACGCTTATGAGCGTGGATTGACGAATACCTCACTGCTCTCATTGTATTCTGACAGCGTCCACTGGCCACTGTCAGAATACCAGAAAGGAGTTAGTAGCTGATTGGCTGCAAGCTCCGTTCAGCGGAAGATTCTGCTGATTGAGGGAATGCTGGGCGGAATAGGACCGACAGAGGCACCCACTGAGTGAATTTCACCGGTTCATGATAGAATTCACATAGCGTATGAGCAGCTTAAGGCCCCTTTCACATGGGTGCTGTCCATTCCAGGCCATTATGTCCAATATTGGATGTGAGGACACCAAGGGACCAGGGGCGGACTGACCATTTGGGGGCCCGGATTGCCTCGTATTGCCTTGCCGCTAATCAGGCATTGTAGAGGGCCCCCTTGAGGAGCGAGCAGCCGGCGATTACAGAGCCGCATCTGATGCGGGCGGGCTGACCGGGAGCAGATGGCAGAGAGGTCAGCGGCGAGGGGACGGTCGGTGACGGGCCCCCTGATGGCCGCGGGCCCTCGGTCCGTGCCCGACTGCCGGAATGGTCAGTCCGCCCCTGGTCGCGACCCCTTTTGGGTCACGATCCACCAGTTGAGAACCAAGGCTCTAAAGGTTGCTAGGGGGTGCCTGAATGGTCAGTCCGCCCCTGTGGATGACATCCCACAGGGATCAGACTGTGTGTGATGGCTGATCCCAGAGATGTCACTGTGTATGTGTCATTCTAACTGTATTGGTTTCCGGCCCGAGTTCTGCCATGTATTGGTTCTGGTCTGAAGTGTGACGTGTATTGGTTCCGGTCTGAGTTCTGCCATGCATTCTGCCATTTAGCTCACTTTCAAATTGCCTATATTGGTCTAGATTTTGAAATTTTCCCACCAGTTCCCCGGCAATTCATCTCTTAGTGAATTGACCCACTATTTGAAAAATAATGTGGAGAAAAAATTTCTGTGACACAAGAATGTCTATGCAGGTGGGGCGTGTGGGAGGGACTTGTATATGGGCGGAGCACAAGGGGTCCCCATAATCTTATATTGCCCGGGGGCCCCATGTGTTGTCAGTCCGCCCCTGGTGCACCGCATCGTGCTGTGCCGCATATAACACCTGTGTTGCGGTGTGAACAGGGCACATAGAACACAATTGCTTTCTATGTGCCCTAGCAGCGCTAAAAAGCACCGGTCATCACTTATGGTGTTAACGAGCCTTATCATAAACCTGATCCAAAACCATTACAGTTTCTCTTTATGTAATCTTTCGTCTCCTCCGTGTCCTGTTCTTTTCAACTCATTATAGAGAAATTAAAGAAGACATTATTGGGAGAGTAAAATGTGCTCTTCCCAATACTTACTACTAATACTAGAGCAGACATTGGACACTGCGTACTGGTGCGTACCGTCAGAGAACCAATCCTGGTTACCGCACCTAAACAGTGTAAATTGTCCCTTTATTCTTTGTGGTTTGCAAGAGCCAATGTCAAAGGCCCCGTTCACACCTGAGCGTTTTACCGCGCGTTCCTATGCTCGGTAAAACTCGCAACAGGTGAAAACGTTTGACGCGCGTTTCTTTTACCGCAAATCGCGGTAAAACCGCGCGGCAAACACAAGTTTCCAATACGCTGAGGTGTGAACCCAGCAAAAAGGGTCTGTTCTTTGATCTAATTTGTGCTAAAACACTTCCCTCTTTCCCATCTCAAAAGGTTGGGAGGTATGTCATTCAAGCGACACTCTCTACCAGGGATAGGCAAACTCCGGCTGCGGTGAAACTACAAATCCCGTCATGGCTGTCAGAATCTTGCAATGCCAATGGGATTTGCAATTGCAGCACAGCTGGAGGGCCAGAGTTTGCTTACCCCTGCTCTATAGTATTCCCCTTTGCTCCACCACCACCAGCTATAGCTAGGTTATATAGGGTGGTGAGGGGAGGAGCAAAAAAGATGGCCCAGCACAGACAGTAATTAGACATAGAACAGGAGAGGGCTTTGAGGAGGCAAGGAGGGAGGGAGCTGTGCTAGGGAATTGACACTCACTCAGTAGTCACATTTTCTATCAAGTTGAAAAACACATTGCAAGTAATACATTGCAAGTAAGCATTTAAAATACTTGATATACTATATTGCCAAAAGTATTGGGACACCACGCCAAATCATTGGATTCAGGTGTTCCAACCACCTCCATGGCCACAGGTCTATAAAATCAAGCACCTAAGCATGCAGACGCTTCTACAAACATTTGTGAAAGAATGGGTCACTCTCAGGAGCTCAGTGTATTCCAGTGTGGTACCGCGATAGGTTTGCCACTTGTGCAATAAGTCCATCTGTGACACTTCCTTGCTACTAAATAGTCCACGTTCACCTGTTAGTGGTATTATAACAAAGTGGAAGCAACTGGGAACAGCAGCAACTCAGCCACGAAGTGGTAGGGCACGTAAAATGACAGAGCGGGGTCAGCGCATGGTGAAGCGCACAGTGCGCAGAAGTCACCAACTGTCTGCAGAGTCAATAGCTACAGACCTCCAAACTCCGTGTGGCCTTCAGATTGGCACAGCAACAGTGCGTAGAGAGCTTCATGGAATGGGTTCCCATAGCCGAGCAGCTGCATCCAAGCCTTACATCACCAAGTGCAATGCAAAGCGTCGGATGCAGTGGTGTAAAGCACGCCGCTATATGTTCTCTAGTGAAGTGGAGACGTGTTCTCTGGAGTGACGAATCACGCTTCTCTGTCTGGTAATCCGATGGACGTGTCTGGGTTGGGCGGTTGCCAGGAGAACGGTACTTGCCTGCCTGCATTGTGCCAAGTGTAAAGTTTGGGGGTGGGGGGATTATGGTGTGGGGTTATTTTTTAGGGGTTGGGCTTGGCCCCTTAGTTCCAGTGAAGGGAACTCTTAAGGCATCAGCATACAAATACATTTTGGACAATTTCATGCTCCCAACTTTGTGGGAACAGTTTGGGGATGGCCCCTTCCTGTTCCAACATGACTGCGCACCAGTGCACATAGCAAGGTCCATAAAGACATGGATGAGCGAGTTTGGGGTGGAGGAACTTGACTGGCCTGCTCAGAGTCCTGACCTCAACCCGATAAAACACCTTTGGGATGATTTGGAGTGGAGACTGCGAGCCCGGCCTTCTCGTCCAACATCAGAACCTGACCTGACAAATGGTCCAACATTACCATAGACACACCTTGTGGACGCCTTCCCAGAAGAGTTGAAGCTGTTATAGCTGCAAAGGGCGGGCCAACTCAATATTGAACCCTACGGACTAAGACTGGGATCCATTAAAGTTCATGTGCGTGTAAAGGCATGCGTCCTAATACTTTTGGCAATATAGTGTATTTCTCTGCTTTTTCCTGCAGTTTTGTTGGTTGGTGACAGGACAGGGTCTCTTTAAGGAATAACATCTTACACAGCACAACATAACAGTTTTACATCTGACCTCAGCCTAGAAATGTCAGGTGCCATATTTTTCTGTGACATTACAATCTAGGATAAGACGAGTGCTGTTCAGATAGTGGAGACAACAATAAATTGTGACCAATAAATCAGAGACGGCTTTACCCTCTATAACCCTCTTCCCCTTCTTATCAGGGAGACAGCAGACAGCTGGACTTGTACAAAGAGTTGTGTGATCACAATGTTGATATCACCAATCTGTAAAGTCTCTTCCATCCATCATTTGTTCACTTCAGTCAAAACCTTTTTTTTTGTTTTGGGTAGAATAGGGATAGCTTCAGAGAAATACAAATGATGTCACATTATTCTTGGTTTATGTGATCCTATTGGGGAGATTTCTCCCCTTTTCCTGTCTTTTGGATTGGCATCAGCCAAAAAAGTAGAGGTGAGATCAGGTTCGGACTGAACCTGAGCTTCTCCCAAAGCTCCTTCTGTGCCAATCAGGGGAATTCCCTGCATGCAGCTTGACATAAGCAGTGGCGGGATGCAGTGATGCCATTGACCTTATATGGCTACATGCCCATATTTGGTAAATGATGTTGACCTCATATAGCTATGTGAACATGTAAGGTAAATGAGCACAAGCAAACGCATTCAGTCTGACCCTGCGCTTTCCCTAATATCCCTAATAGATAACACAGAGGGACCAATCACATCCATTGAAGGTCCAATCACACCCATTGAGCACCCAATCACACCCACTGAGAGCCCAATCACACCTATTGATCACCCAATCGCACCCATTGATCACCCAATCACACTCACTGAGCACCCAATCACATTTGTTGAGCACCCAATCGCACCCATTGATCACCCAATCACACTCACTGAGCACCCAATCACATTTGTTGAGCACCCAATCACACCCACTGAGCAGTGTGAGCACCCAATAACACTCACTGAGCACCCAATCACATCCACTGTGCACCCAATCACACCTATTGAGCACCCAATCACATCCATTGAGGGTCCAATCACACCCATTTAGGAGCCAATCACAATTTACTCCAACACAGAAGAGGTCTTATTTGCCATCATGTGTCCTATCACCGATATGGCAGAATTTCCTAATAGATTTGTCGTCATAGCACCAGAATGTAAACGCATTGCGCATTGGAACTATCTGAATCTGTCGCAGCAATAAAACTGTTGCACGTCTTTCATGAATTTGGTGCAGGATTTTCTGATACGGCCATAATGCCAGAAAAGTGTTGCAGAGGTTTTACTGAATGGACCGCTCCCCCATAGTGTGAACATACCACTATGGTATTAACTGTAAGGCTCCATTCACATGGGGCATTCTGGGATCCCTATGGCAAGAACCTATGGATTCCTGCGGCAGGAACCCGACGTGTGCCCATTCAGATGTGACTGCTGTACCCATTGAAGTAAATGACAGGGTGACAGCAATTGCATAGAAGACGTTTTTGACGCCTTCACGCTAACATTTTTATTCTGCGCGCATCCACGGAATGTGAAGGTGTAAATGGGGGCTAATGCCTCGTTCACACCATCCTCAGTGCGTTCCGGCCTGATTTGTTGTGGGGCGGGGGTGCGTGGCAATGCATTAAAGTGAATGGCACCGCAGCGGCCGCACGGGAACGCAAGGGCACATCAATACCTGCAGTCTGGTCCAGTCAGAAAAATGCTGCAAGCACTATTTTTCTGACCGGACATCAGGCATTGATGTGCTTTGCGTTCCCGTGCGCCAGATCACATTGCAGCCGGAGGGCGTGGCTGTGGTGCCATTCACTTCAATGCACCGCCCCACCCCACAACAAAACTGAGCTGGCCGCATTGCGATTCAGTGTGGGGCCAGAACGTACTGAGGATGGTGTGAACGAGGCCTAAGGGTCTATCAGGTGTTGAGGAGAACAGGAAAACTGGAGATAAAATAACTCTTCAAGAGCTCAAATATAATAAATAAAAAAGATTCTTGAATAATAAAGATTTCAGAAATTTGTTTTTATGAGAAAAACAAACAAACAATGGAACCCCCGAGGTGTAATCTTGGGATGTGAATAGAACATTGTCCTGACAAAAATGATAACAAGATCGATAAAATAATAAATATGGCTAAAAATCTCCCGGAGGAAACGTTGCATTTCTACGATCTTCAAGCTGGATACACGTGGTTAGAATCTCATGAAAGAATCGCGGTTTTTGGAATCTTTGTTACATTTTCTAATAGTTAAAGTATAATTAAAGCCTCGCGTGTTTTTGCATATATATATATATATATATA